>NW_020665093.1:178664-220790 GCF_002925995.2 Terrapene triunguis
TTTTTTTTTTTTTTTTTTTTGCTTGGGGCGGCAGAAATGCTGGAGCCGGCCCTGCCTTCCACACATCTCCTCCAGATCCGTGAGGGGAGTGCCATCCTCCGCCAAGAGGCAGGCGACATGCTTTTTTGCCTCCCTCTTTTTCTCCAGGGTATAGAAGCAGCGGGAGCAGCAATCCATTTCCCAAAGGAGACGGATGCGGGATCGAACTAACGCGATGGTCCTCCAGGGCCCGGAGCTCCTCCCGCTTCTCCCGGCATGCTCCACAGAGGGATGGATCCCCGGTGCTGGCGGCCAGATGCCTCTCCAGCTTCAAGACCTCCTGCTCCAACTGCCCTATCACCGCATCCCTCCGCCAGCTGGCGTCCCAGGTATAGTCTCAGCAGAAGAGCTCGGCGCGCACCTTCCCCCCCATCCCACCACCGCCGTGCCAAGGGAAAGGCACGCCGCTGCCCCCACCAGGCCAGCCAGAACTCCCGGAAGGACACCACGAAGCCCACATCCTCCAGCAAGCTATTATTAGAGTGCCAATAGGTCAGCCCCGGCCTCTTCGAGCTGAGAGAGGCAGTCACGGTCACCAAGTGGTGATCCGAGAACAGGGCCGGCCGAACGTTGGAGGAGTGGGCCCGTGCCAGATAGAAACGTGATAAATAAACACAGTCCAACCGGGAGTGGCGTGAACCAATCACCCTCCAACCGGACGTAGTTGAAGGTGGTATCATCGTCCGGGTGGTGGTCGTGCCAGACATCCACAAGGGAGTGATGCTCAATGATCTCCCTGAGGACGACTGCGGTGGCCTGGCTGCTCTCGCGCCCCGAGCAATCCCAGTCCTCAAGGATGGTATTGAAATCCCCACCCAGAACCAGGCACTAGCGAGGATCCAAGGTGCCGAGGAAGGCGGATGCCTGCTGATAAAAACACCCTCGCTCCGGACCTGTGTTTGGGGCATAGACGTTGACTAGATTCAACGTCAGCCCCTCCATACCGGCCCGGACATGGAGCAGGCAACTGGGCACGACCTTGACGACCCCCAGCACCTCGGGCCGTAGGTCAGGGGAAAACAGGATGGGCACCCCAGCCAAATGGGTGCTGAGGTGGCTAAAGTACACCCCGTCCCCCCACTCCAGCCGCCAGCTAGCCTCGGCAGCTGGAGCCGTGTGGGTCTCCTGCAGGAAAATCAGAGTACCCCCCGCCCCCAAAGGAAGGAGAGCACCTGACTCCTGTGGAGACCCATCCTACAGCTGCGGGTGTTCAAGGTGGGAAAGATGGTCAGTTTCATAGTGAGGGCTGGGGAGGATCCTCGCGGGCAGGGGTGTCGGCAGCCCCCAGTGGGCCTCACAACAATCCGTGCCTGACCCCGAAAGCCAGCAGGGAGTCACGGAAATTGCGGGCCCACCGATAGGCCTCAATGTCCCGCCTCTCGGTCAGCCTCCCCTCCTGCAAAACAGCCCTCATGGCCTGGAGGATGAGATGGAAGTCCCCCCAGTGCTGGGGAGTGAGCTGCACCTTATACTTAAAGCCACGGATTTCCACCAGGAAGAGGCGCAGCTTGTCCTGCAGTGCAGCAGGGGATGGGGTCACAGACCAGCTGCCGTCCTCCGGCTGTGTCCTCGCGATAGTTCTGTGGCCCACGGAGACAGGCAAACAGGGGGCGGACCCCCAGTGCGGCACCTGTAGTGGTGGCACTGTGCGACCCGCCTTCGGTACTGGTGGGGGAGGGAGCAGCGGAGGGAACAGAGCAGCCCCTAGAGGGTCAGGAATGGGGGACATGAAAACCGCCCCCCTGAGAGCTGTCCAAGGACAGGGGAAACGAGTCAACCCAGGGGCAGCAGCAATATGGGGAGTGAAGGGGAAGGAGGCAGGCGACGCTTCACTGGGGTCAGGGGCAGGAACAGGGGCAAAATTGGTAGCGGGATTCCCAGCAGTCATGTCACCGGGGTGCAGCACCTCTCAACCGGGTTCAGGGGCCAAAGGGGCAAGGACGGGAAGGGGGCCCTCACCGACGCTGGGCCAAGGTGTTTCAACAGGCTCAGCACCCTCAACCACGGTGTCGGGCATGGTGGCATCAGTGGCAGGGCCCCCCGCCATGAGGGAAGGCGTCCACCCTGCCTCAGAAAGGGGCGCACCCAAGGGCTCGGGGCCCAGCCACTCAGCACCGGCCATCGCCACCAGGGACTTGGCAGTCATGGGCAGGGTGCTGTCTGCGGCCAGGCAGATGGATGAACTGAGGGGTGCCCCAAGGTCAAGAGCAGGAGCAGCAGCCTGGGGCAAAGGAGAAAGAGGAGGAGGGGGTGGCGTGACCAAGCCGCCACCCAGATCAAGGCCCGCTGGCAAAGGGTCGTCCTCCCCCTGCGTGATCGGGGTCAGACCTAGTGGATGGGTCAAAGATGGAGGTGAAGTCTCCCTGCACTGCCCCCAGAGTCCTCCCTGTTTGCAACTGAGGCAGCAATTGCCTCGGCGCCGACAGGGGGCACAGGTGACAAGGGGACTGGGGGGGGGGGGCTCCATCTGAGGCCTCCTCGGGGAGAGACTCCGAGAGAGGCGCGGTCCCACCCTGCTCTGCTACCATGGCATTCCCGGCCAGCTCCACCTGCTGGGCTCTATCAGGGGGCATGGCGGAAGGCTCAGCAGCGGCGGCCTCCCCATGGTCTTGTGGTGGGCCTCTCCCCCCTCCGCATCAAGGGGGGGTTCTGAGCCTGAGCCTTCCTTTTGCTGCGCTTCCCCTGCACGAGCACCAAGCCCTCCAAGGTGGAGGCAGAGGATCGGCCAGCAGGGGCAGGGCCAGGGGACAAAGGCGATGATGTCATGGGTCGGGGTGGCACAGCAGGAGGAAGGGAAACCTCCCCCTGGGGTGGGCCCTCTCCCATGCCCGGCAATGGCCCTGCCACCCTCTCCTCATTGGGCCCTGCCGGCCTGCCCATGACTGAGGTGGGGCCCACCCACTGATCTGGGCACATCGGGGTGGGGGGCTACCCCCAGGGCCCAAGCGATGGCAGAAGGAGAAGGGGCGACTATGGGAGCTGGGTCACCAGGGTCACCGGTGATGGCATGGCTGGCGCCCTCCCGAGTCTCAGGGGTCCCAGGCGCCCCTCTGGACGTGCCCCATCGTCCAGTAGAGGTAACACCAGGCCTCCCCCAAGAAGTAGTGCACCCGGTAGTGGGCCCCCTGGTAGGGCACCAAAAAGGACCCCTCGCGCACCACCCCATCATGCACCACCGGCGGCAGTTGGAGCTGGATCTGCCGGCAGAAGGACAGGACATGATGGAGGGCGGGGTCCTTGCAGCCAAGTGGGAGAGGGCTGATGACGGAAATGGGCTTCCCCAGGGTGGAGAGGAAGGGTAAAAGGGCACCGTTGGGCAGGGAGGGCGGGACGGAGGTAAAAACCACCCGTACATCCAGGACCTCAAGAGGCTCAATAGGTACACCAGGCCCTTCTCCACTGCCTCCTGGGTGGCGGCCTCTGATGCCAGGAAGAAGACGACCTTCCTGTACATCTTAGAAGCCGCCACCATGGCCATGGGTCCCACCACCCACACCAACATCCATGTGAGGCAAGGCAGGCACCAGGAAGCAACGGACGCCATGCTTCCTGGTCAGGTGGGAAAGGGACCCCAGCTGCCAGGGATGGAGCTGGAGGTGGCGGTCGGGGCAGATGATGTGGCGGCATGCATAGGGGCTGCTGTGTACGCTCTGGGGGCCAAAGGTGGAACGCTCCCAGAGCTGGTGGAAGGAACAGGAGGAGCCGTGGCAGATGACGAGGTCATGGAGGGGTGGGCGGCCCCAACCGCAGTGGGTTGTGTCTTCCGGGCAGGGCCCTTGCCCTTTTTATTCCCCTGGCCCTTTTTCCCAGCTGAGGGGGCTCCCCCCGAAGTGGAGGGGGTAGTGGCAACGGCAGCGGCGGAGTCTGGACCAGTGGTCGAGAGGTTGGCCACTGGGAGAGATGGGGGACTTGGCGGGGGGGGTCCCAGAGTCGGCGGGAGGGGCTCCACCCAGTTTCCCCCACCATCATAGCAATGGGTGGGAGACAACACCAGAGGGAGAGGGGGAAGGGAGGCAAAGGCCTACCACTCCTCCCCACTAGGCTGCGAGCAGGGGAGGAGGGTGTCAATGGAAGGGCCGGGGGGAAGGGAAAAGGCCAACCACTTCTTTCTCTTAGGCTGCAGGCAGGGGAGGAGGGTGCCAAAGGGGTGGGGGCGTGAGGGGGGCTGAGTGAAGAAGGGAAATGGGGGGCGTGAGTACTGGCGTGGGGTGGGGATACCGGCTCCTCTGGCTGCACCGGGAAGGGGAGGGACTACAGCATTATCGGGAGGGCTGTGAACAATGTGGGGGCAACTGAAAAGGGGCACAAGTGTTTAGGGAGGGGGCGTGGGCACACAGGTGAGATGGGCTGAGCTGGAGGGGACAAGGCAAGGTAGGGGAAAAAGGGGAGCAGGCTGGGAACGGACCAGGGGCGGGGCAGGCAAATCACAGGAGAGAACTGCAAGTGTGAGAGTGGGGCAGGCAACCAAACCAAAACCCAGAGTTTGGGGTGGGGCAGGTGAGGTAGCAAACACTGAAGGGCAGGGGCAGGGCAGGAAAACTAACAAACGCTGAGTCAGGGCAGGCAAACTAATGGAAAGAAACATGCCCAGGAGATCAAGGTGAAAATGGCAGGGGCGGGGACAAATGGGCAGCAAGGGGAAGGCTGCAAGGGGCAAAGTACCGCAGGGAGGCTAGGAGGCACAGCAAAGGGCGGGGGCCCACCAGCCAAACGCAGCTAGGGAGGGGAGGATAAGTCCAAAGTGGGGGGGTCACATGTGCCCACGTGCGCCTGTGGAAGTCAGTCTATTGTGTTGCTCATGTGCATTCCAATGTAGATGTGCAGGTATCGTGTACACCGTTCCTGGAAGTTTTTCCCTTAGTGGTATCCATTCGATCGACTGCGGTGCCACCTGGAGTGGTGCCCTCATGGCGCGGTATATAGACACCTGCTGTCCTGCTGCCCCCTCAGTTCCTTCTTGCCAGAAACTGCAATAAAGGGGTAGGCAGACGGGTTTTGAAACACACATGAGCAACACATCTCTAAGAACAACAGTTACAGAAAGTTTAGTAACTGTTTTTTTCTTCAAGTTCTTACTCACAGGGGTGGCAGGTTTGCATAATTTTTAGTGGTGCCCAGGATGGGTCCAAGTCCCCACCCCCACCCCTGCCTTGTAAGCCAATATATATATTTTTAAATAATGTAAAAATGTGAGGGCTCTGGAGATGAGGGGCTTGGGGGTCTGGGAGGGGCTCGCGCAGAGGGTTGGGGTGCGGGGATGAGGCCTGCAGGGTGGGGCTGGGGATGAGGGGTTCATGGTGCAGGAGGGGGCTTAGGTAGAGAGTTGGGGTGTGGGGGGATGAGGGCTCTGGGTAGGGGTGTGAGCTCTGGGGTGGGGCAGGGCCGGGGATGAGGAGTTTGGGGTGCAGGAAGGCTGCCCCCAACTGGGGCCAGAGAGGAGGACTCCTCCCAGCCCTCTCCCTGCTGGCCCTCTCCCCTACTCTCAGGGGAGAGGGCCTCCCCTACTCTCCTCCGGCAGCACACTCACCTCGCACCACTGTCACTGCACATTCTCCTAGGGCCCCTCTCAGGTCCAGGAAGCCCCCTCACCTCCCTATGGTGGGTGTGTGTGTGGGGGGGTCTGCTATCACATGTACACCTCCTCCCCCGTTGCTGCCCCTCACTGTAGCCTCACTTGGGGTGGGGGATGGGGCTGCCCCTTGCCCAGCATGGGGCAGGAGTGGTGACCGCGGGCAGAGGGGCCCCCCTGTGCTGGTGGAGGGTCCTGCCAGAAAAGGGAAGGGTCCATCCATCCATCCGAGGCAGGGACAGGGGCAGCGGCAGCCTGGGGCACCATGCCCTGGCACTAGTGGTTGGGGGGTGCTAGGACCCTGCAGCGGCAGTTGATGCCGGGAGCCAGCAGAGTGGAGCGCAGTGCAGAGCTGCAGGGGGCAGACGCCTGCTGCCCAGGGCGCAGGCAGGGATGCTCGAGGGAGGAATGCAGGGGCGGCAGGCAGGGCCGGGGGAGAGACCAGGCCCCGAACATTGGTGGAGCCTGGCCCCCGGGCCCTGAATATTGCTGGCGCATGGGCACCACGGGCCCATGTAACTCGCTGCCCCTGCTTGCTCATGTCCATTCCAATGTTGGTGATTCCCAAGCAATCAGCCAGGTGGTGGGATCGGAGTTTCGCTGAGACATAGACTGGAGGACCACTCTACCGAAGGTTGCATCACTTCTGGCTCGTTGTGTGATGGCATAGTGTGTGGTGACTGTGTGGATAAATGACCAGGTCACCACCCTGCAGATGTCCAGGATTGGGACTTGAGCCATGAACGCCACTGATGAGACTTGCGGTCTCGTGGAGTGCACTGTCAAGCGAGGAGCTGAGACCTTTGCCAGGTCATAGCGGATGCAGGATGTGATCCAAGAAGAGATCCTCTGGGCCAAGACAGGGTTTCCTTTCATCCTGTCCGTGATAGCAACAAAGAGTTGAGTGGTCTTCTGAAATGGCTTGGTCCTTTTGATGTAGAAAGCCAGTGCCTGTCTAATGTCCAGAGAGTGAGTCTCTGCTCCTGCTTATTAGCATGAGTCTTTGGATAGAAGAAAATGTGAGATCACCTTAAGAAAGAAGGATGAATGTGGTCAAAGTCGTACCTTGTCCTTGACGAAGGCCATATATGGCAGTTCAGAGGTGAGGGTCTGGATCTCTTTTGGCTGAAGTAATAGCTACCAGGAAGACTGTCTTCCAGGACAGATAGAGCAAGGGACATATTACCATTGGTTTGAACGGGGGCCCTGTCAACTTGGTTTTGTCAAGGCTAAGGTCCCACGGAGATAGAGGTTGATGCACCTATGGGTAGAGATGCTCTAAGCCCTTCAAGGACCGGGCGCAAATTGGGCTTGAGAATGCCAACCAGCCATTCACCGGTGGGTGGAAAGCAGAGATTGCGGCTATGTGAACTCTAATGGATGATACCGCAAGACCTTTCTTCTTCAAGTAAAGCAGATAATCTAGGATAAGGGGGCAGTGGAGCTTCCAAAGGTGAGACCCCCTTTCTATATTGACCATCGTGCAAACCTTTTCCACTTCGCCAAATAGGCAGTGCTAGTTGACAGCTTTCTGCTGCCCATAAGGACAGCTTGCACCAGTGCAGAGCAGTCCCATTCCACCTTGCTCAGCCACAGAGCTTCCAAGCCATCAAGTGGAGGAACTTGAGGTTTGGGTACAGCATGCGGCTGTGTTCCTGGGAGATAAAGTCCAGTACCAGAGGAAGGCTGATTGACATATCTATTGAAAGGTCCATCAAGGTTGTGAACCAATATTGGTGTAGCCACGCCGGAGCTATAAGGATCATCCATGCCTTGTCCCTCCTGATCTTGAGCAATACCTTGTGTATAAGAGGCATGGGAGGAAAGGCATAAAGAAGTCTTCCTCCCCAGGGAAGGAGGAAGGTGTCCGAGAGTGAGCCCTGGCTGTACCCCAGGTACAAGCAAAACAGGGGCATTTCCTGTTCAGCCTGGTTGCAAACAGGTCCCCACTTCCAGAAAACAGCATTCAAGATGTCCAGTTGAATGGACCACTTGTGGTGATTTGTGAAGAATCTGCTTAGGTGATCTGCCAGCTTGTTCTGAGAGCTTGGTAGATGGAAGGCCTCCAGGTGAATGGAGTGGGCTATACAGTAATCCCATAATCTCAACACTTCCTGGCACAAGGGAGGAATGAGCTCCCCTTATTGTTGTACTGTCTGTAAGTAGTGATACGCACTTGCCCTGTAGGGTGGATTGAAATTCTTGGCAGGCTAAATGCACGGCTCTGTATTCTCTGATATCGATATGTAGGGTTAACTCCTCTGGTGTTAACTCTGGTGCCCATGGTCCCTGTGTTCTGATGGGTCCCAAGTGAGCTCCCCATCTCATGTCCAAAGTGTCGGTGACCAGCATCATTGAAGGGGCGGCCTTGCAAAGGGAACGCCAGTGCACATTGTGTCTTGGTCCAGCCACCACTGGAGAACAAAAATCACTACTGGTGGAAGTGTTACCACCTTGTCCAGTGGATGACGTCCTGGAATATATACCGACACCACCCAGGACTGGAAAGGCCGCAGTCTGCACTGCACATGCTGCACCACATAGGTACAAGTGGTCACGTGCCCCAGGAGCTTCAAGCAGCTCCTTGCTGTGGTGATGGGGAATTCCCTCAGGCCATTTATGATCACTTCAATGGCCCTGAAATGGCTTTCTGGAAGGGAGGCCCTGGTGTGGTTTGAGTCGGGGACCGCTGCTATGAATTCTATCCTCTGAATTAGTTATAAAGTTGACTTTTGTTCGTTTATCAGGAGCCCCAAGCTCCAGAAAGTGGACTGTACAAGATTCATGTGCCCCTCCACCACGTCTCTGGACTGACCCTTGATCAGCCAGTCATCCAGGTACAGGTAAATCTGCACTCTTCGCTTCTAAGGAAGGCCACCACCACTGCCATGCATTTTGTGAAGACTTGGGGAGCTGCCAACAGGCTTAAGAATAGCACCATGAACTGATAATGTTCATGGCCTACTACGAACCAAAGGTATTTCTTGTGCCCTCAGAAAATGGCTATATGAAAGTACGCGTCCTTCAAGTCGAGGGTGGCATACCGGCCCCTGGATCTAGGGAAGGGATAAGTGAGGCTAGGGAGACCATGCAGAACTTCAGCTTCGTCATGACCTTGTTGAGGTTCCACAGGTCTAGGATTGGTCTGAGAGGCCTGTTGGCCTTTGGGATCAGGAAGTAGCGTGAGTAAAACCCTTTGCCTCTTAACTCCATAGGAACCTCCTCCACAGCTCCCACCCTTAGGAGCAACTGCACCTCCTAAGCCAGAAGTCTCTTGTGAGAAGGGTCCCTGAAGAGGGACTGGGAAGGGGGGTGGGGAGGAGGGAAAGAAATTAACTGTAGGGTATATCCCACTTCTACCATGTGGAGCACCCAAAGTGATGTTGATCCAGGCCCGGTAAAACTGGGACAAATGGTCCACAAACGTAGGGGCAAGATCCAGGTTCTCATCTGGTGTGCTGTCCTTGGCCCTACCCACAAAATGTCTGTTTAGAACCCATTGGATGTTTTACGGGCACAGACGTAGAGGTCGATGAGGTGTATGCCGCCTCCTAAAGCCCTTGTTCCTTCGTCGGCCAAAGTCCTATCTTTGCTGGTGTTGCATTGGGTAAAACTAACCCATAGGCTGTGGCTTTTAATGTTTGTGTGCCGGAGTGTGAAAGCCCAGTGACTTTAGAGTGCTCTTGGAATCTTTTAGGCTATGAAGCCAGGTATCCATCAGGTCCAAGAGGAGGGAATTTCCCTCAAATGGCACGTCCTGTATTGTTTGCTGGACCTCATGGGGCAGACTGGAGGCAAAACCTCCATCTCATCACTACAGCTGTGGCCATGGCACGGGCTGCTGTATCTGCAGCATCCAAGGCCCCCTGGAAAGATGCCTTGGCTACAGCCTTGCCCTCCTCTGCTAGGGCCGCAAACTCGTATCTGGTCTGTGATAGCAAGAATTCCATGAATTTTAGCATGGTGGACCAGGAATTAAAGTCATACCACCTTAGAAGTGCCTCCTCAACTGGAGGCCCCCCCTGGAGTATACTTTCCTCCCCAACATGTCCAGTTTCCCAGCCTCTTTCACCTTATGTGAGGGTCCTTGCTGCCCTTGTCTTTCCCGCTCGTTCACAGCGGCCATGACCAGGGATCCTGGCAGGGGGTGGGTGTACAAATACTTATACCCCTTCAGGGGCACAAAGAACTTCCTCTCCACCTGCTTTGCCGTGGGGTGGAGGGATGCAGGGGTTTGGCACAAGATCCTAATGGACTGTAAGATGGCCTCATTCAATGGTAGGGCTACTCTTGCCAGTCCTGAGGGTATCAATATGTCCGCCAGGGCTGACTCCGCTATCTCTTCCACTTGGATGCCCAGATTCTGTGCCACCCAATGCCAAGAGCTCCTGATGAGCCTTGTAATTGTCCTGCATGGGCAGTATGGCCATACCCGCCTCTGCCTTATCAGGACAAGAGGACGAGGAGGCTTGGACTGGCACTGGGCCCTGCTCATCCTCCATTGCTGGTGGTTCCCGCTTGGGGGTATCTTTGGCCTCCTCAACTTCCACCCCCGGAACTGGACTCCTCTCCAAAGGGGAAGGTGGGGGCGCTCTTGCCTCTGAGGGTGCTGAGTGGGATCACCCTGTGTGGGAGCCTTGGAATGGTAGCACCTCCCAAGGAGTCCACATTGGCCACTGGAGTGGCATCTGCCATTGGGCTGGAGGCCATGCTGGCTGGACTAGCCCTTGAGTCAGAGGTACAGGACACCTAATATCTGCCTGATGCCTGCTACTCCATGAGGTAAATTAATCTGCCAGCGATACGGAGCCCGAGGACCCACTCCTGGGTAACCATGGAGGTGCAGTACTCGTCGGTGCTAGGTAGCGGTGCCACGGTGGAGAGTGGCGCCGCAATGGTGATCTGCTCCTGCCCTGCGACTGGCCCATGACCAGTGCCGGGAGGTCAAGTAACGTCATGGAGTCAAGCCCCCCGAGGAGAGTGAGATGGAGGGTAAGCGTGCTGCTGTTCGGGAATGGCCCAAAAACCTGTGGGACTGCTGCGGCTTGAACCGCTTTCTCACGTGTAAAGGCCATGATGGTCCTGGTGAGGCCTTAGAAAGCACCTCCCCCCCCCAGCAGCACTCTTACCTCGCACCACTGTCACTGCACATGCTCCTAGGGCCCCTCTTAGATCCAGCAACCCCCCCCCCCCCCCCGGGGGGGGGGGGGGGGGGGGGGGGGGGTTCCAGCACATGTGCACCTCCTCCCCTGCTGCTGCTCCTCACCGTAGCTTCACTGGGGGTAAGGGATGGGACTGCCCCTTGCCCAGCGTGGGGCAGGAGCGATGACTGTTGGGGGGGGGAGAGGCTGTACTGGTGGAGAGTCCCACCGGAAAAGGGAAGGGTCCGAGGCAGAAGGGCAGGGTCAGCCTGCCCTGGCACTAGTGGATGGGGGGGTGCTTTTGATGCCGGGAGCCAGCAGATGTTCCGGGGCCCAGGGGAGGTCCAGGGGGGAAGCAAGTGGGGACCGGGGGACACTCAGGGGAGGCATGCGAGGGCAGCAGGCGGGGCCAGAGGAGAGACCTGGCCCCAAACATTGGTGGAGCTGGGCCCCTGGGCCCTGAATATTGCTGGAGCCCAGGCACCATGGGCCCATATAACTCGCCACCCCGTGCCTCTCTGGTTGGCAGCATTGACAAGAAGTGAATTTGGGTCAGATGCGAGAAAAGAAATTCTGTACCTTTTAAGGGGACATAATATTTTTTGTCAGCCCTCTTACAGGTGGGTGGTATGGTGGCTGGGGTTGTCTTAGCTGATTCCATTAGCACATCATTAATTGAGAGCACTACTTTGGAAATTGCTGATGTTTGTGGTATACCCAGCAGTTCACATTAGGCCTCTGGTACCTTTTCAAGAGGTATCGTTAGTCCATCAGCCACACATTTAACCACTTCTTGAAATTCTTTAAAATCACTGGTGGCTATTGGTGGCAGAGGCATTACGGCCTCGTCCGGGGAAGAGGAGGAGTTGTTGATGTTTGGTGTGGTGTCCCACTCCGTACTCTTCTCCTGGTCCTCGACAGTTCCCTCATGGGGTTCTGACGTTACAGTCACCAATGGTGGTGGAGACGATCTAATTCCCTTCCTATAGCGACTGGGGGGCCTGCTATAATGCCTTCTGTAAGAGTCCCAAGGGTCCCAGTGGGGCCATTGTGTAGGAAACGGCATGGGTAGGGCCATCGATGGGTGCCCATACCAGGGCAGGACATCCTGTCTATAACGACCTCGACCGCAGAGATTGGTACTGTATTGTATTTGGGGTTTTTTTGGGGGGGGGGGCGAGAGGAGGGTTGTCTCTGCTGCTGTCTGATTGCATACTTCTGGTTCTTAAAATTGTAACTTCAGCATTACAGTGATGCAAGAGTTTGTATTTAAAGCTTAAGGGAGAAGGGATTCTGAATTAGTATTGACATAAATTTGCCCTATGCACACAGTACAATACAAATAATGAGAACTGCCTTGAGCAAATTTCCATTTGGTAGATTCCATAGTCCCTATTCGACCTTAGTTTACAATGTTCCAAAAACCGTCTTCAGTCCTATCTTTGATTTAAAGGAAGAGATTCTGCTGGAATATTTTTACTTCAAACATTTTTAATTTTGTGCCAATTCCTGACACAAAAACTAATTTATTTTATGGATGGATGCAGATCTCCCCTAGAGAATTTTGTAATCTTAATTCACTACTGTGCAGCAGCACCAGTGGTAGCAAAAGGGGAAGCTGTAGTACAGACAGGGCCCAGCATGCTTAATACCCTGTCATCTATCTCTAGCAGTGAGAGATTGGAACTCTGGTCATGGTTGTGCTGGCAGGAGTTATAATTAATTTTTGTTATATCCATGGGTGCTGGGATAGTGCTCTCAGTGGATCAGCTGTAAAGTCTGTTATGTATGAATTGTATTAGAGTTTGTCAAGTTTGCCCAGAGCCTGCAGTGGGTGGTTTTATGTAGTTTATATATAGTTTAAATTATATGGGAAACAATTATGCACATACTCCTGTACCAAGGTCGTAAGCAGCATGATCCAGCAGATAGGGCACTGGGCTGAAAGGTAAGAGGCCTAGGTTCTATTTGCGTCTGCCACTGATGTGCTGTATGACCTTGGGTAAGTCACTTCATTTCTCTGCTCCTCACCTTCTCCTCCCATGCTGTGTCTGTTGAGACTGTAAGCACTGCAGGGTAGGTACTTTCCCTTACTATGTGTTTGTACAGTGCCTTATACAATAGGGCCTCTTATTGCTACTGAAATAAACTAGACAAGGTGGTTGTAAAAACACCTGCTCCCTGGCTACCCTATAGTTTCCAGCACTAATGCAATACAGCTATGAAGTTCGCTAGTATAGAAAAGGTAGAAACTCTTCACTATTTTACTGAACATTTTTCCATTCCCTTTTCTATATAAACCAATGCATTTAATCAGGTTACAAATAAATAGTTCAGACTTAGTACAGATTATCTCTGGTTGAGTTCTGCTGTACTAGATGTTTTAATACCAGCCCCATTACCAGCTACAGTGCTGTCTCAATTTGGAGCCATTGGAATTATGAAAGATTTTGAGGAATTAGCAAAAATTAGGGCGGTCTATTAATCGCAGTTAACTCACCCTATTTACTAAAAAAAGTTAATCGTAATTAAAAAAATTAATCGCAATTAATCAGTTTTAATCACACTGTTAAACATTCAAAGTATTTAATAAGTTTCAATTGGTATTCCATTGTTTTTCTACATTTTTACATATTGTATAGTGTTGTAACTGAAACCAAAGTGTATATTATTTTTGACGACAAATATTTGCACTGCAAAAATGATAAACAAAAGAAATAGTATTTTTCAATTCACCTCATACAAATACCGTAGTGCAATTGCTTTGTCGTGAAAGTGCAATTTACAAATGGAGATTTTTTTTTGTTACATAACTGCACTCAAAAACAAAACAATGAAAAACTTTAGAGCCTACAAGTCCACTCAGTCCTACTTCTTGTTCAGCCAACCGCTAAGACAAACAAGTGTGTGTACATTTACAGGAGATAAGAAGAGGGCAGCATTATCTACAATGTCACCAGAAAGTTAGAACTGGCATTTGCATGGCACTTTTGTAGCCAGAACTGCAAAGTATTTATGTGCCAGATATGCTAAACATGTGTATGCCCCTTCATGCTTTGGCCACCATTCCAGAGGACATGCTTCCATGCTGATGAGGCTCATTAAAAAAAAAAAAATTGCATTAATTAAATTTGTGACTGAACTCCTTGGAGGAGAATTGTATGTCCCCTGCTCTGTTTTACCCGCATTCTGCCATATATTTCATGCTATAGCAGTCTTGGATGATGACCCAGCACATGTTCCTTTTAAGAACACTTTCACTGCAGATTTCACAAAATACAAAGAAAGTACCAATGTGAGATTTTTAAAAGACAGCTACAGTACTCAACCCCAGGTTTAAGAATCTGAAGTGCCTTCCAAAATCTGAGAGGGACGAGGTGTGGAGCATGCTTTCAGAACTCTTAAAAGAGCAACACTCCAAATCAGAAACTACAGAACCCAAACCACCAAAAAAAGAAAATCAACCTTCTGCTGGTGGCATGAGACTCAGATGATGAAAATGAAAATGCGTCGGTCTGTACTGCTTTGGATTGTTATCGAGCAGAACCCGTTATCAGCATCACCATCCCCTGGCATGGTGATTGAAGCACAAAGGGACATATGAATCTTTTGCGCTATTGGCACGTAAATATCTTGCGAGGCCGGCTACAACAGTGCTACGAGAACGCCTGTTCTCACTTTCAGGTGACCTTGTAAACAAGAAGTAGGACTGAGTGGACTTGCAGACTCTAAAATTTCACATTGTTTAAGTTTTTAATGCAGTTCTTTTGTACATAATTCTATATTTGAAAGTTCAACTTTCATGATAAAGTGAGTAATGTACACTTTTTACTGTGTTGTAATTGAAATCAAAATATTTGAAAATTTAGAAAACATCCAAAACATTTAAATAAATGTTATGCGATTAGATTTTTTTTAAACCGTGCGACTAGGTTATTTTTTAATCGCGAGAGAGCCCTAGCAAAAATTATATTATAAACACAAGTTAGGTAATAGGTTTAAGGTTTATACTTTGATTTAAATCAATTACTCAGATGGCATGCAATTATTTTATTTAAGGACTGGTGAACATACCTCACCACAGCGTCTGATGATTTGAGACAGTCTCTGCCTCAAAAAAAAGCTTAAAATTTAATCTTGCAGGCAGGTAATCCTCTCTGAGTCTACTGCTCTTTAAGTTTTTAAACTGTTTTAAAATAGCCAAGATATTTAATCATTATTTGGAACTTTAATGATACAAACTTCACTCAGGTAATTTAAAAAAAAATCATGAGGGAGTAATTTCTTAAAAGATAATATCCTAATTTTTTTTTTAAAGTAAATGCTGGACTATAGCCACTCAACTGGAAAATATTTGCATTGAAAGCATGAAATAGTGACTGTATCTGCTGTTTTCCAAATGCAAGTACATGAAGCATTTCAGAATTGTCCCAAAATACTAGAACAGTGCTCTTAACACAAAAACAATCTCTTGCAAACTTGCAGTACTTTTAAAGCACAAAACCGGTCTCTTGCAACATACCATTATGTTAAGTGCACATCTGTCAAGACCTGACATGGCCAATGTTAGATTTCTGTGATTTTAATTAACTATAAACACACTTATATGTAAGGCAGGACTTGTATTGTATACCCCTAACTAAATCTTGGGTGCTCTGGGGCAGGAGGTGGCCCGGGGCACTGCGGGTGCTCTGGGATTGGGCCTGCCCAGAGGCACCGCGGGTGTCTGGGGGAACGGCGACACAGCCCAGGAGCCCATGCTGCTGGGGGCTGCACATGGTCTGGGACTCCCACTGCTGCTGGGGGGAGGCACACAGCCCGGGACCCTCACTGCTGCTGGGGAGAGGGGGTGTGGTGGCGGCCCGAGACTGCCGCTACTGTTGGGGAGCATTCCCGAACAGAGCCCTTCCACAGAAAGGGCAAGGGCTCAAGCACCGGCAAGGCCAACAGCTGGTCCCCCCAGCTCACTCGAGCTCTACCCACAACCAACTGGGTAATAAGCAGGCATTTTGAGCGTGTGCTTGAGGGTGACCTTCCAACCTATGTCTTGGATCAAGCACTCCTGCTTTTTTCCAATTGCTTGTCTCCCTTCCTCCCTCCCTGCCTGGGCCTCTATAACATCGGACCAGTGGGTCCTCAGCACAGTAGCAGAGGGGTATACCCTCCACTTTATTTCTGTCCCCTCTCCCTCCCCATCTCTTTTCAGGGACCCTTCAGATGTAGCTGGCGTCAGTCTGCTCCCCGGCCAGACATCACCTAGGCAAGGTCTGGAACACGCAGGCGGATCGCCTGAGCAGGTCCTTCTCTCACCACGTGTGGTCCCTTCACTTAGAGGTTGTCAGAATGCTCTTCCAAAAGCGGGGTGCTCTCCGAGTGGATCTGTTCTCCACCAGACAGAACAGGAAGTGTCATCAGTTCTGCTCTCTGCAAGACCTCGACAGAGGCTCACTTTCCAGTGCCTTTCTCCTGTCGTGGTCAAGAGACCTGACGTATGCCTTCCTGCCAATTCCACTCATCAGCAAAGTCCTCTCAAAAATCAAGAGGGACAAGGCACAGCTCATTATGATCACCGCAGCATGGCCTCACCAGCATTGGTTTGGCATGCTCATGGACCTGGCCATAGCAGCACTGTGGTCACTTCCCAGCTGTGCCTTGGAGTGGAGTATCTCCCTGACCCAGTTGTGTCTGCAGTCCATCCTGGATTACCTGCTTCACTTAAAGCTCCAGGGCCTCGCCTTCTCTTCGATCAAGGTGCACCTGGCAGCCATATCGGCCTTCCATCCTCGCATCCAGGGTAGATCGGTATCCTTGCATGAGATGATGATCAGGTTCCTGAAAGTCCTTGAAAGCCTCTTTCCATTGATCCGGGACCCGGTTCCCCAATGGGAGCTCAACCTGGTCCGCTCCAGGCTCACAGGTCTGCCCTTTGAGCCTATGGCTTCTTGTTCCATTTCCCACCTGTCATGGAAGGTTGCATTCCTTGTAGCTATTACCTCACAAAACACTTCTCTGAGATTAAGGCCCTCACTTGAGAGCCCCCGCGTACACAAGGACAAGGTCCAGGTCCTTCTACAAGGACAAGGTCCAGCGGCGGCCCCATCAGGCCTTCCTGTCAAAGGTGGTG
This sequence comes from Terrapene triunguis, assembly GCF_002925995.2. NCBI lineage: Eukaryota > Metazoa > Chordata > Testudines > Emydidae > Terrapene > Terrapene triunguis. The sequence goes on from NW_020665093.1 coordinate 195,538, forward strand.
TCACCCTTCCATGACAACTAGGGTATCTTCCTCACGGTGTTCTGTCCAAAGCCTCACACGACCAATGAAGAGAGGTGGCTGCACACTCTAGATGTCAGGTGTGCCCTGGCTTTCTACCTGGAGCGCACCAAGCTCTTTCACAGATCGGCCCAGCTCTTTATCACAATAGCTGACAGGATGAAGGGCCTTCCGTTGTCCTCTCAGAGGATTTCAAATTGGATAACCACCCGCATCCGTACTTGTTATGAGTTTGCACATGATGTGCCTCTGCCTATAGCGAAGGCCCACTCGACTAGGGCTCAGGCGTCTTTGGCTGCCTTCCTGGGGCATGTCCCTATCCAGGACATCTGCAGGGCTGCAACGTGGTCTCCAGTACACACTTTCTTGACACATTATGCCATCACCCAGCAAGCCAGAGACGATGCTGGCTTTGGCAGAGCTGTGTTGCAATCGACACGTCAATGAACTCCCACCCGCCTCCAGTGGTACTGCTTGGGAGACATCTACAATGGAATGGACATGAGCAAGCACTTGAAGAAGAAAAGATGGTTACCGTTCATAACTGTTCTTCAAGATGTGTTGCTCATGTCCATTCCATGACCCACCCTTCTTCCCCTCTGTCGGAGTTCTGGCAAGAAGGAACTGAGGTAGGGGGGAGCCGGCACATATGCACACCACTCCAGAGGGCACCAAAGCTGGTTCCCTACGGATACCACTGAGGGAAAAATTTCTGGCACCAGTGCATGTGGCGAACACACACACACCTACAATCAGAGGTGAAAGTAAGCCGGTACTCTGTGCCGGACTGGACTGGCTTATCTGGCGGTGGTTTAAAGGGCCCAGGGCTCCAGCCGCTGTGGGGATGGACTGGATGGACTGCTGAACCTCCACTGACAGGCCAGACGACTGCAACCAGGTGCCTCATAGAAATGGCTGAGGCTATGGTCCAGGCTACGGAGTCTGCCACATCTGCTCCTTGGAGGGCTGCCCTGGCCATAGCTCTGCCCTCATCCAGAATAGCCAGGAACTCCTTCCTGGTCTCCTCTGGTAGTGAGTCTGCAATCTTGACCATGGACTGCCAAATGTTAAAATCATAACAGCCAAGTAGGGCCTGATTGTTGGCCACTTTTAACTGGAGGCTTGCCATAGAATACATTTTTCTGACAAAGAGATCGAGCCTCTTCGCCTCCTTATTCTTAGGGGTCAATCCCAGCTGGCCCTGTCTATTGTGCTAATTGGCCGCTGATACCACCAATGAGCTTGGAGCAGGGGTGTATATAGGTATTCAAATCCCTTAGCAGGGACAAAATACTTCCTCTCCGCCCACTTGGAGGTGGGGGGCAGGGAGTTTGCCACAAGGCATTGATCAGCTTTACACTCCCTCGTGGACTGGCAATGCCACCTTGGAGGGGGCTGCTATGCTTAAAACATCAACCATGGAGTGTGAGGGTTCTGCTAACTCCTCAGCCACCAACTGCAGGTTAGATGCCACCCTCTTTAGAAGCTCCTGGTGAGCCTTTACATTGTCCTGGGGAACTGTGTGGGATGGTCCCGCTATTGCCTCATCAGGTGAAGAGGATGAGGAAGCGAGTAACGGTGCGTCTGCCAACTTCATAGCCTCCGCCAGGGGAGCCTCAGCTGAGGCTGGCTGACCCTAGGGACCTTGCTCTGACTCCGCTTCCGAGACCAGGGGCAGGCGGGAGACTGTTGCTGACCGTTTTTCAGATGCCCCTGAGAGTGATCGGTGCCCCTGCGATGGTTGGGGAAACCCCCGGGACTCCATAGCTCCCAGGGAGGCAGCCATTGGCCCTGGTGCCATGCAACCACTGGTAGTCCCGATGGGAATGTCAATGCCTCTGGTGGATGGCCTTGGCCTGCAGGCAGATGATCCTCCTCACTCTCTGAGCCAGAGGAGGGAGAGACTCGTCTGGGGGACCAGGCTGGTACCAAAGCTGCCTATCTACCCCGTTCCCGTCACTCCTTTTTCTCCAGGGGTCTCCACCTGTGACCTGTACCGGGAAGACTGCTCTCGGTGCCGCACCTCCCGGGACCGGCAGCAGTGTTCAGTGGATCGGCGGCGGTATCCTAGCAATCGACGCCTCATGGTTTGAGAGTGGTGCCGCTCTGTGGACCAGGAGCGAGAGAATCGAAGTCTTGGTTCAGGAGAACATCAACATGCCCATGGGGATCCATAGGGGCAAACTGGAAACCAGCATCTTTACCCTCTAGAGTGGTACCCCAAATTTGGAGATCGACTCAAACGCTCCGGGGACTGGTGACAGGACTCTGGGGACTGGTGACACGCCTCCACAGGTCTGCACCAGACAGCTGGCAATCGGCACTGGGATCCTGGGGAACGCTGCCTAGAGTGTGGAGAACAACGCCAGGCACTCTGACAGGTAAGCCAACCCGTATCTGGGATCTGGCGGCACTGCTCAGGCGAGTGCTGGTGGGACATCCCCTGTGTCGGAGAGTGGTGCCTCACCGATGGAGACTGTTCGAAAAGTCCCAGGGCAGGTTTACCCCTTGAATGGGACACCTCGCTAGCCAGCATGGGGGGCAACACAAGGGACAATATGTCCTTAGCAGCCTGAAAGGCCTCTGGTGTGGATTGCACCGCCAGGTGCCACGTGCCTCTGCTGCTTCCTGGGCAGATATTGAAGGGGGCTCGACAGCTCAACGGGTGTTGGAGCCTGGCCACTATCCGGAGGGGAGGAGCTGCCCCATGTGGGTCTTTGCTCTCCTCTGGCTCTCTCCTTCTCTTTACGGGACATAGGATAATGCCCTCTTCCGGCCTTTCTTTGCTTTTTAGCCGGTACCAGGGATGGGGATCGGCACCAGTCAGAGGCCAGTGCCAGCAGCGTGCAGAGCACCGATGCCTCGGTGCTTGGAGCAGAGTCTGATCTAGCCAGCTCTGAGGCCGGTGTGAGGGCCAACTCCACAAGGAACGCTCTAAGTTGAATACCCCGCTCCTTTATGGTTTGTGGCTTGAAACTTTTACAAATGCGAGACTTATTGGTCACATGGGTCTCCCTCAAACACTTCAGACAGCTTTGATAGGGATCACTGACTGGCATATGTTTTTTGCAGCGTCACAAGGCTTGAAGCCCAGGGATTGGGGCATGCCCCATCCCTAGGCTAAGTCCCATAGGGGACTAAATATTTCTAACTTATGCACTAAGGGAACTAATAAACTATACAAAACTTTCTAAGAACGACATACAGAGAATCACAACTAGACAGTTGAGAAGGAAAGGTTGCCAAGGCAAGGAGACATTCCAGCACCATCACTGGCAGTAAGAAGGAACTAAGGGAGGGAAGAGCCGGCGGAAAAACTTCCAGCACCGATGCACGTGGCAAGCACATACACCTATAATGCAATGGACATGAGCAAGCACTCAAAGAAGAATGGACATGCTCCTGGCATGAAACTCTGCTTATTGCACTGGCTGCCACCTCCAGCATTAACTCCAGTTTCAAAGTTGTCACCCCAGAGAGTGTATTACAGCAATTAAATAGAGGTGACAAAAATATGCCTTTGTCACTCAGATTATTAGATCACAAATAAAAAGTTTGGGTGGCTTTTAAGCAGTTTTTTTATTAACCTCAATCTTCAATGCACCTTTTGATTAAACTTTCCAAAAACATCACCTTCTGGCAGAGATTAAGCTTAGGAAAGTTCAAAGGATCTTTTCACAAAGTTTGAAGAAAGTAGAAAGGATGTTTGAATGCGACTATGTGTGCAACCTCCATTAAACATGTAAGTGATAGTAAACACTATAAAACATACATTTAATAATTTGATTTGGAGACGCAAAACAGGGCAACTAAGGTGTCTCTCACTGCAAGATAGAAGCCTCCTGCACAGGTCACTTCAAGGGAGGAGAAGAGAAGTATACGTTGACTCTCAGTTCTACTCTATTTACAACATAAAAGGAGGAACAATTCAGAGCCAAGACAACATTGTATTTTTAGAAGTAATCTTGATGGAACATAGCTCTTCCTATGTGCTTGTCCCTGAGGACTTTGCTATACTTAAAACAGCTGCTGGTAAGAGGCAGAACACAGTCTAGACAGGTACACTCAAAAAAGGCACCTCAGCAATATTAAATTTGTGACTTGGATTTTTTTTTATTATGGACTCAATACACATTGACTTGGCTAACATTACAGAGTGAATCTTGCATTTAGGACAGATAAGTGCCATATAATCCATTATGGAATAGAAGTTCAATGTAAAACATTTAGCAACACTGATTTTTGTCAGACACTATGCTGTGGAAACCTATGGTTAGAGCTGGTCGGAAATTTGACAATGTTTTTTCACTGGGAAATGCCAATTCATCAAAACAGTTCATTGCTATTCTGGGTTTTGAGGTCTCAATCTTTCCTTTTCCACTTGGCATAAATAAATATTCATTAGAGCAGGGACTTGAACCCGATTCTCCCACTTGCCAAGTGGGAGCCATAATCACTGAGCTAGAGAGTCAGTGTCACTTTCTCTGGCCCAATGTTTATTCAAAGTGGAAAAGCTCCAACAGGAGAGAGATCAACCACATTCCAAAATAGCCAACTGCCTGGTGGGTTGGGAACTCATCTGGGATGTGGGAGACCCAGGTCAAAATCCTTGCTGTGCCTGATTTGGAGCAGAAACTTGAACCCAGGTCTTCCCCTGCTCACATGAATGCACTAACAACCGGGTTGTTCTAGGGTGTGGCTGGCCTCTCATTTATCAAAAGATCTCAGCTTCGTCTCAATGCTAACTCATGAAAATAGTTAAGGGATGGGAAAATCGTTTCATGCCCACCTCTACTTGTGGTATTAGACTGTGCTGAAAATCTTATGAGAGAGAGATTTACAGGCTTCCTAAATAAATTATAATTATGAGTAAACAATAAAAAACAGATTTTTTTTTTAAAAGTCAGTCCATTAGGGAAACTTCTTCATAATACCATAAAATGTTTTAACTGCTTTACAAATTCAGTGTTTAAGTCATCTGTGAATTAATAACTTCTAGAGAGTAGTAGATCAGCCTACCCTGTGTGCTGTTACACTGCTGAGACAGCGGACTTTACAAAAAATATCTTTGTTCCCTTTCAACATTTTATGGTCACTTTTTGCTCTAGATTTTATGAGCAAATTTTTATACCAGCACATTTTAAAATACAAACAAAATTCCCCAACAAGTCTTTAATGCAATTTCATGAGCATTTCTTGATTGAGCTACTTGTCCTCTTGAGTTCAAAACCCAAGCCCCCAAGTATGAGAAACTGAAGTTTCCAATATTGCATATACCCCAAACAAGACTGAGCCAGTTCACTTTAAGTTTGAATTTATTGACATCAGGTTCCCTAAGCAACCATCCCAACTAATTCAGAAGATCTGAGAGCAGGAGGAAACAATAAATGTACACAAAATGCACAGCTTGCATGGCCAAAAATGTTACATTTTCAAATGAATCTTGAGACACTTTTTTTTTTTTTTTTTTTTTTAAGAACAGCAAAGAATGGAATGTATGAATGTTGACAGTTTAAACATTTTATCCAGAAACACACTATCGCACGGCTACCAAGTTTAACCCATACTTGAATTTGAAAATATACATAATCTTAATTAGATTACATTAAAATCTAATTTCAAAAAGTGTACAGTAAAAACAACCTAAGGGAATTCCGATGCAAGTTAACCATGAGTGAAAATTCTTTGTTTTAACTGCCAACATTAAATTCTGTCTGTTTTACTGATTACAAGTTCTAAATGTGTCAAATTCATATACAGCACCAAATGACTTATTACTAGGCCAAACCCACCTCTGTTTCCTTTTAAGAACTAGCCAAGAGGGTGACATTGAATTTTCAGCATCTGCAATTCTGTGTAGCAGTAGCAACATCTGAAAGACAGTTGATTGGCCGTAAACTATCGACTTTTGTTCTTTCTGGAATTTCCCTGTAGTGAAAAATAAACAATGCACAGAAGAACATAATTCATATGAAAATAACTTGTATGAACCACAAACAGGAACAAATCTGATGCCTATACAGAGAAAACATTACAAAAGAAAATGCAGCATAGGAGAAAAAAGTCATTAAATTTCCAAGTAAGAAAGAAGAAAAGAAAGCTTCTGTATTTAAAATCTTGTGTCTACTCTATAAATTCCCATTACACTTGTTATAACTGAGGGAAGAAAGGATTACAGCTTTCATAGTCATCAAAACCACAAATATTTTATTCTAATTAAAATCTAGAAGAAAGGCACTGAAATTGTGTCCACATTCTCAGGATTACACCATCATTCAAATGCTGTGAAGGCAAGTGAGATTTTATCAGTAAATGGTACTTGTTTCTAATAAAACCCTTACAGGATAATTGCCCAAAGGAATAAATACTGGGAATTATTTTGTATCAATTTTTCTTAAGAAAACAGTGACCTTATCCTATTTTAGCTTGTTTTAAACAGGATATTTACAGCACAGTCTGGCGAAGAGTTCTAAATTTATCATTTTCCATTAACAGGATGTCAGTAATTCAAAAATGCATGTCTATTTGCAGGAGTTCATCGTTTAATTGTTTTAAGCAGAACTGGTTAAATGTTGGCAGTGTTTGATGCTTTGTTATTTCTTGCTGTTTTGACTTGGAAACAAAACCCTCCCCAAATCTGCAACTTTCACTTTGTCATGCTTCCATATTTAAAAGGGCCTCATTTTAAGTGAAATTGTGAAGTTACTGCTTGAGTACCTAAGGTTATGGGGGGAGAAGGAGGGTTTTCTTTACTTTTCAAATGTTTCAGACATTGTTATTTTAATAAGCAACTTACACCATTTGTGCAGTGACTATTTTCCAGAGGGATTTTTTAACATTATAATATGGCACAAATAGTCTCCACCACAGGAGAGACAACCAAAAGGGCATCCTTGCGCTTCGGTATTATGAGGGTATTATGATTTCAGATCCTGATAAAGTAACATTGTTAAAGGGACACTATTGTTACAATCAGGGCCAGCTCCAGGGTTTTTGCCCCCCCCAAGCAGCAACAAAAAACAAAACAAAACAAAAAAAAGCCACAATTGCGATCAACTCTACCGCTGCCGCTTCAGTCTTCAGCGGCAATTCGGCGGCAGGTCCTTCGCTCTGAGAGGGACCCGCCGCCGAATTGCCACCGAAGAGCCGGACGTGCCGCCCCTCTCCGTTGGCCGCCCCAAGCACCTGCTTGCTGGGCTGGTGCCTAGAGCCAGCCCTGGTTACAATTTATATTTAAAACAGATTTACCTGTATTAATAGTGAGATCTTAGATAAATTAAAATAGCTTAAGTCCATTTTAGATCTGTTTTGTACTTTTTGCTCAGCAGACTAGTTAATTTTATTTTTGTTTTAGATTGAAACTAATTAAAATTTCACTTTCTAGTATTTAGACTACAGACCGGTCAGCCTCACCTCAGTCCCTGGAAAAATCATGGAGCAGGTCCTCAAGGAATCCATTTTGAAGCACTTGGCGGAGAGGAAGGTAATCAGAAACAGTCTACATGGATTCACCAAGGGCAAGTCATGCCTGACCAACCTGATTGCCTCCTATGATAATTGGCTCTGTGAATATGGGGAAAGCAGTGGACATGATATACCTTGACTTTAGCAAAGCTTTTGATAAGTCTCCCACAGTATTCTTGCCAGCAAGTTAAAGTAGTATGGATTGGATGAATGGACTATAAGGTGGATCGAAAGTTGGCTAGCTCATCGGGCTCTATGGGCAGTGATCAATGGCTCGATGTCTACTTGCCAGCCAGTATCATGAGGAGTACCCCAGGGGTCGGTCCTAGGGCCAGTTTTGTTCAACATCTTCATTAATGATCTGGATGATAGGACGAATTGTACCCTCAGCAAGTTCGCAGATGACACTAAGATGGGGGGAAGAGGTAGATATGTTGGAGGGTAAGGATAGGGTCCAGAGTGACCTAGACAAATTGGAGGATTGGGCCAAAAGAAATCTGATGAGGTTCAACAAGGACAAATGCAGAGTCCTGCACTTAGGATGGAAGAATCCCATGCACTGCTACAGGCTGTGGACCGACTGGCTAAGCAGCAGTTCTGCAGAAAAGGACCTGGGGATTACAGTGGACGAGAAGCTGGATATGAGTCAACATTGTGCCCTTGTTGCCAAGATGGCTAACGGCATATTGGGTTGCATTAGTAGGAGCATTGCCAGCAGATCGAGGGAACTGATTATTCCCCTCTATTCGGCACTGGTGAGGCCACATCTGGAGTACTGTGTCCAGTTTTGGGCCCCACACTACAGAAAGTATGTGGACAAATTGGAGAGAGTCCAGCGGAGGGCAACAAAAATTATTAGGGGGCTGAGGCACATGACTTACGAGGAGAGGCTGAGGGAACTGGGTTTACTTAGTCTGCAGAAGAGAAGAGTGAGGGGGTATTTGATAGCAGCCTTCAACTACTTGAAGGGGGGTTCCAAGGAGGATGGAGCTAGGCTGTTCTCAGTGGTGGCAGATGACAGAACAAGAAGCAATGGTCTCAAGTTGCAGTGGGAGATGTCTAAGATGGATATTAGGGAAAACTATTTCACTAGGGGGGTGGTGAAGCACTGGAATGGGTTACCTAGGGAGGTGGTGGAATCTCCATCCTTAGAGGTTTTTAAGGCCTGACTTGACAAAGCCCTGGTTGGGATGATTTAGTTGGGGTTGGTCCTGCTTTGAGCAGGGGGTTGGACTAGATGACCTCCTGAGGTCTCTTCCAACCCTAATCTTCTATGATTCTATGTGTGAAAACGAGAAACAAGAGCAGCTAACTTTTCAACTGGATCATTGGGATGAGAGAAAGAATAGCAGCTTTGAATACAATATATTGTAACTATGAAGGAGTGACCATAAATAATATCCATTAATGAATGCTTACAGTGTGACTCTCTTATCTCCTCCACCTTCCTGATCATCCTTCCATGTGCATTTTTAACAGTATGTTTTATTTTAAGGTAGCTGAAAAATGGTACTTATAAGAGTAAGAAGTCCCCTTTTAAAGCCTAATCTGGTGTGGGGAGGATGTAATAAGCTCTCTACAGTTAAGAGTGCAGGGAAAGACATAGTTTATGACCACCAGTCATTTTCAGATTCCAAGTTAGGTCCTAAAACTCTCATTCACTTGGATTAGTAGGGATAGGGCTTCAGATTTTCATGCCAACAAAAACGAGCTAGTAACTTCACACTACTTGCTAACCCAGGCTACAGACCATGCGCAAAGTAAATACAACACTTGGTAACCTACCTTACTCATTTTTAGTGTATCAATTTCTTCCCTTTGTTTAGATAAGGTTTCATTCATGCTGCACAGATGGTCACTCATCATACTTAGCTGATCTTCATAGCTTCTTTTGGTGGTTGTCAACTCATCCTAAGGAGTGAATGAACAGTAGCTTTCAGCTTTGCCTAATATTACAGTAGCACATTGTTCATGCAGACATGCAAGTTGTCCAACAAAGCTGCTAGGTTGACCAAACGTGTGCACTTAAGCAATTTCATTATGGAGAAAAGCAACTATGCAAAAATTTAAATGAAAAAAAGTCTCGGTAGTTTTCTTATATATCTTTAAAACTTCATCCCCCCGTCTCCCCCACTATCACCTCCCAAAACTTATTTTATTACACTATTTTATAGATCATCATCTAACTAAGGGTTTAACAACATGGGACAAAAATCACTGAGGCTAAAACCCAGTTTTCAGCCCAGATGCAATTGTTTTTATTTATTAAGTTCTGTTTAACATTCAGGACTATGTGTTGAAAAATAAGTGTTCCAGCCAGTATGCTTTTTTTAAAAAAAAGAAAAGAAAACAATTTGTTATATAATTTTGGATGAATAGTTTGAGAGAGGTTTTTTGGCGAGATATATGGATCTTTACAGATATGTACTGAGGGTGCACTGTTTTAGAAGGAATTCAATTTTATAATTATGCCTGTTTGCCACCAGAGAAATTGTCAAATTTCATCATACAAGAACTTCACAATGAAAAGAGTTCAGAAAAACACTACATAAATCCTGGTCTTAAACTCAAATAGGTGATCCAAAACCTCAATTAAGAACATGGGTAGATAGAACTGGGCCCAAAAGGACAGTACTATTAAATATCTGTATATACAAAGTCTTCAGTGTGGTATCTGAATACTTAAGAAAAATAACAGCTAAAGATTAAGGGCTGCAGGATCAGATCCTTTCTCATGCTTAGTATGCTCACTGACTTCAAGGGAACTATTTGTATGGGAGTCTGGGCTGCACAATCATGTCACATCATTAATACCTTGAAATCATACAGGGATTCATTAAGTCACTGGAGAATTTGTGGATAATTTCGATCATGCTGGTCTTGTTTATGAAGGTTAGGCATAGTACTAGCAATTTAAAAAAGTTTTGCATCAGAAGTCAAGTACTTTAAGAGCTACTAATAAAAGTCTACCATTGTAATCATTACTCCAAGGGATAGCAAAATGGCAGTCCACTAGCCATAACTCAAAGAACACTAAATGGGCAGCTAGTTGACAATATCACCATATTGTTCTCCTTTTATGTGTGATGTGATCTTCAAGCAGTAGTGACTGCACTAAGTCAAACAGAATTTTATTTAAAAATCTTATCTTGTTGCAGTGAATGCCAAAGATCAATGTAAGGCTGTTTCAGATGTACATCATCAGTTTGACATCAATCTGAAATACATGAAATATTTTTATATTTCAGATGTGATAGCAGAGGCATATAAAGTGACATTATTCAAAAAGCTAAAGGAAGGTATTTTTTCATGGGTGTCACTATCATAAAACTTGTGCAAAGTCACCTTTGCAAGTTTGAGAAAATAAAATGTGCATTACCTATAGAACAAGGTGCATTTAAAAAAAAATTTAGGCCATAGCAATACGACTTTAGGAATGTCAATATTAGGACTGGGAACAAGGTGGCAAGAAGTATTTCCTAGGGTAACCACAAATGTCTGAGTAGAAGAATAGACTCTCTAACTCAGCAATTTCCAGTATTGTCATCATTAACTGAAAGCCTCATAACAGCCACGCTGTGCTTATTAGTAGTTTAAATCAGTTGCTCTCAATCTTTCCAAACTACTGAACCCCTTTCAGAAGTCTGAGTTGTCTTGTGGATCCCCAAGTTACACCCCACTTAAAAACTACTTGCTTACAAAAATCAGACAAAAATACAAAAAAGCGTCACAGAACACATTGAAAAATTGCTTACTTTCTCATTTTTTAATATGTAATTACAAAATAAATAAATTGGAATATAAATAGTGTACTTACAGCTCAGTGTATAGCATATAGAGCAATATAAACAAGTCATTGTCTGTATGAAATGTTAGTTTGTACTGACTTTGCTAGTGATTTTTATGTAGCATGTTGTAAAACTAGGTAAATATCTAGATGAGATGATATAGTTCTTGGAAGACCTCTGCGTACCCTCAGGGGTACGCATGCTCCTGGTTGAGAACCACTGTTTTAAGTGATGGCTATTTACTGTGCCCTCAGTACAAATTCAATGGATGTAAAGAATTAAAATGTTTCATAGATAATTAATTTATCTTTAATACTTGTATTGAAAAGCAGGCCACCTGGTTACATTGTTCAATGCAAAGGCCTCACATTGCACTCCTGAATAGGTCCTGTCCATCTGAGTCATGAGTATGTGCTTCCTGTGTCTGGCAACCCTAACAAACTGTCACCCTCTTTCATGGTTCTGTATTACTACATGGACTCAATCTCAAAGCTGCTTTTTAGTAAGGTTGTGAGTTTACTGATGAAGTATCTAAAAAGGAAATTACGGGATTCATTTTACATTCCACATCTCAATTAAGAAGCCTCCCACCTTACCCAATGATAAAGAGGACTATGATGATGTGAAGGAGAGATTACATGAGATGGTTCAAAACCGAAGGAATACTATACTCTGGCAACTATAACTCATATGGAAAAATAGCTTCCTTCCTCTAAAACTTTTCCAAGCCAAAAATGTTGCTTTGTTTAAAAAGTGAAGAATCATCTGCTCATTAGAGTTAGCACTGGTTTGAACTAACTGAATATAGAGGGGGGTCAGAAAGTTAAACCTCTCTAAGTTCCTGAGTACTTATGTATTTACAATTTTCTCTTTTCTCATTCTCTTAATTATCTTGGAGCATAAGCTTTCATGGGTGAATACCCACTTCATCAAGCGCATGATGAAGTGGGTATTCACCCATGAAAGCTTATGCTCCAATACATCTGTTAGTCTTAAAGGTGCCACAGGACTCTCTGTTGCTTTTTACAGATCCAGACTAACACGGCTACCCCTCTGATACTTAATTATCCTGGCTCAGTTCTCTGGATTTTAAGTGCAAATGGTGCGCTGTGCATTTTTGCAGAGCAGTTTTTCAAGGAACTAAAACTGACATGTCCACAATTTGATAACCACAGTTAAAAATTACTTATTTTATTAAGTTGCCATGTGGTTTTTATTATAAAGCACCATCAGCCTTCCAGGGGGAAAAAAAAAAGCAGAGGCTGAAATAGTCTTAAAAATCCCAGCTGCTAGGGAGGATGCCCTAATGTACATTTATGATTCTGGGTTTTACTGGGAAAGTGAATATGTAAGTACGTCTCAGTCTCTCTGCTAGCTAAGTTCTTGTATGAAGTGAAGTTGACTTTTCTATTTTAAAGTGCTCATTGAGCAAGAACCTTGTCAATTTCTCCTCTTCAGTCAGCCTATTAAAATGAAGTGTGGCAAGAGGAGAGAAGGGACATTAGATGCATATACATTATAATGTTTTGCACTCAGCTAAGCGGCTGGGATTTAATCATAGTTTTGGAAGAAAAAAACAAACAGGGATAATAAAGGGTAAAAGGGACAATACTTTCACAAGATATATGTTTACATCAAAATGGTATCTCCGTTACTGTAAGTATTTTCTCAATTTTTTAAAATAAGACATATCCCATTTAATACTCAATCTTCGATAATTTTAAACATGTGCATTAGTGGGTTTGGTCTGCAATTCTACTCACACGCCATGACAGTTTTCAGACTTAGCATGGGATGTACACTGGGTTTTGTGTTTTTCCACCCACAACTATCCCATGTAGTGTGTCCATCAAATTGCTTAGCTAACATTTCACTTGCCTGTAATCTACTGATGCTTTGACTAGCTAATTTCATCTCCTCCACTAGTGATTCCTTAGACTTCTCAGCTAATGATAATCTTTTGGCAAGCGCTCGGCACTATCAACAAACAAACAAAAAATCAGTTAGTGCCAGTATTGTACATAGCAAATTATTTGAAGCAGAGTTTTTTTTTTTTTTTAATCTGAATGTTTGGGCCTTTCAAAATGCAAAGTTTTTGGTTTACAGAAAGTGTGTTACAGAAATAAGCTTTTATACAGAACTTCACAAGCTAAACAGTGATTTAACATTATAAAACACTAAACTTTCAGGATTTATTTTATAGAAGAGCACCTTACATTTTAGACACTACTGCTAGAAAATAATATCTGCGATCAGAAGGATATATTCATTTTGTTTAAAGAAAATATAAAACAAATGAGATCTCAAGATGCCAGGCACATGCACATATTGCTTAAATGTCAGTGCGGAAGGATGGTTCTTTCACATTATCTCATTATCTGCCATACCAATAACAGTTGTGTACATTAAAGCTGACAAAGCAAATCTAACCAAATATGGGGCATGTTCTGCATGTGTTTCTGGCAAAATTGCTCATCCTACTGAGGAGCATTTATCAGATTCTAAAATTCAACACAACAAATACTTGAAAACAGTTCTCAGCTTGCAAAGAAGTCAAGCAAGCCAAATTGTACAACATTCTCCAATTTCTAGGTGAGAGGTTAGTTCTAGTACTTCATTATCAAATTGCTAAATTCTTTGAAATTACTGTAGTTTGTCACATTAAGCCAGGGCAGTGGAACAGCATGGGGGCTAGCACCCCTGCAATAGAAATATTGTGTTAACTCATATATGCCAAGGAGGAGGGTGTGTCAAAGCAGGAACCAGAGGGACTAAAACTGTGGGGCCCAGGATTGGGCTGGGGAGCAGCTGCTGCAGTGCAGGGATTGGGTTGGGGAGTGGGACACAGAGGGGCTGGATGAGGCCCAGGTAGGAACCTCCTTCCCAGCCTGCAGCCAGCTTCTCTCCCCTCCTGCCCAAGTCTCAGTATCTCCCCCTACCCCACCCTGCATTAAGCCAAGGACCTACATTCAATTCTATATAGTTTGGTAGCTAAAGCCAGCAATAAAATAGGTGTATAAGAATAACCCACTTAAACCCAATGTGCTTTCTTATTACCAAATGCAACTGATTAACGAGGGAGGTTGAATATTCAATTATTCAAAATTAAGAAATTGATGCAACACACAGCAAGTACAGCCTTTTATGAATACTACCCCAAAACCAAGGAATAAACTGCAGGAACAAATTATCGGATAGATTGTCCATGGTGTTTTGGTAGGAGCCTGTTGTTCATAACATTGATCTATAGAAAGTTCAGAAAGGAGTTACTGTTTTCAGTACAGGAGATTGACTGGATGCTCACCTCAGCATGAAAATGTACTGACTTGCTGTCAGCCAGCTGTAGAAGAGACGTAAGTTCTACTATCCTTGCCATATAGTGATTTTTTATCAAGTCTTCACGGGACTTAGCCTCTGGAGCCTGAAGAGTGAGAGCTCATGTGATCAAACAATTAAAAAGACTTTATCTTTACGAGAACTAAAGCCATAACCTAGGTCTTTATACAGGAAAAAGATTTTTTTTTTTTTTTAAGTGGCAAGTTGTCCAAATGGGATGGACTATAGCATGTAAAATTTTATTGAGCTTGGCACTTCTTAGAGCAGACACATTTATAAAATAAAAGCAATCTTATCAAATATTGTGCAACACTACTAACTTGAGTCTTCTGAAAAACAATGATAAAACTCAAGGTTATATTTTATGTAGAGACTTGAGTAAGTAGTAGAATATAAAACAGTCACAATTTACATTAAAGGATTTCTGGTGAGGATACAAATCCTTGAGAACGACCTACTGTCCCCTTCTCACGACACAATTGTTACCTTGGATTCTCCAGCAAAGACGGAATTCTCAAAGATGGCCAGAACATTAGCAGCCCATGGACATTAGGGGCCACACTTCAAAACTGCATGTGCATTTTCAGAAGATTGATTAAAGAAATCTGACTTTAAATTTTTGCAGAAATGCCACACTTTTCTGTAGACGACAATGAATTACCAACTTGGGGCAACTTTCATAATACATTTGCACCCTCTTAAATTTAAGTTTTGAGGTTCACACAAGACAGACTTTTATTTTAAAGAATTCTTATACAGCTAAGTCACATGGCTTAACATGTCTTTTATAAAGAAGTACTCAGTGCACTTAAACCCCATCTCATCTTCCAACAGCTTTTAGAATAACCTTACCATTCATGTCAACAGAACTGCTCTCTGCAGGATCACAGAGAGGGGAAAACATAGCATCTTAGCCCAATGTTCATGCTGTGATAAGAAATGCTAACTTTACTTCTTTAGTACCACTAAAACATAACATTTGGTGTGACTGCCAGTCATGTTTTATTTATTCTAATCACCTGTTTAAATAAAGAATAATATATTTTTAGGGCACTTAAAATGCATACTAGAATAGTAAGGAAGAGGTTATCCAGGCAAATTCCCCATAAGTTGGAACTGAAAGACAAAGGAGATAGGAAAGGGAAGGAGTTAGGAAAGGCCTATAAATATGTGTATTTTGCTGCTTCAACCCTCCTTTGATTATTAATCAATCTGAGGTTTGGAATCCAGCTCATGTCACTGAAGTACAAATACAGAGCTACACTTTCTAAAGCTACAGAGAACTTGATAATTTAAGAGCGCGCAGCTCTTAAATCTTGTTAAATTCCTTATCTGAACACGTCTGTTGAAAAAAATATATGAACCAGTACTATAAGCTATTGTCAGAGTTAGATTAAATTGGAGAATGAAGTATGGATTATCACCAATAGGTAAGGCTGCGAGACTGTCACAGAGGTCACGGATTCCGTGACTTTCTGGGAACTCCGTGACTTCTGCAGCCTGCTGCTGTGCCTGACCGCAGGGCCGCCTGAGCAGCTCGGGCCCGCCCCAGTAACAGCAGTGGTCCCGGGCTGCCGTCCCCCACCACCAGCGTGAATTTTTGTTTATTGTCTGTGACTTTTTAGTAAAAATACCCATCACTAAATCTTAGCCTTACCAATAGGAAATGATGAGTTTCAGATATTCTTAGGGAAAAGTTATTGTGCAAGAATTCATTCTTACCACATTGTACTAAATTACTCCAGAGGTCTCCAAGTAACTGACAGAGTAACTTAGTCATGCACAAGTTTTAGCACTTTCTGAATTATAGTATAAATCTTTATTACATATAACGATATGTATCAAATAGTCATAAAGTACCTCTTTGTTGTCAGTGGTCATGGTCAACATTCCAATCTAGAACAAGGGAGAAAATAAACTCAGAACTGTAAAACAAGACTCCACTCCAACAGGTCACTTTGACACCTACTTATAACGAAAAGCAATAAGGTGATTAAATTTTTTAAATTAAAAATCTCAGACAGTTACAAGTTATGAGGCTTTGCTCATACATGAGCTATTAGTGAGGGTGCAACACTAAACTGTAACTTTTTAATAAGTAAAATTTTCTAATTAAATTAGACCAGAGTACTAGAGGCACAGTGTTTACTAATATTTCACAGTGAGAATTTACAGATAGTTACAGTATCTAGGATACTTAAGGATTTTTCCCTTTCAGTATAGATAAAGGCTAAACCAAATACTTATGGAAACCTTGTGCAAAGTTATGAAGCTAGCTACTGACTAGCCAAGGAACTAATGATTTTTTTTTAAATTTTCCTTTACACAGACCAAGGATCATGCAAAGAATGATCCCACCTAACATTAGCCAATACTACTAGTCAGACTGATTATAGTATTTATTGCAAGAAATAGACAAATTAAGTTCCACTGTACTAAGATACTTCCTTAGCACCTTCTTTTGATGCCAATGAAGTCCATCTTGAATTTCTTAGAACTCCTATTAAAATCTTTTTCTCTGTGATCTCTCTCATTCAAACAAACTGCCAATGCAATTTGTTGTATGCAGTGTAGTTGTAACTGTGTCGGAACCAGGATATTAGAGAGACAAGGTGGATGAAGTAACATCTTTTATTGGACCAACATCTCGTTTCATAATTACTTCACCTTGGAAGTAGTTTCTCTTCTTCCTAGTCACTAAGTACTCCATATACAACTATTTTTAAACAAACGTTAAACCAGGTTTTCCTCTGCAGCGCACAAAGTTCTAGGTTTCCTTTTTCACTTCAGTCTGCTTCTGTGTTGTATCCATGATTGAGTCTGTCCACAACTGTAAAGTGGAAATTTCTTAAACATACTGCCACAGTTTGGACAGATGTATTTTGCTGTTAACAAGGCTGACACGCTGGATGAGACTGCTGTGGTAGGGTAGGTGGTAAAAATGAAATAAAGTACATTGATGAATATTTTCCAACCAACTATCCATTATCAATTATTTCAATTATCAGCTACTGTTTCCTAGTGATCAGAGTTAAACATTACAAATTATATTTCTAAACTGTTCCCCTTTGCTCACTGAGAGTATGTCTACACTATGAAATGAGGTCGAATTTATAGAAGCTGGTTTTATAGAAATCGGTTTTATACAGTCGATTGTGTGTGTTCCCACATAAAATGCTCCAAGTGCATTAAGTCGGCGGATCGCGTCCACAGTACCGAGGCTAGCATCGACTTCCGGAGCGTTGCACTGTGGGTAGCTATCCCACAGTTCCCGCAGTCTCCGCCGCCCATTGGAATTCTGGATTGAGATCCCAATGCCTGATGATGCAAAAACAGTGTCGCGGGAGGTTCTGGGTACATGTCGTCAGGCCCCTCCCCCTCCGTCAGAGCAACGGCAGACAATCGATTCGCACCTTTTTACCTGGGTTATCTGTGCAGACAACATACCATGGCAAGCATGGAGCCCGCTCAGCTCAGCTCACCGTCACCATATGTCATCTGGGTGCCGGCAGACGTGGTACTGCATTGCTACACAGCAGCAGCTAATTGCCTTTTGGCAGTAGACGGTGCAGTATGACTGGTAGCCATCATCGGCTATCTGGGTACTGGCAGACGTGGGGCTGCATTGCTATACAGCAGCAGCTCCTTGCCTTTTGGCAGTAGATGATGTATTACGATTGATATCTGTCATTGTCATATTCCTCAGTGAGTTCGATCAGAGGCACCTGGGCAGACATGTTTTGTCTCCTGGAGACTCAGTCCTGCCGGCAGTCCTATTGAACCGTCTTGACGATGATGGCTAGCAGTCGTAGTACAGCATCTTCTGCCAAGCACCCAGAAGATGCCGATGGCTATCAGTCATGCTGCACCGTCTGCTGCCAGCTTAAGATGTAAAAAATAGATGGACCAGATTTGTTCTGTATTCATTTGCTTCCCTCTCCCTTCGTGAAATCAACGGCCTGCTAAACCCAGGGTTTTGAGTTCAATCTTTGGGGGGGCCATTCTGTGTGACAGTTGTTTGTGTTTCTCCCTGATGCATAGCCATCTTTGTTGATTTTAATTCCCTGTACCTGTAAGCCATGTCATCACTCGCCCCTCCCTCCATCCGTCAGACAATAGTTTCGCGCCTTTTTTCAGCCCAGACGCCATTGCACTGGGATCATGGAGCCTGCTCAGATCACTGCGGTAATTATGAGCACTATGAACACCACGCACATTGTCCTGGAGTATATGCAGAGCCAGAACGTGCCAAAGCAAAACCAGGCGAGGAGGCGATTGCAGCGCGGCGACGAGAGTGATGAGGAAATTGACATGGACATAGACCTCTCACAAAGTACAGGCCCCAGCAATGTGCAAATCATGGTGTTACTGGGGCAGGTTCATGCCGTGGAACGCCGATTCTGGGCCCCGGAAACAAGCACAGACTGGTGGGACTGCATCGTGTTGCAGGTGTGGGATGATTCCCAGTGGCTGCGAAACTTTCGCATGCGTAAGGGCACTTTCATGGAACTTTGTGACTTGCTTTCCCCTGCCCTGAAGCACCAGAATACCAGGATGAGAGCAGCCCTCACAGTTGAGAAGCAAGTGGCGATAGCCCTGTGGAAGCTTGCAACGCCAGACAGCTACCAGTCAGTCAGGAATCAATTTGGAGTGGGCAAATCTACTGTGGGGGCTGCTGTGATCCAAGTAGCCAGCGCAATCAAAGACCTGCTGATATCAAGGGTAGTGACTCTGGGAAACGTGCAGGTCATAGTGGATGGCTTTGCTGCAATGGGATTCCCAAACTGTGGTGGGGCGATAGACGGAACCCATATCCCTATCTTGTCACCGGAGCACCAAGCCACCGAGTACATAAACCGCAAGAGGTACTTTTCAATGCTGCTGCAAGCCCTGGTGGATCACAAGGGATGTTTCACTAACATCAACGTGGGATGGCCAGGAAAGGTACATGATGCTCGCGTCTTCAGGAACTCTGGTCTGTTTCAAAAGCTGGAGGAAGGGACTTTCTTCCCAGACCAGAAAATAACCGTTGGGGATGTTGAAATGCCTATCGTTATCCTTGGGGACCCAGCCTACCCCTTAATGCCATGGCTCATGAAGCCGTACACAGGCAGCCTGGACAGTAGTCAGGACCTGTTCAACTATAGGCTGAGCAAGTGCCGAATGGTGGTGGAATGTGCATTTGGACGTTTAAAAGCGCGCTGGTGCAGTTTACTGACTCGGATAGACCTCAGCGAAGCCAATATTCCAATTGTTATTGCTGCTTGCTGTGCGCTCCACAATATCTGTGAGAGTAAGGGGGAGACATTTATGGCGGGGTGGGAGGTTGAGGCAAATTTCCTGGCCGCTGATTACGCGCAGCCAGACACCAGGGCGGTTAGAAGAGTACAGCAGGGCGCGGTGCGCATCAGAGAAGCTTTGAAAATGAGTTTTGTGACTGGCCAGGCTACGGTGTGAAACTTCTGTTTGTTTCTCCTTGATGAACCCTCCGACCCCCCCACCCGGTTCACTCTACTTCCCTGTAAACTAACCACCCTCCCTTCCCCCCTTCGAGCACCGCTTGCAGAGGCAATAAAGTCATTGTTATTTCACATTCATGCATTCTTTATTAATTCATCACACAACTAGGGGGATAACTGCCAAGGTAGCCCAGGAGGGGTGGGGGAGGGGGGAAGGAAAAGGACACACTGCAGTTTAAAACTTTAACACTTATTGAAGGCTAGCCTTCTGATGCTCGGACAATCATCTGGGGTGGAGTGACTGGGTGGCCGGAGGCCCCCCCACCGCGTTCTTGGGCGTCTGGGTGAGGAGGCTATGGAACTTGGGGAGGATGGCTGTTGGTTACACAGGGGCTCTGCTCCTGCTGCCTTTCCTGCAGCTCAACCATACGCTGGAGCATATCAGTTTGATGCTCCAGCAGCCGGAGCATATCAGTTTGATGCTCCAGCAGCCGGAGCATATCAGTTTGATGCTCCAGCAGCCGGAGCATCGACTCTTGCCTTCTGTCAGCAAGCTGATGCCACCTATCCTCTTCAGCCCGCCACTTGCTCTCTTCAGCCCGCGATTCAGCCCGCCACCTCGCCTCTCGTTCATATTGTGCTTTTTTGCACTCTGACATTGACTGCCTCCACGCATTCTGCTGTGCTCTGTCAGCGTGGGAGGACATCTGGAGCTCCGAGAACATATCATCCCGCGTCCGCCGTTTTCTCCTTCTAATCTTCACTAGCCTCTGTGAAGGAGAAACATTTGCAGCTGGTGGAGGAGAAGGGAGAGGTGGTTAAAAAAGACATTTTAGAGAACAATGGGTACACTCTTTCATGTTAAATTTTGCTGTTCACATTACACAGCACATGTGCTTTCGTTACAAGGTCGCATTTTCCCTCTTATATTGCGGGCCTGCCGGTTTGATGTGAGAGATCACTCACGCAGTGCCAGGCAACAGATTTCGGCTTGCAGGCAGCCATGGTAAGCCACAGTCTTTTGGCTTTTTTAACCTTCTTAACATGTGGGAATGGTTTCAAACAGTAGCGCCCTCATTTCCCATACCAAGCACCCGTTGGGTTGTCCATTTAAAATAGGTTTGCAATGTAAAAGGAGGGGCTGCAGTTTCCGGGTTAACATGCAGCACAAACCCAACTACCCCCACTCCACACACCCAATTCTCTGGGATGATCACTTCACCCCTCCCCCACACCGCGTGGCTAACAGCGGGGAACATTTCTGTTCAGCCGAGCAGGAACGGGCACCTCTGAATGTCCCCTTAATAAAATCACCCCATTTCAACCAGGTGACCGTGAATGATATCACTCTCCTGAGGATAACAAAGGGAGATAAGGAATGGATGTTGTCTGCATGCCAGCAAACACCGGGACCGTATGCTGCCGTGCTTTGTTATGCAAGGATTCCAGACTACATGCTACTGGCCTGGCGTGGTAAAGTGTCCTACCATGGCAGACGGGATAAGGCAGCCCTCCCCAGAAACCTTTTGCAAAGGCTTTGGGAGTACATGAAGGAGAGCTTTCTGGAGATGTCTCTGGAGGATTTCCGCTCCATCCCCATACACGTTAACAGACTTTTCCAGTAGCTGTACTAGCCGCGATTGCCAGGGCAAATTAATCATTAAACACGCTTGCTTTTAAACCATGTGTAATATTTACCGAAGGTACACTCACCAGAGGTCCCTTGTGTGCCCTCAGGGTCTGGGAGCATGCCCTGGGTGAGTTCGGGGGTTACTGGTTCCAGGTCCAGGGTGATAAACATATCCTGGCTGTTGGGGAAACTGGTTTCTCCGCTTTCTTGCTGTGAGCTATCTTCATCATCATCTTCCTCGTACCCCGAACCCGCTTCCCTGTTGCGTGATTCTCCATTGATGGAGTCAAAGCACACGGTTGGGGTAGTGGTGGCTGCACCCCCTAGCATGGCATGCAGCTCCGCGTAGAAGCGGCATGTTTGCGGCTCTGCCCCGGACCTTCCGTTTGCTTCTCTGGCTTTGTGGTAGGCTTGCCTTAGCTCCTTAATTTTCACGCGGCACTGCTGTGCGTCCCTGTTATGGCCTCTGTCCTTCATGGCCTTTGAGACTTTTTCTAATATTTTGCCATTTCGTTTACTGCTACGGAGTTCAGCTAGCACTGATTCATCTCCCCATATGGCGAGCAGATCCCGTACCTCCCGTTCTGTCCATGCTGGAGCTCTTTTGCGATCCTGGGACTCCATCATGGTTACCTGTGCTGATGAGCTCTGCATGGTCACCTGTGCTCTCCACGCTGGGCAAACAGGAAATGAAATTCAAAAGTTCGCGGGGCTTTTCCTGTCTACCTGGTCAGTGCATCTGAGTTGAGAGTGCTGTCCAGAGCGTTCACAATGAAGCACTGTGGGATAGCTCCCGGAGACCAATAACGTCGAATTCTGTCCACACTACCCCAAATCCGACCCGCAAAGGCCTATTTTAGTGCTAATCCCCTCGGAGGTGGAGTAAAGAAACCGGTTTAAAGGGCCCTTTAAGTCGAAAAAAAAAGGGCTTCGTCGTGTGGATGTGTCCAGGCTTAATTCGATTTAACACTGCTAAATTTGACCTAAACTCGTAGTGTAGACCAGGCCTGAGCTAAGTGTTCAAAAGCTGGCATGAGCACAAATCTTCATAGGCTTATTCTAGGGTGCAAATGTAATTTAGGAACATACTTTACACAGATGAGGCTGAAGGACATGGAAAATCAGTGAAATTTGGAGTCAGTTATGGAAAGGTAATGCAGAGCTTTTTCCATTTGGGCACAACACAAAGCATGCATCTGCCTAACTTTTTTTAGAGTAACTTTTAAGCCTACTTGTTTGTTCTCTTCTATTTTGCAGAGCCCTAGCATCTTGGAGGTTGTGCTCTTTTGGCTTGCCCCATAGTTCTGTCCCAACAAAGCTGCACCAGGCCTCCACGTCAGAGTCTAGAGGATGTTCCTAATTGTTACTTTCTGCTTTTAAACATCTTCTTTAACCCAGGCTAGCCCAGCTATGTAGGAAAGGCTCACAGAAATGTTCCCAGAAGCTACAGGCCAAACAAAACTGTGCCTGGAATATATACACATTTACTTATTTTGACATGTGATGTTGACAACGTGTGTTTTAAAGGTCATCAAGTTTTAACTTTGAACCTCAAACTCTGTTATTAAATAATTATTTTCCATCCCATCATGACACCCCTCAATTTCCCACTGTGAAAATTTAAATTGATAAAAATTAAGAAGTTAAAAAAAACCAAAACCCTGATTTTACAAATATTAAAAAAAACCCTGAATTCTGCCAAACCTACTTATCACACATGCTTTATGGGTCTTCATCTTCAAGTAATATATCAGTAAAATGGTAGGGCGTCCCCAGGAAGCAGCATGCAGCCACTTTGCCCAACAGCTGTGGAAAATGGGAAATGGCTACTGCATTCTGGGCTCCTGCGGCTAAACAAGCTAGTCCAAGATTAACATATGGCTTCTTTGGATGAGGGAAGAAGAAGCTGAGACACTGAAAAGAAGGAGAGTGCACATTGCTTGTATCCAAAAGACAAAACGGAGAGGGTCGAAAGGAAGAGTGACCAGCTAATAAAAGTTAGAATAAATATTTAATGTTATACGTGGATATGCGCCACAGGTTGGTTTTACGATTGAGGAGAAGGAGGAATTCCACATCAAGCTGGACCAAATAAGTGAAATACCACAAGCTGAGTACTTGATTATCGGAGCAGATCTCAACAGACATGGGGGAGAACATAGTGAAGGGTATGACAACTGTCACAGAGGACGAGGCTTTGGAACCACAAACGAAGCTGGTGAGGATACCTTAGATTTAGCCAGAATCCATGGCCTGATTGTCAAGAGAGAGGGAGACTTAATTACATACAAAAGCGGTGCCAACAAGTACCAGATCAATCACTTCCTACCAGAGGAAGAAATCTTAAAAAAAAAAAAGGATTAAGTGATCAAGCTTTACAAGCTGATAAAGAAAATATCAAAAACAGTGGATGCAGAAGTTAAAGGTCAGGCATCGAAAGCCTTATACACAGGACTACTAATAAAGAAAGGGGAAAAAGGATTAGCCAAGATTAAGCAAAGGTCTTAAACATAGGACTTGGGAGCCATGAAGCAAGTCAAAAATAAAAACAGAGTACTGGTGGAAGATGGTGAAATCATTAGGAGGTGACAGCGGTTTTATGTGAAACTACTCAATGAAAAGAATACAAAAAACCTGTTGAGGGAAGTATGAGCAAGCAACAACCTCTCAATACCTATTACCAAGGTGGAGACTCAGACATCGCGACAATGAAATATGGGAAGGCAGTGGGACTGGATAGTGTATCCACTGAAGCACTTAAAGCATTCGGTCGTGAGGGAGTTGTGGTGATGAACTTTTTCAACTTAATTCTCCATACTGGAAAAATACCTGATCAGTAGAGGAAGAGCACATTGTTCCCTATCTTCAAGCCTAAGGGAAATATGCAAGAATGTAGTAATTACTGACCCACCAAGATAATGAGTCACATGATTAAATGGCTGGAAAGAATTATTGGGAGGGACTAGAGCATAAAGTGACAACCAATTTGGGTTTATGCCAGGAAGGTAAATGATGGATGCAGTGTTTGCAGCCCAAATATTGCAGGAGATATAGAGGAAGAAAAGCAAGGAATTGCACTTAATGTTTGTGGATTTAGAGCAGGGGTAGGCAACCTGCAGCATGTGAGCTGATTTTCAGTGGCACTCACACTGCCCGGGTCCTGGCCACTGGTCCGGGGATCTCTGCATTTTAATTTAATTTTAAATGAAGCTTCTTAAACATTTTAAAAACCTTATTTACTTTATATACAATAATAGTTTAGTTATATATTATAGACTTATAGAAAGAGACCACCTAAAAATGTTAAAATGTATTACTGGCACGCAAAACCTTAAATTAGAGTGAATAAATGAAGACTCGGCACACCACCTCTGAAAGGTTGCCGACTCCTGAGTTAGAGACTGCTTATGACAGAGTTCCTATATAACTGTTATGGCGTTGCCTGCATATTCTGCCAGAGATACATGTTCAGACTACACTGCTCTACAGCCAAAATGCTTCTGAAATAAACGTAGTCAAACTTTACTAATTCTGGGTCACTGAGAATGAAAATTATGC
>NW_020665093.1:221190-283627 GCF_002925995.2 Terrapene triunguis
ATCAAAATACATAATAAATAGCACATTTTATCTCTGAAGCAGACGACGTCTCAAAAATTGTAGACCAGTGCTATCATAGACATATACTAGGAGAGCACAATAGTAGCAAGAAGCTGCTGTGGCTACAGCAAGTCATTCACTGGGATGGTAGGTCTAAATCAAGTATCAGCCTTAAACCCATTCCTATGGGAGATTGTAATGGACACCTTAACGCAGGAGATTAGGGGAGAGGCTCCATGCAGTGTGCTTTTCGCTGATGACATTATATCACGGTCCGAAGATAAATATTAACTGAAAAGAGACCTAAAACTATTGACGGTCGCATTAAAAGAAAATGTCTTACAAATCAGCCGATACAAAATGGAACTCGTGCAATGCTTCCTTGAGAGGGACAACGAGAAGCCAGTAAAACTCGATGGTGTAGAGTTAAAGTCTGTGCAATAATTTAAATACCGCAGTTCAGTGTTGGGCCATGATGGGAATGTGGATGGAGATGTTGGAAGCCACATGAAGAGTGCTTGGTATAAATGGACCAAGTTGACAGGAATTCTCTGCAGTAGGAATTGTGTAAGTAAATTAAAGACCAAAGTGTATAAGATTATGATTAGGCCAGCCCTGAAGTCTGGGTCAGAATGCTGGCCAATGAGGAAGAGAAAAACTACTTTACACTGCCAAAATGAGAATACTCAGATGGACGCAGAGTAAGACAAGAGCTGATAGGGTACGCAATAAAATGGTACAAGCAGTGATTCAGATAGCCTCCATTGTGGAAAAGGTGAGGGAGTATTGACTGAGATAGCTGCATCATGTGAGATGTTTGCCAGAGAGAGTACAAGAGCTAGTAGTCATGGGACAAAGACCACAAGGAAGACTTAGAAAAAGGTGGCTTAAGACACTGAAGAACAACATGAGGAAGGTTTCAGAGTGGTAGCCATGTTAGTCTGTATCAGCAAAAACAATGAGGAGTACTTGTGGCACCTTAGAGACCAACAAATTTATTTGGGCATAAGCTTTCGTGGGCTAAAATCCACTTCATTGGATGCATGCAGTGGAAAATACAGTAGGAAGATACACACACACACACACACACACACACACACACACACACACACACACACACACAGAGAGAACATGAAAAAATGGGTGTTGCCATACCAACTATAACAAGACTAATCAATTAAGGTAGGCTATTATCAGCAGGAGAAAAAACAGTAACAGTAGGGGGGGGGGAAAATTAGCAACCACACAACAAAAACACTAACTAAGGAACCTATCCTTGCAACAAAGCCTGTTGCCAACTCTGTCCACATACCTATTCAAGGGACATCATAAGACCTAATCACATCAGCCACACAATCAGAGACTCGTTCACCTGCACATCTACCAATGTGATATATGCCATCATGTGCCAGCAATGCCCCTCGGTTTGGCCAATGTACATGGCAGGACAGTCTCTATGCAAAAGAATAAATGGACACAAATCAGATGTCAAGAATTATAACATTCAAAACCAGTCGGAGAACACTTCAATCTCCCTGGACATTCAATTACAGACCTAAACGTCTCAATACTCCAACAAAAAACTTCAAAAACAGACTCCAACGAGAAACTGTTGAATTGGAATTAATTTACAAACTGGACACCATTAAATTAGGATTGAATAAAGACTGGGAGTGGATGGGTCATTACACAAAGTAAAACTATTTCCCCATGCTTATTTTTCCCCCTACTGTTACTCACACCTTCTTGTCAACTGTTGGAAATGGGCCATCCTGATTATCACTACAAAAGTTTGTTTTCCGCCTGCTGATAATAGTCCACCTTAATTGATTAGTCTTGTTATAGTTGGTATGGCAACACCCATTTTTTCACATTCTGTGTGTGTGTGATATATATATCTTCCTACTGTATTTTCCACTGCATGCATCCGATGAAGTGGGTTTTAGCCCACGAAAGCTTATGCCCAAATAAATTTGTTAGTCTCAAAAGGTGGTACAAGTACTCCTCATTCTTTTAACATGAGGAAGTTTAGTTTCAGCTTGGAAGACACACTTCACAAGAATGCTTGGAGACAAAGAACATGAGCCACCAACACCGAACAACAGGACACGGCAAAGGCAAAGAAGGTTAATTCTGTTATAAGCTATAACTGTTAGAAGTAATCACAGGTCCACATTATTCTTTATAACAAATATACACTATCAGTTCAAGGAAGCTATCCTAGTTACAATTTATTAGCAGATCATGAATTTGATATATTACAGGTAAGCAGCATTTGTATCTTCCAACAATGCTCAAGTAGTCTAAAAATATTGTCTATAAGAGAAATGTAAATATTTTAGGCCAACTCTAAGTAAGTTACTTCTTGCAGGATACCAGCTCTCTGTATACTTTTGATTCTGATTTTTAAAGTCAGTTCTTTACATCTCCTACCAATATGACTTTTGTGGACCTATAAGTAATATTAATGAAGTTGCAGAACAAGACAGGTGTCTCTAAAAAAACCAAAAATACAAAAAACAATCACTAAGACCTGCATTCTGCAGGAGACATCAGCTGTCAACTTGATTTAGACTCAAAACTGCTTTAAATTTAATGTGGATGATGTCATAATTAAAACCTCAAATGATATTGTTCCATTGATCAAACAATATTACCAAAAAGTTGCTGTTTCCAAGTGTAAAAGATCTTTCCTCCAGCACATTGAGAAATAAAAGGATCTGAGGAAAAAGTCACTTACCAGACTCATTCTTTTAACAGGCTTCCTTGAAGTCTTTTTTATGGCTTCTTCTTTCTCTCGTTCGGCTGCATTCAGCAGAACAGAATTTTCTGGCATAGGCTCAATCAACTGTCCACTAAGTGAGCTCTTTAGCTTCTGGTTTTCTCTCTCTAACTTAATTTTGGCTAGCTGGGCCTCAAGCATCCAATGTTCCTTTTCCTGCTCCAGTTTTGCAATCTTCTCCAAACTTTGCTGGACCTTAAGAAGGAAAAGTTAACTATGTTTGAATTGTAGAAAGAATGTGAAGTGTTGGGAATTAAATTAAGAATTACCCGAAGATATACGGTCTAAGTAAGTGAATGAGATTAGATGGTACAGCAGGTTAATGCCTAAAGGCCCAAAGTTCTAGGTTTAATATGCTTAGGTCACAAGTAGAAATGTGTTTAAATGGTTTCAATTGGTCCCTACTGCATATCTGCACATCACAAGAGTCAGCACAATTGGCAATCTTCCATTAAGGGGGATCCAGGGCTAGAATATCAAAGTAGTTGTAGGTCAGGATTAGAAGAACTGTGTGTGGAAATTTGAACAGCAGTATGCCTGGCTCCAGCCAGCCATTTCACAGCTTTAAGATTTGCAAGCTGACAACAAACATGTTGCAAAAATAAAGGAATAAACACAATACAAATTAAATTTATGGGCTGCAATTCCTCAAGAGCCATAGAAAAATATTTAGTCTTGGAAAATTCCACATACATTTCATTTAAACTCCTCTTCCTTAGTACACTCTAAACAAGATATTTTCCATTTATTAAAAGCTCATTAACAACCCACTGATTTCTTTGCACTGATCAGGTAGTTAATATCCAGAGCAAGTGTTCTCAAACTTCATTGCACTGCGACCCGCTTCGTACAACAAAAATTACTACAAGACCCCAGGAGGGGGACCGAAGCCGGAGCCCCGCCGAACCATGCTGGGGGGGGCCAAAGCTGAACCCCAAGGGCTTCAGCCTTGAGGAAGGGGGACTGTAACCTGAACCCTGCCCCCCAGGGCTGAAACCAAAGCCTGAGCCCTGCCACCCAGGGCTGAAGCCCTTGGGCTTCAGCCCCTGGCAGTGGGGCTCAGGTCTTAGGCTTCAGCCCCGGCCCCAGCAAGTGTAACACCAGCCGTGGTGACCCCATTAAATTTGGGTTGCGACCCACTTTGGGGTCCCAACCCACAGTTTGAGAACCGCTGATCTAGAGCGGTTAGCCTCTGCTTTAGCTTGGCCCCAGTCTGTCCAAACTAGCCACTACCTAATCCCTAAAGTTTGACATATACTCAGCATATGGATTCTCAAGAGAACAAATTAAACTTTGCTTAGCTTCCTCTTGCCCCAGAGCTTCCAGAGAGCAATTCCAAAGCTTACAGATCCTCTATGACACTTCGTAATTCATTTTTTTCTGCCAGTGACCATTTAAGATTAATAGAATACATATTTTAAATTCCAAGTAATCAAATAGATACATTTTAAATTAAAAATCCCTTCAGATAAATATACTTCTACATAATCTTACCTCCTGAGTGCAGGAATACAATAAGAATGGTAATGCCAGATCAAACATACCATATATCTGAGAATAAGAGCTAAACACACATTTGTGAACTGAAGGAGGAAAGTACTTCGACTGGAAAGTAAAGTTATGAGACATAGTACAAAGTCCAAGAGATCATTTCTTTAAAAAAACAGAGCAAGAAATGACCAAATTGAACAGGAAATGCTAAATAATGCATACCAGACTACATTGCATATATTTTGCATTTTGCATTTTGCATTTCTTGCCAAATTAAGTATTCTGTAAAAAACTAATCTGATCTCATGTTTTCAGTGGAAAATTAGCATAATGCTGCTGTTGAGGTGGCCTATTCTAAAGTATTGTGTTATGGGAAAGCAAAACTCCACTGTTTCTGGATACTATTGTTTGGCCGTAATACAGAAAGCTACTGTTCATTGTAAACTGAACAAATGGGAAATCTACAATCTAATCTGAAGTCTCAAATTGAGGAGGGCCATTTGTTTTATAAAGTAACAACCCCTCTGATAATTTCTTGTGTAACAGTGCAGCATATCTTTGTGAGGAAATAAGATACTCATCCTGAATCAAAGTATTGTACAGCTCTTTATTTGCTTTGTCAAACGGGTTTCAGTTTTTGGTGGTGCAATGATAATATTCTAATTAAAAATGTAACTTCAGATGAGTGATAATTAGGTTGTCATATCAGTTCTTCCTTCTCAAAAGTGCACGCAAACATCAGTTTAGTGACTGGGCAAAAGTTTCCATCTTTGTAGTTTGTGCTAGGCTCAAACCAAATCAAATTCCTTTCTCCATCCTACATCTATAATTCCAGAATTCTTTTTACTAAAAGGTTATGACTCTCTTCCTATTACAGAAATGTGAACTAGACATTCAAATGAAGAAGGCTCAAGACAAGTTCTCCCTAATAAGAACAGACTAACAGACTTTATAGATCAGCTTGCAAATAATTATAGAAATGGTAAAGCAAGTATAATGTCAGAGTTTACAGATACAAAATTGAAATTTTAGATGTATTTATAACAGACTAACTCAAATTAATACATGTGACCTTTAGAAATAGCAAACTGTTTTTATTAGAAAAAAGTGTTAACACATATTTGTCAAAATATATACAAGAATACCTGTTGTGCAAGACCTTCTCTACTTTCTGTGGAACTCAGAAGAACTCTGCGATTGGCCAAAGCCTCTTCATAAGGCACTGAATCTGAATAGGGCTATAACCAAAGAAACAGCAAAGGCTTTCACAGTAAATCAGATTATATATTTTCCATGTTCTTTTCTTGATCTCCTCCTCCCTGCATCCCCACTGTCCTTGCTAAAGCAATGTGAAGAGTTCTGCTTTGCATGTTTAAAATTTTTTTCATTTCGTTTCCCTATCTAGTAATACAAGCCAGTTGGATCTCCAAGCAAGGCAAAATGATTAGTACAGTATACATGCCACTTAGGACATGTTTGAAGTCTGCTTAACTGGGACATCCCCCAAGGAATCAATGTAAGCTTTTTGGGGAAATTTAGTGGTGCTTGAATCTTTTGGTTTAGCAGGGTTCATTATTTGCAAAGTACTTTTTCACCCTTATATAAAAATTTTGTGTTTCCACTTTATGCTGTTTTTGTCAATTTGCCTCGCTAACGGTTGCCAGTCCCTTCAAAGAAATACAGTAAATTTCACATTCCACATGTATGTTCCTGGCTATTCATATGGAAAGAACAAACTACATATACAGGTGGGCTACCTTTCTAGCAGTCTTGCAGCTGACCCTACTGGCGAAACTGGGCAAACAGTAAGATCAGAGCTTGCTCTCAACCCAGGGTGTTCTGCCACTCCCACCCCCAGACAACAGCCTTACAGTAGAACCTCAGAGTTACGAACACCTTGGGAATGGAGGTTGTTCGTAACTCTGAAATGTTCGTAACTCTGAACAAAACATTATGGTGGTTCTTTCAAAAGTTTACAA
Organism: Terrapene triunguis; assembly: GCF_002925995.2. Lineage (NCBI taxonomy): Eukaryota > Metazoa > Chordata > Testudines > Emydidae > Terrapene > Terrapene triunguis. Next base: position 227,443 of record NW_020665093.1, read on the forward strand.
CCAAATATTGACTTAATGCAGCTTTGACACTATTATGCAGAAGAAAAATGCTTTCCCTTTATTTTATTTTTTAGCAGTTTACGTTTAACACAGTAGTGTATTGTATTTGCTTTTTTATTATTTTTGGTCTCTGATGATGCTCGATTGTGTACTTCCGGTTCCAAATGAGGTGTGTGGTTGGTCAGTCCGTAACACTGGAGTTTACAACTCTGAGGTTCTACTGTACTATTAAAATGGTTCTGATAACCATTAATTCTTGTTTCATGGGGGAGGAAAGTCCATTCCATATGGCATCCTGATTAAGAGGATTCTATTGTCTAAGGTAACTGAATTAGATACAATCCTTTGCCTTCTCTACTTGAATGTAAATGTTAGCTGAACACACCTTCTTTAAAGATTTCATGTAGGCAACTGCTTTCTTCTTGTACTGGAGCATACATTCAGCTGATAGAGGGCTGATGAACTCTGTCCCTCCCTTAGGCCCACAGCTCAATGAAGCCGTGAAGTGGTCTAAGTTGTTGCTAAAGAATGAGGCAATCTAGACAGGTCAAGAAAGATTTTTACTTTAAATAGAAAAAAGTGGCAGAAACAACAAAAGAGAAAGAATAGTCATGGAACTGAAGTTCATAGCAAAATTGCAAGTACAAATTTATTAGGGGCTTTACAAAACTCACATATTGCACAGGCATGAACTAAACAAAGATCATTCGCAATTGTGCCTGCTCCCCTATTAAGCATGTATCTTTGGCAGTACTGCAATGTATCACAACAGTAGCAAACTAATATGCAAATAGCTTTTTAAAAATGGATCTGGAAATCTTAGAATATAACAGATCTTTACTAGGGCTGTCAAGCAATTAAAAAAAATTAATCGCGATTAATCGCACCGTTAAATAGAATACAATTTATTTAAATATTTTTGGATGTTTTCTACATTTTCAAATACATTGATTTCAAATTACAACACAGAATACAAAGTGTACAGCACTCACTTTATATTTATTTTTGATTACAAGTATTTGCACCTTAAAAAATGAAAAGAAATAGTATTTTTCAATTCACCTAATACAAGTACTGTAATGCAATCTCTATCATGAAAGTTGAACTTACAAATGTAGAATTATGTACAAAAAAAACTGCATTCAAAAATAAAACAATGTAAAATTTTAGAGCCTGCAAGTTCACTCGGTCCTACTTCTTGTTCAGCCAATCGCTAAGACAAACAAGTTTGTTTACATTTGCCGGAGATAATGCTGCCCACTTCTTGTTTACAATGTCATCTGAAAGTGAGAACAGGCGTTCTCATGGCACTGTTGTAGCCGGCGTCGCAAGATATTTATGTGCCAGATGCACTACATATTCATGTGTCTCTTCATCTCAACCACCAGTCCACAGGACATGCTGATGATGGATTCTACTTGATAACAATCCAAAGTAATGTGGACCGACATGTTCATTTTCATTACTTGAGTCAGATACCACCAGCAGAAGGTTGATTTTCTTTATTGGTGATTCAGGTTCTGTAGTTTCTGCATCGGAATTTTTCTCTCTTAAGACTTCTGAAAACATGCTCCATACCTCATCCCTCTCAGATTTTGGAAGGCATTTCAGATTCTTAAACTTGAGTCAAGTGCTGTAGCTATCTTTCGAAATCTCACATTGGTACCTTCTTTGCGTTTTGTCAAATCTGCAGTGAAAGTGTTCTTAAAATGAACAACACGTACTGGATCATCATCCAAGACTGCTATAACATGAAATATATGGCAGAATGCGGGTAAAACAGAGCAGGGGACATACAATTCTGCCCCAAGGAGTTCAGTCACCAATTCAATTAATGCCTTTTTTTTTTTTTTTTTTTTTTTTTAAAGCATTGAAGCATGTCCTCTGGAATGGTGGCCAGAGCATGAAGGGGCATACAAATGTTTAGCATATCTGGCATGTTAATACCTTGCAATGCCAGCTACAAAAGTGCCAAGCAAATGCCTGTTCTCACTTTCTGGTGACATTGTAAATAAGAAGAGGGCAGCATTATCTCTTGTAAATGTAAACAAACTTGTTTGTCTTAGCGATTGGCTGAACAAGAAGTAGGACTGAGTGGACTTGTAGGCTCTGAAGTTTTACATTCTTTTATTTTTGAGTGCAGTTATGTAACAACAACAAAAATCTACACTTGTAAGTTGCACTTTCACAACAAAGATTGCACTACAGTACTTGTATGAGGTGAATTGAAAAATACCATTTCTTTTGTTTATCATTTTGCAGTGCAAATATTTGTAATAAAAAATATACACTTTGATTTCAATTACAGTACAGAATACAATAGCTATGAAAATGCAGAAAAACATCCAAAATATTTAATAAATTTCTATAGTCTATTGTTTAACAGTGCGATTAAAACTGTGATTAATTTTTTTAACTGCGATTAATCGACAGCCTTAATCTTTACATACTTTGTGGTATCCTGAGATCTTTATACATGAGTTAAATCTGTCAGAAAAGTGAGAGATTTTAAACTCTAATCTAGGTTGACACCATTAGATTTTGGCTAGGAAACAAATTACCTTGCCTGCTCCATTTGTTAAAGCCACTACCGAGGACAAGATGCAGTCATTTGTTGTTATAAGTTTCTGTGTGGCTGTTGGAAGCTCGTGTTCTAAGGCAGCTTTCTGACTGTAGTGCTTGGAAATTTCTAAATTAAAACAATTACATTGTGTTAATTGTCTACATACTACATTATATTCTTTCCTATACCCCACCCTTAATTGCTTTCAATTAAGAGCTAGTGGATGCTAGGCACTTCTGAAAATCTGACCCTAAATGAATTGCTCAAGGTTGCAGCAGCTCACGAGCACTAGAAAGAGGGATTGTTGTGACAAGTCTGTGCTATGAAAAAAAATACATGCTAGAAAAGACTCTTCCGACTTAGACACCTGGCTACCTTTTATGAACTATGATACGGAAAGTAGAAGAAACCCAAAACTTCTCAGCAGCTTTTCACCATCCTAATGGTGCAACAATTTCTCCTCCTCTTTGTGGTTATTTTTGTTCAGCAAGGAATCTTCGTTAGTCTCTTTCAATAACATATCCTCTGGTTCCCAGTAAACCTATTGTGTCTGTTATTGCTTCAATGATAATTTGTCCATTTTGTAAGGGTGTATTGAAAACAAAAATAAAATTAAGATTGAACCAATGATCTCCAGTACAACCATCTTTTAAAAACATGAACCGCAGTACGTAGTAATAAACTGCAGTAATATTGCTAACAGACTGAACAATGGAAATATCTCATTGACAATTACAGAATGTTAATATTTATACAGCTGACTAGAGTTACAGTATAAAAATAAGTCAACTAAATTTACCCTTCTTTCCTTTAGCGCGAAAAATCTCAATAGTTTGGTTCTAGAAAGAGTTCTAACGACATTTAGCATTTTGTAAAGGCATTTTAAAATAATTTGAATTAACCCCCCCCCCCAAATTTGTAACCAACTAGCACTACTAAAAAAAGTCAAATACAATACAGTTTGTTTGCACAATATAGCGATGTCTTCTATACATCATTAAATTATACCTTCTGTGAAAAAGTCAGCAGAGCTGAGCAGCTCTCAAGTTTCTCATTTATTCTACATATTCTAGTTCAGAGAAAATCCTCAGCCCCATCCCCTCCATGGAGAAAACTGTTAGGAAAATTCCAGTATCAGATGGTTGAGACACTCCATCAGCTGTGATGTTTATGACGGTGGGCATGCACATACATTTCATAGGGGAGTAGATGGGGGGGGGGGGAAGCTGTAGACGTGGCATATCTTGACTTTAGTAAAGCTTTTCATACGGTCTCGCATGACTTTCTCATAAACAAACTAGGGAAATGCAACCTAGATGGAGCTACTATAAAGTGGATGCAAAACTGGTTGGAAAACTGTTCACAGAGAGTAGTTATCAGTGGTTCACAGTCATGCTGGAAGGGCATAATGAGTGGGGTCCCACAGGGATCAGTTGTGGGTCCGGTTCTGTTCAATACCTTCATCAATGATTTAGATAATGGCATAGAGAGTACACTTAAAGTTTGTGGACAATACCAAGCTGGGAGAGGTTGCAAGTGCTTTGGAGGATAGGATTAAAATTCAAAATGATCTGGACAAATTGGAGAAATGGTCTGAAGTAAATAGGATGAAATTCAATAAGGACAAATGCAAAGTACTCCATTTAGGAAGGAACAATCAATTGCACACATACAAAATGGGAAATGATTGCCTAGGAAGGAGTACTGCGGAAAGGGATCTGGGGGTCATAGCGGACCACAAACTAAATATGAGTCAACAGTGTAACACTGTTGCAAAAAAAGCAAACATCATTCTGGGAGGTATTAGAAGAGCAACAAAAGTGATTAAAGGTCTAGAAAACATGACCTATGAGGGAAGACTGAAAAAAATGGGTTTCTTTAGTCTGGAACAGAGAAGACTAAGAAGGGACATGATAACAGGTTTCAAGTACATAAAAGGTTGTTACAAGGAGGAGGGAGAAGAATTGTTCTTAACCTCTGAGGATAGGACAAGAAGCAATGGGTTTAAATTGCAGCAGGGGAGGTTTAAGTTGGACATTAGGAAAACTTCCTGTCAGGGTGGTTAAGCACTGGAATACATTGCCTAGGGAGGTTGTGGAATCTCCATCATTGGAGATTTTTAAGAGCAGGTTAGACAAACACCTGTCAGGGATGGTCTAGATAATGCTTAGTCTTGGCATGAATGCAGGGGACTAGATGACCTCTCAGGGTCCTTTCCAGTCCTATGATTATAGGATGTACATTTCATTGTCCTTCCACTCTACATGTCAGTTTCATTAGAGTGAGCAGAGCACTGAAACCAGAAGAATCCTGCTCTCTGAAGCACCCAGAGCAGTATTATTGTCTATTTTAATACCCAGCCTACTCACAAGAATGAATGCGACAACCAGAACAGTGGAGGCACCACAATACGCATACACAAACCTGCAAACTAAAATTATGTTGGGTGGTCTAATTTTAGGTCTTTCAACCTTTAACATAACCCTTTACAAGCTAAGTTACTGGATGTAGATATACTTAGCCTTACTTTCAAAACCAGGCATTCAATAATTAAGATATGGCCCATTTAAAATTGCTTACCCCTCGTTTATTCTCACCTTTCATAACATTATGAAATCCATGAAGACCTGCAGCAACGTGTGTGAATACTGAACTGTAATTTCTCCGAAGCAGCCCTTCTGGTTTTATACCTAAAAACCATGCAAGAAAGTTGACAAGTCTATATTCAATGATCAATTTAAAAAATATATCAAACCCTGAAAGTTATCTGGTTTCTGAATGGTGGAAATATTTGCAGGTTTTATCTTTAGCACTGAGGAAGCAAGACTTGTTAACTGAACTTGACCCATAATTATTAATGAAATCTTTTTTTTTAAAAAAATTGAATTTTGCTAACACAAGCAAGTCAGGCTTTTAAACTTTAGATTTTGCTCAGACATTGCAATTACACCAGAGTATTTTGGTTTGAAAACCAATTCACTATGTAGTATGAAATCTACACAGTTGTTGCAATATCTTTTACTATCCAAGATAATGGTTATTTTTACCAGGAGCCCTTTTTTCCTCTATTAAGGGTCAATTAGGGTCAATCCAGTGATCAGTTACACCTCATTTGCTGCTTCTTTTACTTTGCCACTATATATTTCAATGTTTATTTTACAGCATTAAACTGATGTTTACGTGATTTTTTTTGTGTTTACTTACATACTACTATAGTTAGAAAGATACCTTATAAATTTGTTTGGGTTGTATTTTGTTTTTGTGAGGGGCGGGGGGAAGCTGGCTGTTTTGGTGGTGATGAGGAAGTGCTAGAAGGTTCTGACCTAATAATTGAAGATTGAATGCTCTCCTGTAGGCTTTTTAAGCCAGTATAAGATATAAAGGAACAAGTGATTATACTACAAAAGCTAATGGCCCATTTCATCTTTTTTCTACAAACAGCATTTAACGTGTAACACCTATAGCTTAGCGAGTGCATTATGATGTCCCGTGAAGACCTATTTTTGTGTTTCATATTTGCATATGGTTGGTTCAAAACCAGGAAGCATTAGCATCCTTCATATTCAAACAGATTGGAGCCATAATGGACACTTACTTGGTAAGACAATAAGACTAATGTATACGTGTAACTTCTCAAAGACTGCAGTAATCTTCTTCATATCATTGTGGAGCTCCAGATTCCTGGCTCTTAAAGCAGCTGTGCAAAGAGAAGATTCACACTCTTCTTCCAAACTAGGAATATATGAATATATTTTTAAAGTGAATATCTTGCCAAACAAATGCAAAATTTTCATAATCAACAGGATAAACGTCTCTGCTGCTGTTTAAATTCTGAGTCAGAGAAGCAACAAGAAAGAAACGGGCTGAGAATTTTATTTCTTTATAAGAACATAAAAAGGGCCATAGTGGGTCAGACCAATGGTCCATCCAGCCTAGTACCCTGTCTTCCAACAGTGGCCAATGCCATGTGCTTCAGAGGGAATGAACAGAATAGGGCACTTAAGTGATCCATCCCCTCTCATCCAGTCCCAGCTTCTGGCAGTCAGAGGTTTAGGGACACCCAGAGCCTGGGATTGAATCCCTGACCACCTTGGCTAACAAAGGCCTTGGCTACACTTGCAGCTGTACAGCGCTGTGAGGTAAACCTGTCTTCGTACAGCTGAGTAGGGAAAAGCACTGCAGTCTGTCCACACTGACAGCTGCCAGCGCAGTGGTGTGGCCACACTTGCAGCTGCGTTGGGAGCTGTGCATTATGGGCAGCTATCCCAGCATTCATGTGGCTGCAACGTGCTTTTCAAAACGGGAGGGTGGGGTGGATTGTGACAGGGAGTGTGGGGGGAGCGAGAGTGCTTTTTGGAGCATGTCAGCTCTCTATTTTGCAAGTTCCGAACTCCCGGCCCCCTGCTCATTCATTTACTCACTCAAAGCAAGCTGCAAACTGTTTGCTTTTCTCTGTGGTACGAGCTTTGAAACCGGCACTTCCACATTCCTGCAGCCGGTCACAACAATGGAGAGGATTGGCCACTTGACAAGGTGATTAGTACAGCGCTGCAAGCGTTTACACTCACACCCGTGAGTCGTAGCCACTCCGCTGCAGCTGTTATTCCTCTCGGAGATGTGGAGTACCTGCAGCGGTGTACCCAGGGAGATACAGCGCTGTAAGTGCCCTGCCAGTGTGGACGGGGAGTGAGTTACAGCGCTGGGGTAGGCTTTACAGCGCTGTAACTTGCAAGTGTAGCCAAGGCCAAACATTGATGGATCTATCCTCCACGAACTTATCCAATTCTTTTTTTGAATCCAGTTATACTTTTGGCCTTCACAACATTCTCTGGCAACGAGTTCCACAGTTGACTGTGTGTTGTGTGAGGAAGTACTTCCTTGCGTTTGTTTTAAGCCTGCTGCCTATTAATTTCATTGGGTGACCCCCCTAGTTCTTGTGTTACATAAAGAGGGAAACAACACTTGCCTGTTCACTTTCTCCACACCATCCATGATTTTATAAAAAACTTCCATCATATCCCCTTCTTAGTTGTCTCTTTTCTAAACTAACCATTCCAAGTCTTTTTAAACCTCTCTTCATATGGAATCTGTTCCATACCCTAATCATTTTTGTTCCCCTTCTCTAAATCTTCTCCAATTCTAATATATCTTTTTTTGTGATGGGTTGACCAGAACTGTATGTAGTATTCAAGGCGTGGGCAAACAGGGATTTATATAGTGTCATTATATTTTCTTATTATTGATAGCGTTCCTAACATTGTTAGTTTTTGGGGGGGGGGCGGGGTGAGGGGGCTTGATTGCTGCTGCATATTGAGCAGATGTTTTCTGACAAATATCCACCATGACTCCAAGATCTCTTTCTTGATGGGGTCTAAATTAGTTGTTACCACTTATTTTGTATGCATCATTGGGATTAATGTTTTCCAACCTGCATTACTTTGCATTTATCAACACTGAATTTCATCTGCCATTTTGTCAAATCCCTTTGTAACTCTTCGCAGTTAGCTTTGGACTTAACTATCATCTTCAAATTTTGCCACCTCTCTGTTTACCCCTTTTTCCACATATTTTTATGAATATGTTGAATAGCACAGGTCCCAGTACAGATCTTGGGGAAGCCCGCTATTTACCTCTCTCCATTGCGAAAACTGACCATTTATTTCTACCCCTTGTTTCTTATGTTTTAACAGTCACTGATCATTGAGAGGACCTTCCCTCTTATCTCATGACTGCATACTTTGCTCAAGAGCCTTTGGTATGGGACCTTATCAAAGCTTTCTGAAAGTCCAAGTACACCATATCAACTGGATCATTCCTGTCCACATTCTTGTTGACACCCTCAAAGAATCCTGATAGATTGATGAGGCATGATTTCACTTTACAAGGGCTGTGTTGATCTTCCGCAGCATATGGATCAACTAGGAGTACTTTAGATAATTTTAGATTATTCATAACCTATGAATAATGGAAAAAAAGATCTTTTTCCACTTCCAGTACCCACCATACTGGTGCTTCATTTTTTTTCCTGTTAATGACTTATTTATTATTTGTAGTATCTTAGCATCTAGTAGCCTCAGGCATGGAACAGGACCCCATTGAGCTAGGCAATGTACAAACAAAATAGAGACAGTCCTGCCACAAAGATCTTATAATCTAAGTATAAAATAAGAGACAACAGATGGGGGAGTAGAATCATAGAATATTAGGGTTGGAAGAGACCTCAGGAGGTCATCTAGTCCAATCCCCTGCTCAAAGCAGGACCAACACCAACTAAATCATCCCAGCCAAGGCTTTGTCAAGCTGGGCCTTAAAAACCAATAAGGATGGAGAGTCCTCCACTCCCTAGGTAACCCCATTCCAGTGCTTCACCACCCTCCTAGTGAAATAGTGTTTCCTAATATCCAACCTAGACCTCCTGCACTGCAAGTTGAGACCATTGCTTCTTGTTCTGTCATCTGCCACCACTGAGAACAGCCTAGCTCCATCCTCTTTGGAACCCCCCTTCAGGTAGTTGAAGGCTGCTATCAAATCCCCCCTCACTCTTCTCTTCTGCACACTAAATAACCCCAGCTCCCTCAGCCTCTCCTCGTAAATCATGTGCCCCAGCCCCCTAATCATTTTCGTTGCCCTCCGTGGGACTCTCTCCAATTTGTCCACATCTCTTCTGCAGTGGAGGGGACCAAAACTGGACACAATACTCCAGGTGTGGCCTCACCAGTGTCAAATAGAGGGGAATAATCACTTCCCTCGATCTCCTGGCAATGCTCCTACTAATACAGCCCAATATGCCGTTGGCCTTCTTGACAATGAGGGCACACTGCTGACTCATATCCAGCTTCTGGAGGACAAGGAAACAATGAGAAAAGGCATTCTCAGGAAGACGACTGTCCTATCAAGTTGAAGATAATCCATCTGTCCCTTCCTCATCCCACAAAGTGATCAAGGGTTTTTTGGGGGAGGGGATAGGGGTAGGACAAGACCTTTCTCTCCTTCCACACCTCCTAGCCCATACCCCAATTTTGAGTATTATTTTGAAGGCACAATCCACCTCCCTTCCAACCCACCCAATGGGGCAGGAAATAAGATCTGCACAGGAATAAGGAGATAAAGAAGACAACCTGCAAAGGGGACAGGCATGTGGCTTTGTTTTACAGGTGCAAATTCGAAGATGCCATAAGTATTCCATGACAAATATCCAAGCCTGGGGCAGACCCAGGAAATCAATGATTTCAGTAAACAACCTCACTTAAAGTGATTCCACAGTTGTCAAATCTCATGGATTTATCACAAGATTCACAATATTTGTTATTTTTCCCCAAACTCATAGCGACTGCAACCATGAGAACTTCAGCTTTCTTTTTTCAAATGTAAGTCTCTAGGCCTCATGGTTGCAGGCAAAACCTGGCAAGTGTGTCCCAAATGCTGCCTACTGCCTCAAAAGCCAGAAAGCCAGAAAACCCTAAAATATTTTTTTTTTTTAAATCTCGTGTTTTTTAAGCCAATTGAATGGTGTTTTGAGGGTGGGCTGATGACTTTTGAGGAGTTGGGGTTGGTAATACAAGCTAGAACACAACAGATTTCAAGAGGAAAATACCTTTTTAACTGATAAGGAAGAATCTTCCTGAGAAAACATGTGTAGGAAGCTAAATGTTCAGAAAAGACCTTCAATTTCACAGTTGTTTCCTAAGGAAAAGATAACCAGATTTAAGAGCTATTTGCACAGTAAAGATTTATTTTTCATCAGGAAAAAATATGATCAAAAATATTACCAGCACAGTCACCGTATCTTCTGTAATACTCTCAAACAAGTGAAGCATTCCTTCCTCCAAAGGACGGACATAGGATGCATTTTCATGAAGATACTGTGAGAACTGAATACAAAGAGGTTTAAGTGGCACTTGCTAGTAAAGATTACAGACTGCTCAAAGCTGACAGATGAATATTTCACATTAATATAGCACTTTTCATTGTGAAGGATCCCAAAGTGCTTCACAAAAGGTATACACCCCTACTGATGGGCAGCCATACCCTGCACTATTTTGGGGAGGAAAAGACACAAAGCAAATTCTGGTCAGGGATACTGGAGCAAATACCTCAGAAAAGGAAAATGGAATTTTTTTATGGCTATGCACAGTAGTCAGAACCTCTATCTCCCTAAAGCTCACTTACAGAAAACTAATGAGCTGCCTTAAAAGTAAAGCTTCATTAAGAACCCTTTAAAAAAAGTGTTATGACAACTTTCTCCTCCAAAGAGGTCTACTTTAGAACAATAGTGCTTTTAAGATGTGCATTCTTATTAGGTTATGAACCCATGATGATGCATAAGAATAACACTGGCTTTCAACTGTACTGACAGCACAGAATTTTTAAGCAATTTATTCTACAAATCCTGACTGAAGCCATAATAATTCAAAGTAAACTTTTTTTTTTTTTTTTTTATTTCCCCCATAAAAGGATTTGGCTTCATTTACCCACAGGTATTATTTATATTGCAGTAGCATCTAGAAGCCCCTACCAGATATATTGTAAGGACCCTACAAAAATAAAAAAAGTGTGATGCAATGTAGTCTAATGTTAACAAGAGGAAAGTGGTGCTTAGAGCTCTTGACATTCAGACATGCACAAAAAAGGATTAAACAAAGGGCAACTGGTAAATCTAAGGATGTTGAAGTACCACAAGCAGAATGTTCTCGAGTTGTATTGTCAGGACTTGGAGCTATCTGGTCTGATGCTGAATACACAAAGAAAAAAGTAATACTTGAACCTAGAACTATCCACATCTACTCTCAAAGTTTAGGAATAGCTTGAAAGCATCAGACAAAACCTGGAGTTGGGGGAAAATACATCAGTAAGTGTGTGCTAACCCACTTCATGACACTAGCGTTATGAGAATTCCATAGCACAGAGGGGGGACATTTTTGGACAACTCAGTGGAGAAACTGAGATCACACTTGTCAAGCAGATAATAAAAGAAAGCTTCAGGAGAAGCTTTGACATGAGATACTCAACTGTTGGAGAGCCACAGAGGAAGCACTGGAAACAAGAGTGTATTGCAACAATTAGACCATGAAAGGGTGAGAATAAGACCAGGTCACAGAAAAGGCTCAGAGGACAGAAGAAGAAAAAAAACAACTAAACTACTGGATCAGAGACTATTAGAAACTGAAGGATCAAATAGCAGCAGTGATTTGAGTATCAGTTTGTACCAGTGGAGGCACCTTTCCCTGCTAACAACTATTTCCAAATGTGTTGACGAAGATAAATCTCTATCAAGAAGGGACAACTCTTCACTAAGGCCTTGGCTACACTGGCGCTGTACGGCGCTGCAACTTGCTGCGCTCAGGGGTGTGAAAACACCCCCCCCCCCGAGCGCAGCGCTGTAAAGCGCCAGTGTAATCAGCGCCTGCAGCACTGCACGCTCGCTCGCAGCACTGCAAGCTACTGTATGGAGTACATACAGCGCTGTGAGAGCTCTCGCAGCACTGGCGGCGCGACTACACTCGCGCTTCACAGCGCTGCCGCTGTGAATTCCCAAGTGTAGCCAAGGCCTAAGAAATCGGATTTTATTCATTTAAAGTTTGTATGCATGGCTAGAAAGGGCTAAACATCCTGCAAAATAAGTACCCCACAGAAGATGTGGGGAGATAATGATTGTGTTTTTGTGTATTTACATATGTATGAGTAGGGTGGACAATGTAATCAATAGTCCCTGTCTATGCTGTATTCTGATAATTCAGAGCTCAAAAGAAGATCCTATCATTTAAATGAATTGTAAACACGGGATATGTTGGTATTCATCTCTTTTTGGAATGTACTGTGAATGGTGGAGGAACAAGCAAATGGCCTTATGTTAATTCCTATAGCTAAGTACCCAGGATAGACATCCTTCAAAGTCATCCTAATTACCTTTTGTTCCCTGAGGAACTCCCAACTTGTCAAAGAGGACATAAAATTGTATAAAAGATCCTTGGGTCCTGATTCTGTCATCTCAGATCTGCTTTGACTTTATCAGGGGAAGTTTGAGTCGCAAGACTGAGGTCCCAGTTATGCTGGTACGCCTGAATATGAGATTTGGACATTGGACTATAACCTATGAACTGAATTCTAAAGGAACTCTTTGCAACTATGAAGCTCAACATCTCTGCTATGAATCTGAACCTCAATAGATTGAACTCATGTCTATGTATATTGATCTTTTAACCATACTCTCTCTCTCTCTCTCGTTTTTTAATAAATTTTAGTTTAGTTAATAAGAATTGGCTGTAGTGTGTATTTGGGTAAGATCTGAAACATTCATTAACCTGGGAGGTAATGTGTCCGATCCTTTGGGATTGGTAGAACCTGTTATTTTATACGATGAAATAAGATTTACAGAAATTTTCATCATATTTGATGTGGGTACCTGGATGGGAGCCTGAGGCTGGATCACTTTAAGGGAACTGTGTTGTTTGGACTTCTGAGTAACAAGTAAAGTAATAAAGAAGCTGTTTGTGCTGGTTTGGTGAATCTAAGTATTGGAATATCCACCAGCTTTTTGGGGATTGTCTGCCTCATTCTTTGCAGTTCACCCTACATCTGTTAGTCTTAAAGGTGCCACAGGACTCTGTTGCTTTTTACAGATCTGGCCTAACATGGCTACCCCTCTGATACTTGACACCCTAATTGAGTGACCACAGCTAGCTCCCCACTAGGACCCCAGTCACAGCATTGCAGTAGTACCCAGAGGTGCCAATTGTGAACAGTTTGAGATAGTTTACATCGCCATTGCCCACGCCATGTCTGTTCTGTGGATAAAAGATAATATCAGGCTTCATAACTGTCCAGCTGGATACTTACACAACTACTAAATTCACTTAAATTGAATTATGCAGACCTGCTCTGCACAGCAATTTTAGACAAGGGGCTATTGCGAATTGCTATTTTGTGTTTCAATGATTTTCAAACCAAATGTGTTCAATTCACAAGTAAAAATGAGTTTTTCCAATAGCCAGCTCTGCAAATTCACCATGGACTCAGAGTCAAGCTGGGTCGGATCTGCCATCATACCACCACCAAGGAAAGTTCTGCGGGGCACTAAACCCCCAAAGATACCGGTATAGTGGCCTAGTCTTCAATGTGTTTGCATAGGTGTAAGTGACTGGAATGTCAACAATTATTGGGATGTAGAAGACCACGTACGAACAGCTTACACACTCAGCTGTGTTGCCTTTGCAGTGCTATAAGGATTTGTAAAAAGGAAGAATTTGTTATTTAAGTCAGTTGATATGGCACTGACCATACAAAGGGACCAGATCAATGTAAGATTGTGCTGTTACTGCAGTGTCACTTTTCAGAGTGCAACTGCACTTTGGAAGTTAAATTAACACTGCACTGTACATAGAGGAATGCAAGTAAATCGGATGTTAAAAGTGTCTGACTTTTTAATCTATTTTCTGTTCTGCTCCTGAAATCTACCACAGAACCAATTACTAAAAAGCTAATTCTTGTAGCTCGAAGTGCAGAGCTATTTAATTAATAGTTAGAGCAACAGTATTAGCGACCTTGAGAGTGGAGAAGTTGATAACTTTTAGCTTAGTACCCAAGCTAAATAATTTGGAATATATTAGAAGCCCAAACTATTAGATAAGAAGGCTAAAGAATAGAAAAGCCTTCCACAGTTACAGAAGCCAAAAGTAAACTGGGTTGTCCAACCATTTAAGTGCTATTCTGGGCATTGAAAGTCTAGGTCCAACATCTCAGAGCAGTGACAGCTCTGGGTTACAGCAAAGTGTGGGTAGACAAAGTTATTTTCTGAGCTTTGTCCCATAGAAAGAAACAGACAATCACATGGAATATGCTCAACAACTCTGAACAACATATTATGCTGTAGGAAAAGATTTCATTGCAGGTAGTATTAATGTTTTCTATACAACCCCTTCCACAGTCACTTCCATCTAAGGGCTAGTTTGCCGTGGCAGCGCTTTAACGTGGCTTGTGTGGTCGTGGTGCAGCGCTGCTCTCCCAGCGCTCTTAAAAAACAAAAAAAACAAAAAAAAAACAAAAAAAACAAAAACCACCTCCACGAGGGGCACTGTCTACACTGGCACTTTACAGCGCTGAAATTTGCTGCACTCAGTGGGGTGTTTTTTCACACTCCTGTGCAAGAAAGTCGCAGCGCTGTAAATTGCCAGTGTAGACAAGCCCTAAGAATACCCTGTTTCCCCGAAAGTAAGACATCCCCCGAAAATAAGACCTACTTCCAGTTTTGCCTCTCGCTGTAATGTAAGGCATCCCCCCGAAAATAAGACCTCCACGATAATAAGGCCACCCCGGAATATAAGGCCCCGAAGCTCCAGGAAAAATAAGACCTCCCCTGAAAATAAGACCTAGCGCATCTTTGGGAGCAAAAATTAATATAAGACACTGTCTTATTTTCGGGGAAACAGGGTAGCTCAAAGCACTGTACGGACACAAAGCTTTATAATCCCTCTAGAACAAAAGCATGGTTAAACAGACAGGTAGCCCAAGATCAGACAGTAAGACAATGAATAACTTGGAAACAGAGTTCAAAAGTTAATTGTATGCGAACCATAACACTTCCACCTCTAATACTCCCTTTTAGTTTCCTATTACAGAGATGTAAATGTATACAGTTAGCTAGGCCTTTCTCTGTTCCTCACATTCTTCTCATCCTCATGTTCCTCCATCTCTCAAAATATTCTTATAGCAGCTATTAAAAAGAAAGGACAGCTCTCAGGTAATGTAATACTTAGATATTTGAAGGTAATCTGCTGGCTCATTTCATAAATGCAATTTAGTTTGGCTTCTATGCTTCTAGGAGAGCCTTGTTTTGACCATTGTACTGCTCATGTAGTGAAGGCACAGGGAGGGGGGAAAACAGGATTCTCTACAACCATCCCCTTTCCTGCACCCAAAGGATTCCTGTCACAGCAGTGACCCTCTGAAGAAGACAGACTGCTCCTTCAGAAATTATTAATCATAGAATATCAGGGTTGGAAGGGACCTCAGGAAGTCATCTAGTCCAACCCCCTGCTCAAAGCAGGACCAATTCCCAACTAAATCATCCCAGCCAGGGCTTTGTCAAGCCGGGCCTTAAAAACCTCCAAAGAAGGAGACTCCACCACCTCCCTAGGTAACGCATTCTAGTGCTTCACCACCCTCCTAGTGAAAAAGTTTTTCCTAATATCCAACCTAGATCTCCCCCACTGCAACTTGAGACCATTGTTCCTTGTTCTGTCATCTGCCACCACTGAGAACAGCCGAGCTCCATCCTCTTTGGAACCCCCCCTCAGGTAGTTGAAAGCAGCTATCAAATCACCCCTCATTCTTCTCTTCTGGAGACTAAACAATCCCAGTTCCCTCAGCCTCTCCTCATAAGTCATGTGCTCCAGACCCCTAATCATTTTTGTTGCCCTCTGCTGGACTCTTTCCAATTTTTCCACATCCTTCTTGTAGTGTGGGGCCCAAAACTGGACACTGTAATCCAGATGAGGCCTCACCAATGTCGAATAAAGGGGAACGATCACGTTCCTCGATCTGCTAGCAATGCCCCTACTTATACAGCCCAAAATGCCGTTAGCCTTCTTGGCAACAAGAGCACACTGTTGACTCA
Organism: Terrapene triunguis; assembly: GCF_002925995.2. Taxonomy (NCBI): domain Eukaryota; kingdom Metazoa; phylum Chordata; order Testudines; family Emydidae; genus Terrapene; species Terrapene triunguis. Next base: position 243,618 of record NW_020665093.1, read on the forward strand.
TATCCAGCTTCTCGTCCACTGTGACCCCTAGGTCCTTTTCTGCAGAGCTGCTACCCAGCCATTCGGTCCCTAGTCTGTAGCAGTGCATGGGATTCTTCCGTCCTAAGTGCAGGACTCTGCACTTGTCCTTGTTGAACCTCATCAGGTTTTTTTTGGCCCAATCCTCTAATTTGTCTAGGTCCCTCTGTATCCGATCCCTACCCTCTAGTGTATCTACCACGCCTCCCGGTTTAGTGTCATCTGCAAACTTGCTGAGAGTGCAGTCCACACCATCCTCCAGATCATTAATAAAGATATTAAACAAAACCGGCCCCAGGACCGACCCTTGGGGCACTCCGCTTGAAACCGGCTGCCAACTAGACATGGAGCCATTGATCACTACCCGTTGAGCCCGACGATCTAGCCAGCTTTCTATCCAATGTTCTATCTAATGTTGCTCCAATAAGGGAAGGATAAGGTGTTTCCCATGAGAGTGATCAGAGGAGATCAGGAACAGGCCAAAGTATAAGGTAATCAAGTTTCTGTACAATATTAACTGAAAAAAATAAGTTTACCTTCTGATTTAATGGCGATATAGTATCAGTGGCAGAATCAATGGGAAAAATCTGGACTCTCTGTTCCATGTAAGTATGAAAGTTCAGAAGTGCTGTCACAAGATCCTGAACGAAAGCCAAAGCCTGACCAGCAATGTCCCGCAACTTCAGCTTTAACACAAACAGTTATAGTTGGTATATTTCAGTTACAACAAATACAATTTATTTCAATGGAGACCTTAAAACAATACTGCTTATAATTAGATGGGACAAGAACAGTTTTTATTATCTATAACTCCAATCAAGTTTGACTCCCTATTGCAATTTAGATCTTTCTGCCTGAAGGACAGGACAGGACTGTGTCCAGAGATCAGCGTATATGGTTTTAATGTTTACCATGTTTTAAAATGTGGGTCTTAACATGTTGTGCGGTGGGACAACAAAGGCATCTGGAATTGCAGAATGCCACTCTATGAAAGATACAGAATGCTTTTATATCATGCAGCATTGCACCAGCATTTTGCTGTACCCATTTTCTAAACTACTTTCATTTTATAATTTAAGTATTTCAATATTTAGAAACTCAATAACAAGGGGCCAAATTTAAAAGGTATTTAGGTGCCTAGCTGCATTTAAAAAAGCTTCAATGGGAGTTCAACACCTAAAGATGTAGATAGGCACTGAGTGGGATTTAATAAGTCACCTATGCACATTAGGCATAGGACTCCCACTGAAACTTGCTTAGGTGCTTTACTAAAAGCCACTAGGCACCTATCTAAATCTTTAGATGCCAAAATACCTTTGTGAATCTGTTCCAAAGTAACTTTTTAAACCAAGCCATCATGCCTATTACTACAAAATTGCACACAATATCCCAAGAATAGCTTAAGAAAGTCTTTAACTTAAGACAGTATATTCCTTTTCATGTAACCTAGTTTTCTGGTGGTGCTTTGCTGTAGATGTATCCTGTGACCCTACCTTCACAACTTATTACAATCACCCCATGGTTTTTTTTTCCTTATTCTGTCCTGTCTAGACAAAATCTATGTTATAAAATTTCACTGTTCGTTGAGTCTCCCCAGATATAGTACCTCATACATTTCTTTTTATTGTCTATTTCCCTAACCTACCCCAAACACTCCACTCGCCTCCTCCTATTTTGGTGTCCCCTGTGTATTTCAATCGGTGCAATTACAGTAGAACCTCATTAATGCAAAAAAAACTACAAGTGCAAAAATCTGCCCTGAAAACAGATTTTCAAGATTGTAGATTAGTGACCAACCAGTATGGATCTGCTTCTGTATCAGAGGCAGGGTCAGAGATTGACTGACACCATATTCCCACAGCCCAAAAAGGGAGGTCACTTCAAGTATTGGTTCAGCCAGACCCTACCACTCAGCAATTGCCTGGAACTAGACTATCTCCATCACAAAACAGGCCAGTGGCAGCCATCCATTCACTCCCAGCTTGGATACGGCCACAGAGACAGTGAGCCCATTCTCTTCAGAGAGGCTCCTGAAGAGCAGAGGGCAGTCATAGCAATCTTTCTGAAGGAATCCCTGCATGCTGTAATCAGGAACCTTCATACTACATCCAGTGGTTCCTCTTCCCTTCCATGACCCTAGCAGAGCCATGGAAGCAGCATCAGCCCACATCCTCAGCAAAAGCACCAGCAAAACACAATAGTAGTATAACCACCAATCAACTGCAAGTGGACTTGCTCTGATCCGGAACTTTATGATACGTGAAGGTGGGGCCTCTGGGCAACATAGCACTCCTCCACTGGGCCTGCCCAGAGCACAGCAGTGGAACGTGAATGATCTGTGCTTTTGTAAAATAAAAAGGATTCGAGGAGGGAATTGCACTGAAGTGTAATAAAAGCAGTGCAGCCGAAATAGCCTGCTGGCTTATTGCTCAGTGTCAGGCTCAATAGGATATTTACATTTTTGTCTTAAACATTCATATTTCATTTATGTAAAAAAACAATAGACTTTTACAGGTTAAGCCATGTAAGGTTATTACTTACCTGACATCTTCTATTGTGTAATGGTACATTAAGAGCATTATATTGACTAGATCCTACAAGCCAAAAATTGACAGTTACACATACAAATAATGGAGTCCTGTTTTTACATTAAATTCTTGTGACAGTCTAACAATGAAATCTGATAAATGTAATGTTTAGTCTGCATTACCACAACGTCACTGAGTTTAAAATAAATTTTACAGATTTGGCAAAGAAAAATTGTAGCTGATACCAAACAGTATATACCTGAACAAAAAATCATTTGATTTTCGAAAAAGTCACAATGAATATCCCCACATTAGGATCATTACTATGACCAAGTAGTGGCTGAAATGGCACTTCCATTCTAAATCTGGATTTTTATGGTTTTTAATAGGGCTGTCGATTAATCGCAGTTAACTCATACGATTAACTCAAAAAAATTAATCGCACTGTTAAACAATAGAATCCCAACTGAAATGTATTAAATATTTTGGATGTTTTTACATTTTTATATATATTGTATTCTGTGTTGAAATTCAAATCAAAAGTATATACTCGATCATAAGCCGGTTCATTTATAAGCCGACCCCTCCCCCCAAGATGGATAAGTAAAAATGGAAATTTTTTATGACTTGTTCATAAGCCGACCCTATAATTCAGGGATCAGCAAACTTTGGCTCCCAGGCCATCAGGATAAGCCACTGGTGGGCTGAGATGGTTTGTTTACCCGAGCGTCCGTAAGCACGGAGGTAAACCTAAGTAAACCGGCGCACCAGCTGCTTACCCTGACGGGCCGGAAGAGCAACTGGTGGGAAAATGTTGGGGGGGTGTGGGGGGAGAGAAGCTGGGGGTCAGGGGAGTAACCCGTGACCACCCCCCACCCCTAGCCCGGGACCCCCACACTCTCCCCATCCCATCCCTTCCCACCTTATCTGGGGAGGATGTCTCTGGCCTGGCTGCAGCCTGCTCCGGCAGGCCAGACCGGGCAGCTCGGCCGCAGCATGTTCCAGCGGGTTGGGCCGGGTGGCACGGCCGCACCGTGCTCCAGCGGACCGGTGTGATGACACAAAAAGCTCCCTCTCCCAATTCCCTACTTTGGGTGCACTGAGCATGCTCACCTGAACTGAGCATGCCCAGTAACCTTCACTTTTGTGTGTCAGAAAATGCAGCTAGTTGCAAAAGTGGAGGGTTGCTGTTTGTGCCGCTACACCGTGTCCCACCTCTCCCTCTTTATACCCTTTAATAAGCAGACCCCCTCCTCTGGTGCTTCCCTTTTTTACTAAAAAATTTGGCTTATGAACAGGTATATTGTTCTTGATTACAAATATTTGCACTGTGAAAGATAAACAAAAGAAATAGTATTTTTCAATTCACCTCATACAAGTACTATGGTGCAATCTCTGTGTTGTGAAAGTGCAACTTACAAATGTAGACTTTTTTTTGTTACACAACTGCACTCAAAACCAAAACAATGTAAAACTTCAGAGCCTACAAGTCCACTCAGTCCTATTTCTTGTTCAGCCAATCGCTAAGACAAACAAGTTTGTTTACATTTACAGGAGATAATGCTGCCCTCTTCTGATCTACGTCACCAGAAAGTGAGGCATTTGCATGGCACTTTTGTAGCCGACATTGCAAGGAATTTACGTGCCAAATATGCTAAACATTCGTATGCTCCTTCATGCTTCGGCTACCATTCCAGAGGACATGCTTCCATGCTGATGACACTCATTAAAAGAATAATGCGTTAATTAAATTTGTGATTGAACTCCTTGGGGCAGAATTGTATGTCCCCTGCTCTGTTTTACCCACATTCTGCCATGTATTTCATGTTATAGCAGTCTCGGATGATGACCCAGCACATTTTAAGAACACTTTCACTGCAGATTTGACAAAATGCAAAGAAGGTACCAATGTGAGATTTCGAAAGATAGCTACAGTACTCGACCCAAGGTTTAAGAATCTCAAGTGCCTATAGAACCTGAACCACCAAAAGAGAAAAATCAACCTTCTGCTGGTGGCAACTGACTCAGATAATGAAAATGAACATGTGTCGGTCCGCACTGCTTTGGACTGTTATCAATCAGAACCCATCATCAGCATGGATGTATGTCCGCTGGAATGGTGGTTGAAGCATGAAGGGATATATGAATCTTTAGCGCATCTGGCACGTAAATATCTTGCGATGCCAACTACAACAGTGCCATGAGAATGCCTGTTCTCATTTTCAGGTGACATTGTAAACAAGAAGTGGGCAGCATTATCTCCTGAAAATGTAAACAAACTTGTTTCTCCGAGTGATTGACTGAACAAGAAGTAAGACTGAGTGGACTTGCAGGTTCTAAAGTTTTACATGGTTTTATTTTTGAATGCAGTTATTTTCTGTATATAATTCTACATTTGTACGTTCAACTTTCATGATAAAGAGATTGCACTACAATACTTGTATTAGGTGAATTGAAAAATTCAATTTGTTTTTTTACAGTGCAAATACACGTAATCAAAAAAAATATAAAGTGAGTACTGTATACTTTGTATTCTGTGTTGTAATTGAAATCAATATATATGAAAATGTAGAATATCCAAAAATATTTCAATAATGGTATTCTATTATTAACAGTGCGATTAATCCCTAACTTAATATACCCTAACTTACCATATACTCGTTCATAAGCCGAATATTTTTGGTAAAAAAGTGACGCATCAAAGAGTGGGGATCGGCTTATAAACGAGTCTACACCAAAATTTGATGATTTTAAACTCTATGGAATCATTGAATTGAATATCTAATACATTGCCATTTTGTTTACCTGGAGAGTCTGAAGGCATGGAGCCCCTCGTCTCCCTGTGGCCGCGGTTCGCCATTCCCAGCCAATGGGCGCTGCAGGAAGTGGCGCGCCACTTCCCGCAGGTCCCGTTGGCTGGGAGCAGCAAACTGCGGACACTGGGAGCCGAGGGGCTCCATGCCTGTGAATGCTCCAGATAAACAAAATGTCCAGGTCCACTAGCAGCTTACCCTAACTGGCCAGGAGCCAAAGTTTGCCAACCCCTGAAATACAGGATCAGCTTATGAAAGGGTCATACAGTTTTTGCTATTTTTACCTAACTATCTTGGGGGGTCAGCTTATAAACGAACGGGCTAATGAACGAGTATATACGGTAATCATGATTAATTTTTTTAATCGCTTGACAGCCCTAGTTTTTAACAGTCTAAAAACCCAAATTTAAGGCCAAAACTTACAAGAGACAGTAAAAAACATTTATCCAGTGACTGGTGGAGTCAGAGTAAGTGGGGTAGAAAGAATACTTTTCTACCATTAAGGAGTTTTCAGACTTTTAAAAAACATTTTCTGAGAATTCAAGATGATCTTTTATTAAAACGTCAGATTTGGCACATAAGGCAATGTATTCCTTAAGATTACATATTTGACAATTTTTTTTTGTTAGTTTGTAATTTGTTCTTGTGCTTCAAGAGAAAAATAAAAGGGCATAAACCAGTTAAAGTAATTTTGAGATTTTCAGTTTTTCATTATAGTACACGCTATTCTAGATATAAAACTATCACTAAATTAAAAGTGCGCATCAATTTGGCATGGGTCCACTTCTTCAGGGAAAGGGGTATTTAGAGCTAGAAAACATCTTAAGTTTTACAGAGACTTATTTGGCCAATTGTTAGCATTTGAAATCCACATTCAGATTTTTGTTTAATTGAAGAGATCCATACTTTAGGTCAATTTGCACAGGAAGAGGAAACAATGTATTTCAAAGTAACTTATGCACTGTCCTTTTTATATTATTTATATTTGACAAACTTGTTTATTTTTTGCTGGTGATAAACGTGAGGAACTGTCATGAACAGTATTGTAGGTCACATCTGTTTGTTCTGAAGAGCAAGAATTGTATCCAAGATTACTGAATCCTAATCTCACGAGAAAAGAGAAATTATGCAGGAAAACTCTAAGCTCCCCTTGTAGGCAGCCCAACCAGCAAAGATATCTCAGACCTCAGAAAGAAGAACATGTAGGTGTTGAAGAGAAACATGGCAAACATATCTTGTGTCCAAATTTTAAAGAGAGCAACAACTGATTTCAGCTTAGGCAACACTGACGTGGGAGAGCAAGACCAGAACTGTTTTTGAAGAGCAGTGAGATGGTGAATAAGCAACAGACTGGGCAGGAAAGTGAATTTCACCTCTGAAAAAAAATCTAAGGGTTTTGGGAAAAAATGGGTCCCCCAAATCAGGATAAAAGGCCAAAACCCTTGAAAATTTTTGCAGGAAATGAATTTCATTACAGAAACACCAAAATGTCCCTACGGAGTGAATGTTTTGGTGTTTCAAAAACAAAATATGTTCCCTGGGAACTCTGGCTTCATGGCAACACACCAGACAAGCTGCTGGGGATCCTGGAAGCAAGGGCTCCCATCTCCTAACCTGTGGCAGCCCACAAACACAGCTGTTGAGGAGCCAGGTCACCAGTTCCTCAGCAAATTTCCCACAAAGCTGCCAAGGACCTAGAGACCCTGGCATCCTGTATAGCCTGACTTCAAGGTTTGGAAAGCTAACTTTGCTAAGCCCATTACTTGTTCCACTGTGGATGATGGCTCAAAGGACAGGTAAAAGCCCTTCAATGCAATTCTGTTACTACTGCTGCTGCTTCTTCTCCTCACTCTCTTCAGGCTCTTCTGGCACTAAGTCCTGCTCTATGGGGAACAGAGGGTATCCTGTTGCCTGCCCAAGTAGCCCTTTGTGACCCAGACCATACGTTGCCTAGAATGGGATGAGAATCCTCCAAAACATTCTAGGACAATTCTGCCCTTCTCTGCTTGCCTGGGCTCGGTCCCTTCTGTTGGAGAGCCTGGCAAAGCATGCCAACTCTCCCTTAACATGAAGCTACAGGAGAGATGCAGAAGCTGAGCACTTTCTGACCCTCACCCTGTCCTTTTTCTTTTTGGCCACTTTGCAGCAGATGGGGTGGGGGAAGGGAAGAGAAGGGGCAGGCCGACTCAGGTCAAATTCCATGTCAAAATCCCAAAGTATTTTTTCAGCAAAGAGAGAGTTAGGATGAATATCTGGACATTGAGGTATAAAAGGTACAGTTGTGAAGCCATCTTAAAAAGTAAAAACAGAGGGCTGCTTCCTGCTATTTGCTCTACCGGGAGGCAGAGAATTGTGGGTAGTGTCAAGAGAGAAATGTAGTCCTAAACCTGCCCAGGCCACGTTCAATCGTCTTACCTGTCTCCACACTCCTAGGAGAAAGGAAGAAACCCACTGCTGGATATGCTAGAGAATCTGAGAAATTAGGACCTTACTTGGGATATGGAGAGTTCAGTTTAGATTTGCCTTTGTTGCTGGGCTTTAACCAAGCATCAAGCTTTTCTGTGGGATCCTCAAGCAAGGCCATTATACATTTGAGAAACTGCCACTTGACATTGAGATTTTTTTTCCAGGTAGTACTCTCCTCCCATCTAAGCAATAACCTATGTTAACAACTGTACTCTCTTTGCCTGACAGAACCCTCTTGGATATGACCGCCCAAAGAGCCATCCATGGGAGGGCCTTGGTAAATTAACAGAATTACCCTCTCTTTTTATAATATTCTGTCCAATTTAAGTTGATCAGATGGTAGGTTATAGGAGAGTTTAAGACACCCTCTATAGAGCTTTAAGTTGTATTTACCACACAATTAATGGCTTTATATATTTAAAGACCACTAAGTTAGAATAGAAGTGCCAACTAAACATTACATATATCGAGCATCATTAATGCACCATTACAAGTAGCTGTAATGGGAGACAGTTCAGCTTCCTGGGTTTTTTGGGCCTAATATCTGTTTAATTCACAAGGTGGTCACTTTTTCCACAGGAATGCCCAAATTAAGACTGAATTGGGGGGGGGGGGGGGAGAAATCAATGAAATACCTACTTGTGTCATTGAAAGGTACTTTTTCATTGATTATGCATAAAGAGTCATCCAATCGCCTACCCAAATCTGCATGAAGGTTCTTTAACTGCTGCTGACTGGGTAGAAAAACAGGATAACATTACAAACCTTGTTTAAGTAAATCAATAACATCTCAGTTATACCTTAAGCTGTGGTCCCGTGTTCAAATACTGTCCACGTTTTTCCAGAGTTTTTAAAAGAGTGAAAGAGATCGCAATATGAGTAAGGAGACACAGGACAGGCACAGCAGGACTGACATTTATGTGATCAGGATTTTCAAGTTCTTCATTTCCCCCTCCCAATACAATGACAAGTGCACAGAAAGCCAGAGAGCTGAATAACCATGTTGCATTCCAAGAGTCAATTTACTGTCAAAGTAACCTTTACATTATTTCTAAACTGTATTACACACACTATATGAAAACTTAATTCAGTTCCAAAATATGTCACATTTAGGATCCTTTTACTTCTCCAAGTCAGAAAACAACCTGCATTGTTTCACTCCACAGTGAGTGAGTGGGGAATAATTCAGGTAGCTACAAGTATATTTATTTGTTGCATACTTGTTACAGAAGTGCCACAAGCATTTCAGAGTCCTATATTTAGTGCCGATAACCTAGTAGCCTATGCTGCAAAGCAAAGAGCTCTGTAAAAATAATTATTCATATTTCTACTCACCTGTATTTTGTTCAACTGAAATCTAATAGTTATGAATTTTATAAAGACACAAGTCTCTGAGACAAACATTGATCATTGCTCATACTGCAGAATAAAAGATTCTACTCAGACATTGTACACACACCCCATCAATAACTTACTTCTGTAAACTTATTTACAGGTGTTACTTGTAACTACACAAGTTATAACATTTCAGACAAGTGTCTCTTCTACGATGACAACATCCCTCTAAAACAACAATTCCACAATTTTTCACAAGCTTTATAGTTTCAAAACTACCTAGCATTCTTGCTGAAGAAAGAACACTGAACTAAAGACCTCTGCATAACAGGATTTTAACAACATGTGCAAGAGCTGCTGTCTTGTCAGATATCAAGGAGGATGGATAGAGAGATCTCTACGAGAACACAGTAGCTGATTAACATGTAGAGATGAGATCAATTTATTTCATTTCCTTTTCCTAGATAAAATCAAAGTGGGCTTGATACCCATGTACTACTGTTACTTGTGACATGAAACTAACAGAGCACTAAGTAACTCTGTTTTACCAGAATGAGTGTATATGGCGGTATCCAATTGCTGTAGGAATGCAGAGGAATTACTTCTCTGGTTGGTTTACTTTAAGAAAAATGAAAGAAAATTTATTTTTAACATAAGAACTTACCATTCTTCCGCTCGAAATCTACATTCCTTAGCTTCTCTTTCTAGTGTCTGAGACTTGATCTTTATGCAAAAAACAGAACCCCACAAAGTAAGTACTAATACATGCAAAAAATGTTTTCTTTACAAAACTTTTTAGGCATTTTAGTAAAGTACAATTGTAAAAACTTACTTCTAATTTGGTTTTATCATTCTGCAGTTTTTCTATGGTATCAGTGTATTTCCGGGTTAAACTATCCACCACTGCTTGATGCTGGGCAGCATCTGTTTCCAAAACCTCAAGTCTATTTTTCAGCTCAGCTTCCAAACGTTTGTGCTGCTCATCTGCTTCAAAGAACTACAAATGAGAAAAGGAATTTTCTTATCTGAAATATTCCTTTTAATCCAATTGTCATAACTATAAAGGGAAGGGTAACAGCCCTCCTGGGTACAATACTATAAAATCCCTCCTGGCCAGAGACTCCAAAAATCTTTTTACCTGTAAAGGGTTAAGAAGCTCAGGTAACCTGGCTGACACCTGACCCAAAGGACCAATAAGGGGACAGGATACTTTCAAATCTTGGTGGCGGGGGGAAGGCTTTTGTTTGTGCTCTTTGTTTTGGGGGTTGTTCGCTCTTGGGACTGAGAGGGACCAGACATCAATCCAGGCTCTCCAAATCTTTCTGAACAAGTCTCTCATATTTCAAACTTGTAAGTAAGTAGTTTTTATCTTTGTTTTCTCAACTTGTAAATGTATCTTTTTGCTAGAGTGTTTATCTCTGTTTGCTGTAACTTTGAACCTAAGGCTAGAGGGGGTCCTCTGGGCTCGTTAAGTTTGATTACCCTGTAAAGTTATTTTCCATACTGATTTTACAGAGATGATTTTTACCTTTTTCTTTAATTAAAAGCCTTCTTTTTAAGAACCTGATTGATTTTCCTTGTTTTTAGATCCAAGGGGGTTGGATCTTGATCCACCAGGAGTTGGTGGGAGAAAGGAGGGGGATGGTTAATTTCTCCTTGTTTTTAGATCCAAGGGGTTTGGATCTGTATTCACCAGGGAATTGGTGAACAGTCTCTCAAGGCTACCCAGGGAAGGGAATTAGCACTTTGGGAGTGGTGGCACTGGACCAGATCTAAGCTGGTAGTTAAGCTTAGAAGTTTTCATGCAGGCCCCCACATTTGTACCCTAAAGTTCAGAGTGGGGAAGCAGCCTTGACATGGTGGCAGAGCGGTGGGATCATTTTAAACCAAAAGCCAGTAAGATTTTTTTTTTCTCCTTTCTAGCTGCTTGGAAAGCAGAGCTGAAGGTAGATGCATATCTTATCTCTCCTTGCCTGAAGGCAGAGGTGTTAAGTTTTTTTAACAAGGGTCTTTGTTAAGAGAAGGGGTCAAGCAGTGAGCAAACAGCTGGCAAAAGGAATTTACAAGCTGAATTGTTTTTTTTTCTTTCTACCTCTCGGGAATAGCTAGTAAGAAAGTCTCTGTTACCTGAGCAGCCTGAGCTGAGTGCATCCCAGTTTCAGTGAACTGCAGAGGGGGTGTGACCCAGCACAAGAAAACAGGAAAATGAGTACCAGTGACGTAGTTAACAAACTAGAACTGGTCAGACTAGAAGCAGAAGAAAATGAAAAGAAACATCAGAGACTGCTCCAATTAAAAAAACTTGAGAAAGAAGCTGCTATGGAGGAGAGAGAAAGAGAAGAGAAAGCCAAAGAGGAGGCCCACAAGAGAGCTATGGAGCTGAGAGAAAAAGAGATGAAGCATGAACTGGAATTAGCACGGGCTAGGCCGGATATACCAGCCAATCCTAGCTACCCCTCTCCAGGTACCACTTCCCATCCCAGAAAATTCCCCACCTACAAGGCAGGCGATGATACTGAGGCCTTCTTACAAAATTTTGAAAGGGCCTGCCTTGGAAACAGCATCACTACAGACCAGTACATGGTAGAGCTGAGGCCGCAGCTCAGTGGACCCTTAGCAGAGGTGGCGGCTGAAATGCCTAAGGATCACATGAACAGTTATGAACTTTTTAAAAACAAGGCCAGACTCAGAATGGGGCTAACACCCGAGCATGCCAGTCGGTGGTTCAGAGCCCTAAGGTGGAAACCAGACGTGTCATTTACCCGACATGCCTACCACATTGACAAAAATTGTGATGCCTGGGTATCAGGAGCAAATGTTAAATCTTTGGAAGATCTGATTTCCCTAGTAAAAATGGAGCAGTTTTTAGAGGGTGTTCCTGAGGAAATAGAAAAGTACATCCTAGATGGGAAGCCCAAAACTGTAACCAAGGCGGGGGAGATTGGAGCCAAATGGGTGGAGGTGGCAGAAAAGAAAAAAAACTAGTAGCAGTTGGAGCGAATATCAGAAGGGGCAACCCGAAACAAAACCTTACCACCGGGGACAACCCAAGACCCCACCTACATCCCAAGGGAAACCCCAGACGCCTTCTTACCCCACCACACCAGTCTCCACCAACCAACATCGCCCCGGTGATACCTTAGCAGGGCGATGTTTTAAATGTAATGAACTGGGACATATAAAGGCTCACTGCCCCAAGAACCCCAACTAATTACAGTTCATTGCCCCAGAATCACACCAAAGATCCCCAGACCCAGATGCCTCTCTCATACCCTCGGAGAGGAGGGAAACCTTGAGAGTGGGCGGAAAGAAGGTTATCGCTTGGAGGGACACTGGGGCACAAGTGTCGACTATCCACCAATCCCTAGTGGACCCCAAACTCATCAACCCGGAGGCTCCGGTGACAATTCAACCCTTCATGTCACAGTCTGTAACCTTGCCTACAGCCAAGTTGCATGTCCAGTACAAGGGCTGGTCAAGAATGTGGACTTTTGCAGTCTATGACAATTATCCCATCCCCATGCTGCTGGGGGAAGACTTGGCCAACCATGTGAAACTAGCCAAGAGGGTGGGAATAGTCACCCGCAGCCAGGCTAAGCAAGCTTTCACCCCCATCCCTGTTCCTGAGCCGTCCCCCAGGGCCCCGTCGGTGTTACCAGAGACCCAGACAAAGGTGGTGGAACCGGATCCCCTGCCAACGACTGAAACAGCCGTAGTGGATCCAATCCCAGAGACCCAGCCAAAGCCAGTCCCAGAACCGGAACTGGCAACACAACCAGCACCAGAACCATTGCCAGCACTGAGTACAGCATTTGCAAACCCGTCTACAACTCCAACGCCAGAGGGCACCAGCGAGCCTGAACTGGCAGAAGCAGCAGATAACCCTACCCAAGAGGCTCAGCCGGAGCCTGAAATACCACATAGTGCACCAGCGGACAGCGGTTCACAGTCAACAGAAACAGCCCCAGCACCTGCATCGCTTCCAGAGGGACCAAGCCCAAGTCCACAGTCCAAGGAGGAACTGATGTCTCCAGCATCAAGGGAACAGTTCCAGGCCGAGCAGGAAGCAGATGACAGCCTTCAGAAAGCTTGGGCGGCGGCACGGAGCACCCCACCGCCTCTCAGCTCTTCTAACCGATCCCGGTTTGTGGTAGAACAAGGACTTTTATACAAGGAGACTCTTTCTGGTGGGCACCAGGAAGACTGGCATCCTCAAAGACAGTTGGTAGTTCCCACTAAGTATCGGGTAAAGCTCTTGAGCTTAGCCCATGATCATCCCAGTGGCCATTCTGGGGTGAACAGAACCAAAGACCGGTTGGGGAAGTCCTTCCACTGGGAGGGAATGGGCAAGGACGTTGCTAATTATGTCCGGTCTTGTGAAGTGTGCCAACGAGTGGGAAAGCCCCAAGACTAGGTCAAAGCCCCTCTCCAGCCACTACCCATAATTGAGGTCCCATTTCAGCAAGTAGCTGTGGATATTCTGGGTCCTTTCCCAAAGAAGACACCCAGAGGAAAGCAGTACATACTGACTTTCATGGATTTTGCTACCCGATGGCCGGAAGCAGTACCCTTAAGCAACACCAGAGCTAAAAGTGTGTGCCAGGCATTAGCAGACATTTTTGCCAGGGTAGGGTGGCCCTCCGACATCCTTACAGATTCGGGAACTAATTTCCTGGCAGGGACCAAGAAAAACCTGTGGGAAGCTCATGGGGTGAATCACTTGGTTGCCACCCCTCATCACCAAACCAATGGTCTGGTGGAGAGGTTTAATGGAACTTTGGGGGCCATGATACGTAAATTCGTAAATGAACACTCCAATGATTGGGACCTAGTGTTGCAGCAGTTGCTTTTTGCCTACAGGGCTGTACCACATCCCAGTTTAGGGTTTTCACCATTTGAACTTGTGTATGGCCACGAGGTTAAGGGGCCATTACAGTTGGTGAAGCAGCAATGGGAGAGGTTTACGCCTTCTCCAGGAACTAACATTCTAGACTTTGTAAGCAACCTACAAAGCACCCTCCGACACTCTTTAGCCCTTGCTAAAGAAAACCTAAAGGATGCTCAGGAAGAGCAAAAGGCCTGGTATGATAAACATTCCAGAGAACGGTCCTTCAAAGTAGGAGACCAAGTCATGGTCTTAAAGGCGCTCCAGGCCCATAAAATGGAAGCGTCGTGGGAAGGACCATTCACGGTCCAGGAGCGCCTAGGAGCTGTTAACTATCTCATAGCATCCCCCACCTCCAACATAAAGCCTAAGGTATACCATGTTAATTCTCTTAAGCCCTTTTATTCCAGAGAATTAAAGGTTTCCCAGTTTACAGCCCAGGAAACAGATAACGCAGAGTGGCCTGAAGGTGTCTACTACGAAGTAAAAAGTAATGGTGGCGTGGAAGAGGTGAACCTCTCCGCGACCCTTGGACGTCTGCAGCGGCAGCAGATCAAGGAGCTGTGCACTAGCTTTGCGCCAATGTTCTCAGCCACTCCAGGACGGACCCAACAGGCATACCACTCCATTGACACAGGTAATGCTCACCCAATTAGAACCCCACCCTACCGGGAGTCACCTCTTGCCCAAACTGCTATCAAAAGGGAGATCCAGGACATGCTACAGATGGGTATAATCCGCCCCTCTAACAGTGCATGGGCATCTCCAGTGGTTCTAGTTCCCAAACCAGATGGGGAAATACGCTTTTGCGTGGACTACGGTAAGCTAAATGCTGTAACTCGTCCTGACAACTATCCAATGCCACGCACAGATGAGCTATTGGAGAAATTGGGACATGCCCAATTCATCTCTACTTTAGACTTAACCAAGGGGTACTGGCAAGTACCACTAGATGAACCCGCCAAGGAAAGGTCAGCCTTCGTCACCCAGGCAGGGGTGTATGAATTTCATGTACTCCCTTTCAGGCTGCAAAATGCACCCGCCACCTTCCAAAGACTTGTAGATGGTCTCCTAGCGGGATTGGGAGAATCTGCAGTTGCCTACCTCTATGATGTGGCCATTTTTTCTGAGTCATGGGCAGAACACTTGGAGCACCTGGAAAAAGTCTTCGAGCGCATAAGGCAGGCAGGACTAACTGTTAAGGCTAAAAAGTGTCAAATAGGCCAAAACAGAGTGACCTACCCGGGGCACCAGGTGGGTCAAGGAACTATAAATCCCCTACAGGGCAAAGTGGATGCTATCCAAAAGTGGCCAGTTCAAAAGTCAAAGAAACAGGTCCAATCCTTCTTAGGCTTGGCCGGATATTATAGGCGATTTGTACCACACTACAGCCAAATCGCCGCCCCGCTGACAGACCTAACCAAAAAGAAACAGCCAAATGCAGTTCGGTGGACTGATGAGTGTCAAAAGGCCTTTAACCAGCTTAAGGCGACACTCATGTCTGACCCGGTACTAAGGGCCCCAGACTTTGACAAACCGTTCCTAGTAACCACCGATGCGTCCGAGCGGGGCGTGGGAGCAGTTTTAATGCAGGAAGGACCGGATCAAGAATTCCATCCTGTTGTGTTTCTCAGCAAGAAACTGTCTGAGAGGGAAACCCACTGGTCAATCAGTGAAAAGGAATGCTACGCCATTGTGTACGCGCTGGAAAAGCTACGCCCATACATTTGGGGACGGCGTTTCCAACTACAAACCGACCATGCTGCACTACAGTGGCTTCATACCGCCAAGGGGAATAACAAAAAACTTCTTCAGTGGAGTTTAGCTCTCCAAGATTTCGATTTTGAAATACAACACATTTCAGGAGCTTCTAACAAAGTGACTGATGCACTCTCCCGGGAAAGTTTCCCAGAATCAACTGGTTAAAAATTGTTCTTGGAATGTGGGACATATTGTTAGTTTTTATATAATCAGTAGTATGTCTAAAGGTGCATGTGTTTTATTAACTCTGTTTTCTCCTAGAGCTCCAGGAAGAAATCACAGCCAGTGTGGAACCGGCTGTCCAACACTATCTGTGATTTGGGGGGGGCGTGTCATAACTATAAAGGGAAGGGTAACAGCCCTCCTGGGTACAATACTATAAAATCCCTCCTGGCCAGAGACTCCAAAAATCCTTTTACCTGTAAAGGGTTAAGAAGCTCAGGTAACCTGGCTGACACCTGACCCAAAGGACCAATAAGGGGACAGGATACTTTCAAATCTTGGTGGCGGGGGGAAGGCTTTTGTTTGTGCTCTTTGTTTTGGGGGTTGTTCGCTCTTGGGACTGAGATGGACCAGACATCAATCAGGGCTCTCCAAATCTTTCTGAACAAGTCTCTCATATTTCAAACTTGTAAGTAAACAGCCAGGCAAGGCGTGTTAGTTTTTAATCTTTGTTTTCTCAACTTGTAAATGTACCTTTTTGCTAGAGTGTTTATCTCTGTTTGCTGTAACTTTGAACCTAAGGCTAGAGGGGGTCCTCTGGGCTTAAGTTTGATTACCCTGTAAAGTTATTTTCCATACTGATTTTACAGAGATGATTTTTACCTTTTTCTTTAATTAAAAGCCTTCTTTTTAAGAACCTGATTGATTTTTCCTTGTTTTTAGATCCAAGGGGGTTGGATCTTGATCCACCAGGAGTTGGTGGGAGAAAGGAGGGGGATGGTTAATGTCTCCTTGTTTTAAGAGCCAAGGGGTTTGGATCTGTATTCACCAGGGAATTGGTGAAGAGTCTCTCAAGGCTACCAAGGGAAGGGAATTAGCACTTTGGGAGTGGTGGCAGCGGACCAGATCTAAGCTGGTAGTTAAGCTTAGAAGTTTTCATGCAGGCCCCCACATTTGTACCCTAAAGTTCACAGTGGGGAAGCAGCCTTGACACCAATACTGTAAGTTATGTCAATTCATATGGACACCATAGACTCTTACTAGTGAAGGCAGATTTTTACACGCTATAGGTTCTTATGCTGCTTTACTCTGTGTAGTTACTTATGTGGCCCTCAACAAGATATCAGACTGCCTCATGAGGACTATCAATCTTGGAACACTAAAGGAGCATTGTCCACAGTATTCTAATACACTATTCAGAATGTAGCAGCTTCAAAAAATAACCCTGGGGGAATTCTGCACACAATATTTTAAAATTCTGAAAATTTTATTTGTCAAAACAACACTACATAATCACACCAGTTTCAATTATTTTGGTAATTTATTTCAAAATAAATGTCAGCAAATAAAGTAACTCCTCACTTAAAGTCGTCTCAGTTAACGTTTCGTTGTTACATTGCTGATCAATTAGAGAACATGCTTGTTTAAAGTTGTGCAATGCTCCCTTATAACATAGTTTGGCAGCCGCCTGCTTTGTCCACCTCTTGCAGAAAGAGCAGCCCGTTGCAGCTGGCTGGTGGTAGCCTGGAGCCAGCGTGGACCGGCAGCCCCCCTATCAGCTCCCCACTCCCCTAATTTCCTTGTGCAGCAGCCGCCTAGCAGGCTATCAATTGCCGGCAGTTCAGCTGTCCCTCCCCTCACTGCCATGTGCTGCTTCTGCCCTCTGCCTTGGAGCTGCTCCCAGGAGCCTCCTGCTTGCTGGGGTGAGGTGGGGTGATAATGTCAGGGCTTCCCCCTCCCCCCTGCTCCTGCCCCCCGCTTACCCCATCTCCATAGAGCAAGGGGGGACACACGACAGGGCTCAGGACGGAGGGAGCTTGCTAGCAGCAGCTGCTGTCTCAACTTGCTGATCTACTTAAAAGAGCAATGTAGAGTGGGGTCAGCATACTTAAAGGGGCAATGCGCATCTCTCTCACACACACAGGGTGTGTGTCTCTGTCTGCCATGCTGTCTCCCCTCCCTCCGTTTGTGCTGCCTTGTAGAGTGTGAGGCTACATTAACAACGTGTTAACCCTTGAGGGCTCAGCCAAATGCTAGTTCACCATTCAGCACTAAAGCATTCCCTGGGAAATATTTCACCCTCTGACTCCACCACCTCAACCAAGCTTCACAATCATCTTTTCTGTGTACAGTATTAAATTGTTTGTTTAAAACTTATACTGTGTGTGTGTGTATATTTTTTTTTTTTTTATTAGTCCCAGGCTAAACAAATCCCTGTTAACAGAATAAGTAAATGGCAGCTTCTCCAGGTCAATTAAGACACCTGGGGCTAATTAAGATCTTTCCAGAAGGCAGGGAAGATAGCTAGGTTGATTGGGACACCTGAAGCCAATTGGGGCTGGCTGAAACTAGTTAAAAGCCTCCCAGTTAGTCAGCTGAGCAAACGTGTCAGGAGCTTTAGGAGGAAGCCACGCTGTTGGAGGAACTAAGCAGTACAAACCTTATCAGGCACAAAGAAGGAGGTCCTGAGGGAACAGTGAAGTAGATATTAAGGAAGTGGAGGCCTCTGTGGGGAAGTGGCGCAGGGAATTGTACATGTCCTACTTCAAAAAAAGTCAGCTACCATAGCTGCTACTATTAAGGTCCCTGGGCTGGAGCCCGGAGTAGAGGGCGGGCCTGGGCTCCCCCTCTCCCCTCCCAGATTAATCACTAAGACTGGGAGACAACAGAGACTGTGCGAGCGAAGGTTGCTTCTCCTCACCTCCCTTACTGGCTTATGATGAAAATGGCTCAGTAGGCTGTGACCCTTGCCTCTAGAGAGTGAAGGGCTACATGGGGGGTCACAATGAACCTCTGAGGCTAGCGAAATCCACCAGGAAGCGCGGGACCCACTGAGACAAGGACAGAGCTTTGTCACAGTATATATAAAAAATATATTGTCTTGTCTGGTGAAAAAAATTTCCCTGGAACCTACTCCCTCCTCCCCCCCCATTTATATTAATTCTTACGGGGAAATTGGATTAACTTAAAGTCACATTTTTCAGGAACATAACTACAACGTTAAGCGAGGAGTTACTGTATGTCTGTGACAATACAGAGAAACAAAAATTCCCCCAGGAGTAGAAAGTTAAAGAAACCCCTATTGACAACACAGTTCCTGTTTGTATGTTGCCTCCCCCCGCCCCAGAGCCCAGCCAGAGGGAAAAGACAACCACAACCCCTCCCCCACCCAGATCCCAACTGTGGCCCTCCACAGCCCACAAACTAGCCTCCCTACCCCCCAGAGCCCAGACACGCACTCCCCTCCCACCTCCTCCTCCTCCCCACTACCCCAAGCCCAGCGATCCAGAGGGAGAAATAGTCTGATGCTCAGTTTCCTGCAGTGCGCACCTCGGTCTCCTTCCCTCAGAGCTAGGGTTACCATATTCAAACATTTAAAAAAAAAAAAAAAAAAAAAAAAAAAAGAAGAGGACAGTCCACAGGGCCCCGGTCCCGCCCCAACTCTGCCCCTTCCCCGCCCCCGGCCCCACCCATGGCCCAGCCCCAACCCCACCCCTTCCCTGCCCCCATTCCAACCCCTTCCCCAAAGTCCCTGCCCCAACTCTGCCCCCTCCGAGCACCCCACATTCCCCCTCCTCCCTCCCGCTCTGATCTTGGTTGGGGGTTGCTAAGTGCTTCCCTGCTCCCCACTTGCCCTGCAGCCCCTGCGCCCCCCGCCCCACGAGGGAAGCCCGAGCCGCTGGCTGGGCCCAGCCTCCCCGTGGTCCTGCGGGCTCAGCTGGGGCGCACGGTCCACCCGGCCTCCGGGGGCAGCAGCAGCCCCTTTGCCACCTTCTGTGGCTGCGCCCCCCCTTTCCCCCGCCCGAGCTCGCTACAATGTAGCTGGGCGGCGCTGCGGACCCTGCGGGTCATGCTGAGGCCGGACGGACCCTGGCTTATGCTGCCTCCCTATTTCCCCGGACATGTTCGACTTCTTGGCAATTCCTCCCGGACGGGGATTTGAGTACCAAAAAGCCGGACATGTCCGGGGAAATTCGGATGTATGGTAACCCTACTCAGAGCATGTGACGAACTGAAGCTGCTAGGAAACCTCTACTCTTCCCTCTGCCCCTCCCCTCCCCCCCCAGCAGTGTCTTCTATGTGCAAGCTGGGCCCTGCCAGGTCCAGCGGCCCCTAGTGGCGGCCAACAGCACTGCAGCCCATTTCGGAGGGGTGGGTGGGGGGCGGAATCTGTGCAAAAAACATTCATTTCTGTAAAATTCTGCATTGCACAGTAGCACAGAATTCCCCCAAGGGTAAAATAATCTGACACAGAAATTAGGTTATTCTGACATTTTGCAATTCAAAGTGAATTTAAACACATGCACAGCAGTGCCAGTTAGTATGGTCTGATGCCTCAAAGGATCATTTAAAAACATCAATTTAATCCACTATTCTCACAAGCCATTTCTGAGATCTGAGCTACCACAGAGTGGTTTTTGGATGCTTTACTACTCATTTTCTTCATTGCAGTTCACATATAACCAACTTTCTAACTTCAGAAGAGAAATTCTTTGAGAATTACTCACTTGTATATGTAATCTTTCATTCTCCTCTATCTTCTTTTGAAGATCTTCATCAAAGACACTCTTCTGCTCTTGACTCAACTGAGATGAAGATTCTCCACTTTTCTGATAAAAATTAAAAAGTATTTCCATGTATTGCATGCAGTTTTACAGGGCACCCATTCCCAATATGTAAGCATACTTTACACAGCTTAAAATTGGGTCTAGTCACATTTCCACAGTAATAGAA
This sequence comes from Terrapene triunguis, assembly GCF_002925995.2. NCBI lineage: Eukaryota > Metazoa > Chordata > Testudines > Emydidae > Terrapene > Terrapene triunguis. The sequence goes on from NW_020665093.1 coordinate 264,320, forward strand.
GCATAGACTATGATTAACATCTCTAAAATACAGTTATTCCAAATATTTCTTACAACCTACATATATCACTTGTATTAAAACACAAGTTCAAAGACAGCACCAGATCTCTAAACTTGGACAATGACAACTGCATGCACAAATTGCATTAAATATATTATTTGTACAGGTTAGAAGACACAAAACAAGTTAGTCATTACTCAAAAAATTCAGTCACAACATTTGTAAACCCTTATAGGCCTAATCTGGTGAAATGGCATACTCGGACAAAGTTTCAAGTAATAGTTTCTTAACACTAAATGATTGCTTCTTGGAACAACTAGAGTAGACGAGGCGAGGCTACTCTTGACACAGAAGTTAATCCAAATAGTGACAGTAGCTCAGCTATTGAGTAAGAGTGACAACAACACAATTACATGCTATATCCTGGGGCAGGCAGGTTACCAAAAAGTGACAGTGACACTGAACTTTAGAAAGGAAGATTTCAATAAAATGTAGTTAGTCAAAATGGCTTTAAAAGTAAGGGAAGTAAAAACCTTAAGAAGTGGTATGGATGATATTTAACTAAACAATAATGGAGTGTCATAATTCATTCCTGTTGTTGAACAAAAAAGGGAACCTGGAACGCAACGTAAACGGTAAGGTCTGAGAGGCTATTAGAACCAAACTGCAATCCTTCAAAATTTGGAAGTCTGAACTGACGGAAGCCATAAATCACACCTGGCAATAAGTAAAAGGGAAATTAGAAGGGCCAAAATGTATTTTGAGGAGCAAATAACAAAAGATGTAAAAACAGATTATTTAAGTAAATCAGAAGCATGAAGCTTGTGAAAGAATTGGTGTGTCTGTTGAATCACCGGAGCAATTATGGACGATAAGGACACTAATGAGAAGCTAAGTGATTTCTCTATATCAGATTTCACCACTGAGAAAACACCTACCCCAGACCTGCTCTTTTCTGATAATGAAGATCAGCTACTCTCAGAAATTCAGGTTTCAGAAGAGGTGGTACTGCAGCAAAATAATAATTTGAAAGGTGATAAGCCAACAGGCATAGATTGTATACATCCAAAAGATAAGAAGGTGCTTAAGGATGAAATGGCTAAGCTCCTATTAAAAAACAGCCACTGTTCAAGAGGACTGGAGGATAGGAAAGGTTGTACCTATATTTTTAAAAGGCTCTTGGAGAGATCTGAGGAACCAGAGGCCAGTAAAGCCTTACATCTGTACCTGGCCAACTGGTTGAAATGATAATTATAAGCAGAACAGAACATCTGGAAGATTATGGTATGATAGGTCTAAGCAATATGGTTTTAGCAAAGGAAAATCATGTCTCACTAAACTTTTAGACTTCATTGAAGGTGTCTATAAAGTAATAGATGAAGGAAAACTACCTGATGTAGTTCATTTAGACTTTAAAAGGCCTTTGATGAGGTTCCGTACAAGACAGGGTGGATAAAAATCAATGGTTTTTAAAACTGACAGCATAAGGTAAAGCCTAAATTTATTATAATCTATTAAGATTATGTAAATTAAATACAAAAAAATACTAAGCAATGTTTGCTGTGAAGTTTTACAGGAAGTCAAACACTAAACTGGTGGGCTAAGCACCTGGAAACAGAGTTTGTTGATGTGCTAAACCAACTTTTGAAAGCAATAGCCTCTTCTGCAAGTGCAGAGAAAATATTATCTTCATTTGAGTTTATTTAACTAGTTCAGCTCAAATGACTAGTTCAGTCAGCATTAAGAAATCAGTTGAAAAAGCAGAAAAGCTTGTTTTCCTCTTTCAATCTATGAATAAAACTACTTGTGAGAGGGCGAGCTCTACGATCTGTAAAATCTTGAATGACATGTTGACCAGAAACAATCACTTCAATTCATTAACTACAGATATTTCCTTTGTTTAAAAAGGTTAATTTTAAATGCAAAGCATGTTTTAAAAAAATGTTTTCAGCACTTAAGAAGTTTTATTCAATACAAAAATTAAAATGCTGGTTTTATGCATTTGTAATTGAATCTGAATTTTCATCCAAACAGGCTTTGACACAAGTCCCGAGTCAAACAAAAATCATCTAGTAAATAAGAAATGCATCATTCACCATTTTAAAAAATGTAACTGTTAACACGCTGAATAAATGTAAATTAAACTATATAATTGCTTAAATAAATTTGCATAATATAGTGTATCCTGGTTAGTAAAAAGAAGCACCAAATTTAGTGAAAAGGCTATATTCAGGTGCAAATCAACATGTTTTAATGGTTACCAACTAATGAGAATTAACTTTTGTTTAGAAAATAAACTAAAAAAAAGGACAAATACAAAACAGATGATTTAAGTCAATCCATCCTGGCAGAAGAGGCTACCAAAGAACCTAAATAGTCATGGGGTGAGAGTCAAAGTACTGTTTTCAATCAAAAACTGGCTAGGAGATAGAAAGATACAAATAGGAATAAAAGGTCAGTTATGCAAACGGTTCAGAGTGGGGTGACTCAAGATTCTGTACTAGGTTCCATGTTGTTTAATATACTTATTTCCTTTCCACATCTTTAATAAGTAAGTGAAATTTAGTGTTGATAAATGTACACTAATGCACACTGGAGGGGAACAAATTAAATATTCATACACCTTACAGAATTCTAAGTAAACTGTATCAACTCAAGATATCAACTTGAATATTCTTGATACCCATACAGAATTATCAATTAATGATAAAAATTTTGGAAAGGATATTTACCTCATGCTTCAGGGATTAAGTAAATCTACTAAAAAAATCAGTCAGAGATTTAACCTGCAGAGGGGGCAGATTCCCATGCCATGTATCTATTTCAGGGTTCTTTTACACTTTCTTCTGAAGCATCTGGTATTGGCCACTGTCAAAGACAAGATACTGGACCAGATGGACTCGAGTTTGATCCAGTATAAATAAGACGGTTACTCACCGTTGTAACTGTTGTTCTTCGAGATGTGTTGCTCATATCCATTCCAGTTAGGTGTGTGCGCGCCGCGTGCACGATCGTCGGAAGATTTTTACCCTAGCAACACCCGGTGGGTCGGCTGTGGAGCCCCCTAGAGTGGCGCCGTTATGGCGCTGGATATATACCCCAGCCGACCCAGCGCCCCCTCAGTTCCTTCTTGCCGGCTACTCCGACAGTGGGGAAGGGGGGCGGGTTTGGAATGGATATGAGCAACACATCTCGAAGAACAACAGTTACAACGGTGAGTAACCGTCTTTTCTTCTTCGAGTGCTTGCTCATATCCATTCCAGTTAGGTGACTCCCAAGCCCCACCTAGGAGGCGGGGTCGGAGTGAGACATTGCTGTGTGCAGAACCGCTGACCTGAAAGCAGCATCGTCTCTGGATTGTTGCACCAGCGCATAGTGAGTAGCAAATGTGTGGACCGAAGACCACACTGCAGCTTTACAAATGTCCTGGATTGGTACTTGAGCCAGAAAGGCAGTCGAGGAGGCCTGGGCCCTCGTGGAATGAGCAGTGAGACGTGGCGTCGGTATACCGGCCAGGTCGTAGCAAGCACGAATGCAGGATGTAATCCAAGAGGACAGGCACTGTGAAGAGACCGGTGATCCTTTCATCCGGTCGGCCACCGCAACGAAGAGTTGTGTCGTCTTCCTAAATGGCTTTGTACGGTCAATATAGAAAGCCAGGGCCCTGCGAACGTCCAAAGAATGTAAACGCTGGTCTTGACGAGTAGCGTGCGGTTTCGGGTGGAAGACCGGGAGAAATATATCCTGGTTTACGTGGAAAGGTGACACCACCTTCGGAAGAAAGGCAGGGTGGGGGCGAAGCTGCACCTTGTCCTTGTGGAACACCGTGTAAGGGGGCTCGGATGTCAGTGCCCTGAGTTCCGAGACGCGTCGTGCTGAGGTGATGGCTACGAGGAAGGCTGTCTTCCAGGATAAGTACAGGAGTGAGCAGGTCGCCAATGGCTCAAACGGAGGCCCTGTGAGCCTGGAGAGGACGAGGTTGAGGTTCCACGTCGGAACCGGCTGTCGCTGCTGTGGGTACAGCCGGTCCAAGCCCTTGAGGAATCTAACGACCATCGGGTTAGAGAAGACCGAGGACGTGAGTTCTCCTGGGTGGAAAGCGGAAATGGCGGCGAGGTGAACCCTAATTGAGGATGTCGCCAAGCCTTGCTGTCTTAGGGACAGAAGGTATTCCAGTATCAAGGGGATAGGAGCCTGCGCGGGAGACGTAGCTCGTTGCTCACACCAACAGGAAAACCTCTTCCACTTGGCTAAATAAGTGGTCCGCGTAGAGGGCTTTCTACTTCCCAGCAGGACCTGTTGGACGGCCTGGGAGCATTGCCGCTCTGTCCGACTCAACCATGAAGCATCCACGCCGTGAGGTGGAGTGACTGCAGGTCGGGGTGACACAGCCGGCCGTGGTCCTGAGAGATGAGATCCGGAGTCAAGGGGAGCGTGATGGGCCTCTGTACTGACAGCTCCAGCAGTGTGGTGTACCAGTGCTGTCTCGGCCAAGCGGGAGCGACTAGAATTACCCGTGCATGGTCCCTGCGGATCTTGAGCAGCACCCTGTGGACGAGCGGGAATGGAGGAAAGGCGTAGAACAGATGGTCTTTCCATGCCATGAGGAAGGCGTCTGACCGAGAGCCCGGGGCTCGCCCGTGTAGGGAGCAGAATGCCTGGCACTTCCTGTTGGCCCGAGACGCGAACAGGTCGATCTGGGGAAACCCCCACCTTTGGAAGACAGAATAAATGATGTCCGGGCGAATCGACCACTCGTGCGTCTGGAAGGACCTGCTGAGACGGTCCGCCAGCGTATTCTGGACTCCAGGAAGGAATGACGCCGTGAGATGAATCGAGTGGGCGATGCAGAATTCCCACAGGCGAATGGCCTCTTGGCATAGGGGAGATGAGCGAGCTCCGCCTTGCTTGTTGATGTAAAACATGGCCGTGGTGTTGTCGGTGAGAATCAGCACGCAACGGCCCTGTAGGAAGTTGAGGAAAGCCTGGCAAGCCAGGCGCACCGCCATCAACTCTCGGACGTTGATGTGCAGGGCTAGTTGGGACGCGGACCACAGGCCTTGGGTATGGTGCTCCCCCAGGTGAGCGCCCCAGCCTAGAGATGAGGCGTCCGTAACTAGGTGGAGGGAGGGCTGCGGGGCGTGAAAGGGTACTCCTGCACAGACCGCTGTGCGATCCGTCCACCAGGCAAGAGAGGCCAAGACCGAGGCCGGAACTGTGACCACCATGTTCAGGTCGTCTCGGTGAGGACGGTAGACCGATGACACCCAAGCCTGCAGTGGGCGAAGTCGCAGTCTGGCGTGCCTGGTTACGTATGTACACGAGGCCATGTGGCCCAGAAGGACAAGGCATGTTCTTATGGTGGTAATTGGAAAGGCCCTGAGACGTTGAATGACGCTTAAGATGGTATGAAATCGGCTGTCTGGCAGTGCGGCTCGGGCATGTCTGGAGTCGAGGATTGCGCCAATGAACTCTATCCTCTGAGTTGGTACTAGAGTGGACTTCTCTCTGTTGAGTAGAATGCCCAGCTCGTGGAAAGTGTTTGTCACTATGTGGACATGAGCCTGCACTTGGCCTCTGGTGCGGCCGCGTACCAGCCAGTCGTCCAAGTACGGGAACAGCTGTATCCCTTGTCGACGAAGGAAGGCCGCGACGACTGCCAGGCACTTTGTGAACACCCTGGGAGCCGAGGACAAGCCGAAGGGAAGGACTGCGAATTGGTAGTGTACCCTGTTTACCACGAATCGCAGGAAACGTCTGTGGGGCGGATAAATTGCTATGTGAAAGTAAGCGTCCTTCATGTCGAGGGCGGCGAACCAGTCTCCAGGATCCAGTGAAGGGATAATGGTCCCCAATGACACCATGCGGAACTTCAACTTTACTATGAATTTGTTGAGTCCGCGTAAGTCTAAGATGGGCCGTAGACCCCCTTTTGACTTGGGTATCAGGAAGTAGCGGGAGTAAAACCCCCTGCCCCTTAGCTCCGAAGGAACCTCCTCTATGGCCCCCATAGCGAGGAGCCCAAAAACCTCCTGTGTAAGGAGTTGCTCGTGAGAAGGGTCCCTGAAGAGGGACGGGGAGGGGGAGTGGGAGGGGGGGGGCGAGGAAAACTGGAGGGCGTATCCCCTCTCCACCGTGCGAAGGACCCAACGGTCCGAGGTTATACGGGACCAAGCACGGTGGAAACGGGAGAGGCGATCCCGGAAGGGGGGGAACCGGATCCTGGAAAGTGGCTAAGGTGCCGTCCTCGACCGCACCTTCAAAAGGCTTGCCTAGGCCCAGAAGGTGGCCTAGGTTGGCCCTGGTTTTGACCGGGTTGAGGGCCGGTCGACCTTCTCCTACCACCTCGACCCCGCCTCCTAGCAAAGTCCTGTCTTGGACGAGGCGGGGGAGGGTAGAACCGCTGAAGCTGTGGCCTGAAGGGCCTGCGCTGAGGCCCTGGGACATGCATCCCCAGGGAGCGCATCATTGTTCGAGAGTCCTTAAGGTTTTGGAGCCTCGAGTCTGTTTTCTCTGAAAAGAGGCCCTGTCCCTCGAACGGTAGGTCCTGCAGGGTCTGCTGCAGTTCCGGAGGCAAGCCCGACACCTGGAGCCAGGAGATTCGGCGCATTGCTATCCCGGAAGCCAGGGTCCTAGCGGCCGAGTCCGCTATATCAAGGGACGCCTGTAGGGAGGTGCATGCCACCCGCTTGCCCTCCTCTACCAGGGCCCCAAACTCGTCCCTCGAGTCCTGGGGAACCAGTTCTTTAAATTTCCCCATCGAGGACCACATATTGAAGCCGTAGCGGCTCAGGAGCGCCTGCTGGTTCGCTGCCCGCAATTGCAGTCCGCCAGCCGAATAAACCTTGCGTCCGAACAAATCGAAGCGCTTAGCGTCCTTCGATTTGGGCGCAGCGGCCTGCTGGCCATGGCGCTCCCGTGCATTCACTGAGGAAACCACCAGTGAGCACGGTTGGGGTGAATGTACAGATACTCATGTTCCCTGGATGGGACAAAGTATTTTCTCTCAACCCCTCTGGCCGTGGGCGGAATAGAGGCCGGGGTCTGCCAGATAGTAGTGGCGTTGGCCTGGATGGTGCGGACCAGCGGTAATGCCACCCTGGATGGAGCATCCGCTGAGATGATCTGCACTATCGGGTCATGGACCTCCGCAACCTCCTCCACCTGGAGGTCCAGATTGCGAGCCATGCGCCGCAGCAGGTCCTGATGGGCCCGAAGGTCTATCGGGGGCGGCCCGATGGACGACGTGCCCGCTACGGCCTCATCAGGAGAGGACGAGGAAGATGCCCCCGGTGGCAAGGGGTCCAATGGTTGGTCCTGCTCCAGGTGTTCCTGGTGTTGGGCATCTCCTGCCCCCTGGTCAGGGGCCTCTGCAGGTGCGGGCACTGGAGCCTCCACGTCCCTTGGAGGAGCGCGGGAGATGGTAGACTCTGGGGCCCTGGTGTCCGAACGGCCAGAGCGGGAAGCCGACAGGGGAGCTCCTTGTGCTTGGTGGTAGGCCCAAGGAGTCCAAAAGGACCAATGCGCAGGTCCTTGCATCGGGTCCTCGGTCTCCTGCAGGTGGCCGGGCTCCACCGTCTCAGATGACCGGGACGCCGATCTCGACGGCCACGGCGGTGCCGAACCCGATGCCGTCGGCACCGGATGGTACGGTGCCGATCGGTGCCGACCGTAAGGGGACCTGTCCCTGCGTTGTTCCGGCGAACGGTGCCGGGACCTGGACCGGTGCCGATAGTCCCTCCGGTGCCGGGATCCCAATCTGGAACGTGACGACGATCTGGAGGAGGCGTGGTACCGGGAGCGGCCTCTCGAGCCCGAGTGGCGCTCATACCGGTGCCGGGAGCTGCGCCTCGACCCCGATCGGTGCCGGTCGTCACGGCGGTGCCGGGATGTTGAACGGCGCCGCGAGGAAGATCTGGGCCGCGAGTACGACCGGTGCCGAGGTGACACTCGGCGCCGGGACTCCGAGCGGCGTCGGGACCTGCTTCGGGATCTGGAGCGGTGCCGAGAGACTTGTGGTGGCGATGGTGGGCGCACCAGGGCAGGTTTCCCTCTGGACTGCAGCACACGTGGCGCTACCGGTGCCGGGAGTTGCGACGGCGCCGGCTCAGTGAGGGCGATCAGGTCTCTCGCGGTAGCGAAGGTCTCCGGGGTGGAAGGGAGACAAGGTTCCACCACCAGCCTTGGTGGTGAAACAGTCCGCACCGGACTCAACGGCCTCGGTGCCGGAGTCGACGGTGTGGCCGCCTGTCTTTGGCGGTCCAGCTGCGGACGCGGCTCTACCCCCGGCACCGGGGGAGCCGGTACCTTCGCGGCAACAACGTCCCGTGTCTTAGCGGTCTTCTTATGGCCCGGAGAGATAGATCGGTGCCGAGGCTCTTTGGGCGGGCGCGGTGCCGACGTCGGTCGGTGCCGAACAGTCTTTTCTGTCGCACCGGTCGAGCCCGCCGGGGCGCTGCGCACCGAAGCGCTCGGTGCCGGGACAGGGCGCGCCGAGGGAGGATCTGGACTCAGAGCCGCCTCCATGAGGAGCTGTCGGAGCCTAAAGTCCCGCTCCTTCCTTGTCCTTGGCTTGAAGGCCTTGCAGATAGGGCACTTATCTGCTGGATGAGTCTCTCCCAGGCACTTCAAGCAGGAGCTATGCGGGTCGCTAGTTGGCATGTGCTTCCCGCAGGACGCGCACGGCTTAAAGCCAGGAGCCTTGGGCATGGGCCCGGCTGTGCGCCGGGGGGAAAAGGGGAAAAACACCCCCTAAACCCCCGATACAACTTACAACTATATATATATATATATATATATATACACACTATACACTAACTACTAACTAACTTGAACAACTATCTATATAACTAAATACAACAAGAACAATGAAAAGCTAGGGAGTGTGGAGATCAGCTAAGCCGCGCTCCACAGTTCCAACGACCGTCAGGGGCGGTAAGAAGGAACTGAGGGGGCGCTGGGTCGGCTGGGGTATATATCCAGCGCCATAACGGCGCCACTCTAGGGGGCTCCACAGCCGACCCACCGGGTGTTGCTAGGGTAAAAATCTTCCGACGATCGTGCACGCGGCGCGCACACACCTAACTGGAATGGATATGAGCAAGCACTCGAAGAAGAATCCTATATTCCTACTCATCAAATCATGGGAAACCATGGTCCACACAGTTTACAGATTTGCATAGAATCACAGGGTTAGAAGGGACCACAAAGTGTGTGGTACAAGTTGATAGACAAAAGTCTAAGTTTATATAGTTAAACATTAGGTTTGTATTGTATACGCACTAAATGCAGGGCATTCTCTACTGCTTGTTTTAGAACGTATGTTCATTTATTTTAAATTAAATTTCTTTATTATTAGATACTATCAAGTGGTGAAGCAATGCTCTACCAATTTGTTACTGCTATCAAGTTTGGCACAAAAATATACATGGGGATAGAAAGGTAGAAAAGAAGTGAAGGACTTTGTTTTATGTCTCTTACTAAGATGCTGATAAAAACCAAGACCAGTGATGGAAAGCCAGGACATTTTTCTTTAAGTAAATTGTTTTAATTTGAAGCCTACCTTGTTCTTCTTGCCCTTGGCTTCACTTAAGGCAAGTTCATCCTGAAGCAGTTCCACCCTCTTTGCAAGCTGTTGATTTCGAAATGTCAAACTGTCCATTTCTTGTTGCAGTTTTCTCAATGATTGGTCCTTCATCTTCAGTTGTTCCTGAATTAGCATAAAAGTTTCATCAATCCACTATGATTTCAGCACAAGCATTATAAAAAAGTGACTAACATTTAAAAAAAAAAATCACAAAGGAATAATAGTAATTATACAAAATCTAAAAAAATTCAACACAAATTGCTTTGTTCATTTGTAGACAACCTAAAGGCACATATATGCATCCGAAGAAGTGGGTTGTAGCCCACGAAAGCTTATGCTCTAATAAATTTGTTAGTCTCTAAGGTGCCACAAGTACTCCTGTTATTTTTGCGGATACAGACTAACACGGCTGCTACTCTGAAACCTAAAGGCACATATGGATTGTTTTTAGCAAAAGAGTTTAGCTTCCTTAAGTCTACACAAAGCATGCTGTGAGTGCATACTTCTTCCTTTTACACAGTCAGATGGACACTTCCTGGTGACTGTTTTGTAAATGCCCACCACACCGCATCAGGAACAGAATAGTTGCAGATGGGAAATTCTTACTGAATCAATCCTTGGTTACAATTAGCTACATCCACTTAACCACAAAGCAGATCTGCAAAACTTCACCATCTGATCACACAGTTTGACAAGACTGAGTGCAATTAAATAGAAGACTTTTTAACTTGTACCTTCAGAGAAGCAGAATTTGCTTGCTCATCCACGACACCTTTTTTCAGCACCTGATTCTGAGCTCGAAGCTGAAAACGAGGTGCAAATTATTAATCCAGCCAGGAATCAACAAACATACAAAGTGTTCGTTAACAACCTGCAAGAGTACATATCTTTGTTTAGGAAAATAGAAAATATGTGCATTTTAAATCAGGCCGTATTAGTTCTGTTACAGGTATACTGTTGTAATAATATTGAAAAAAGTATAAGACCAGCATAACCCAATTCCATTGTTTTACATTTTGGAAAACAAGTAATTTTACCTTCTATGAACTTCACTCTCAAACAAATTGTTCTTAAACAAGAAATATACTGTGATGTTGCACTCTATATGATTTTATGAAAGTATGCTGATGAGTATGAATATAACGTAAGTGGAATATGCTTCATGCAAAAGGTCTCTTGTAAGGTATCATTACAAAGCTTATAATCTACTGAGTGTGGTCATCCTATTTGTATAAATTATGACTTTTGTATCTGAAACTAGAAATATAAAATATAACTCTGAGGGCCTATTGTAATTTATGCAAAATGTGGGCCATTAACGGTGGTTTGGAATCTTGATGACTCCCATTAACCAGGACAATTGTCTGTGGATGGCTCTGTTTTACTTGTGAGTCTTCCTGTATACTTTTACAGTGACATGTGATCATGTCATCTGAACTGGAATCCATCTTTAACCTGGTGCTTTTCCATTGGGGGGGGGGGGACACCCCAAAGGGACAAAGGATTCCCGTCTTATGCAAAATATATAAAAGTGGGTGGAACAGAGAAAAAGGGGCAGCCATCATGAGAAATCCCCTAGCTACCACCTGAGCTGGAACAAGGGCTGTACCGGGGGAAAAGGATTGTGCCCAGACTAGGAAGGCGTCCAGTCTGTGAAAGAAACATCTTGGAGGGTGAGATTTTATCTGTATTCAGTTTTATTACTGTATTAGGCTTAGATTTGCGTGTTTTATTTTAATTTTACTTGGTAATTCACTTTGTTCTGTCTGTTACTACTTGGAACCATTTAATCCTACTTTCTGTGTTTAATAAAATCACTTTTTACTTATAAACCCAGAGTATGTATTAATACCTGGGGGGGGGGGGAGACAAACAGCTGTGCATATCTCTCTATCAGTGTTATAGAGGGCGAACAATTGATGAGATTTATTTGGGGTTTAGACCCCATTGGGACTTGGGCATCTGAGTGTTAAAGACAGGAACACTTCTGTAAGTTGCTTTCAGTTAAGTCTGCAGCTTTGGGGCACGTGGTTCAGACCCTGGGTCTGTGTTGGAGCAGACTGGTGTGTCTGGCTCAACAAGACAGGGTGCTGGACTCCAAGGCTGGCAGGGAAAGCAGGGGCAGTAGTAGTCTTGGCACATCAGATGGCAGTTCCCAAGGGGGTTTCTGTGATCCAGCCCATTATATACATCTTAGTAACAAGACAATTTTAAAAAGTGTGCTTATGGTCTGAAGAGCACCTACACAAAAATGGCACCTATTTACTAAAGAAACCTACTCCCTGTGTATATTTCTCCTTTTCAGACAAAAATAAGTTTTATTTTGCTTTTTTTTTTTTAAAAAACAACCTTTTTATTTTTGACAAAGAGTCCTGTGGCACCTTATAGACTAACAGATGTATTGGAGCATAAGTTTTCGTGGGTGAATACTCACTTTGTCAGATGCATGTAGTGGAAATTTCCAGAGGTAGGTATAAATATGCAGGCAAGAATCAGTCTAGAGATAATGAGGTTAGTTCAATCAGGGAGGATGAGGCACGAACACCAAGGGAGGAGAAACTGCTTTTGTAGTTGGCTAGCCATTCACAGTCTTTGTTTAATCCTGAGCTGATGGTGTCAAATTTGCAAATGAACTGAAGCTCAGCAGTTTCTCTGAAGTCTGGTCCTGAAGTTCCTTTGCTCCAGGATGGCTACCTTTAAATCTGCTTAAAATTGTGTGTCCAGGGAGATTGAAGTGTTCTCCTACAGGTTTTTATATATTGCCATTCCTAATATCTAACTTGTGTCCATTTATCTTTTACATAGGGAAATTTCCACTACATGCATCTGATGAAGTGAGTATTCACCCACGAAAGCTTATGCTCCAGGACTCTTTGTTGCTTTTTACAGATCCAGACTAACACGGCTACCCCTCGGATACCTTTTATTTTTGTTCACACTACAGAACCAACACAACTAACAGAGTCAACAGGATTCTATGCCACCTCATGTTTCCACAGAATTGTTAACATTCTGATTACAAAATTTATGCTTCATTACCAGTGTCACAAGCCAGAGAGAACACAGCTTGACTTAACATCTCAGGATGAGTTTGCAGACTGCCAAAAAACCACCCATCTTTTTACTATGATTTTGGCTAGTTTGAGCTGGAAATCATTGAGACAAAGATGGAGCTCCACAATGACATTTTTCTATTCATTTTTCAGAATATCACCTCTCAAGCATTAATAATAAAGGCACTGATCGTTCCATCTTCCTATTCCTTGATAATGGCTCTGATTCAGGTTTCTTCACCAGTAGTTTGTATTAATTTGACATGGCTGAGTCCAGCAGCTGCAGTCATGAATTAAAATGGCTTGCACTGCACTTGGGAATGCCACTGGCCGAAGCACAAAGGGGGTGAATTCACGTAAAGCAATGCGGATGTCTAAAATTTTGTCTGAGAGCCGAACATTTCAAAAGATCAAGAGACAACAATTAATACTGTGGGCCTATTATGCTCCCTTTGAATTGCTTAGGGGGTCAAAAGGGAGGGGAAGCCACCTGCAAGTTGCCTACTGGGAACTTCCAAGGACAGGGAGTCCCAGCAGGTGTAGGGCCAATATAACAGGTTCCTATGCCTCCCTCCTCACAGCTACTAGCACAGGGAGCATGTCTACTATCCTTAATTGGCGTATGATCCACTAGGGTCTCTTGCCAGCTGATAGAAGTTGTGCTTTAGTCAAATATAAGTTATAGGGCTCAATACAGGGGTAACCAGGTGAAATTTAAGGGCCTGTGATATACTGGAGACCAGATTAGATGATCTAGTGGAGCGTTCTGGCCTTACACATTCTGAAGTTAGAGAAGCCCTCAGGCTTCTCTAACATGGACTGGGCTAGAGAATCAGGGAGCTGTAGCCAGAAGTTAGCGCAAAATTGCCCCAGGAGTAATATACAGAAGTGTCAAAATACACAGACACCAAACTAAGAAGCGAGAATCATATTTCATAGACACCAGAAATCAAGCTCATTTCATCTATTAGCTTTATGCTAATGAGCTTGTTTAGAAAATACCCAAGTGACAAGAGCTTGTATTTCTCTTCCTAAAGTTTCAAATCAGGATAAGCAACAGACCATTGGTTTCCCAAGCATAAAGTTATTTGAGTAGAATTAATCCAGAAAGCCAAAGCCTATTTCCCCTCACAGTACTCGGCAAATATTCGGTTTGAGTTGAACCAATTCTGAAAGCTACAAAAAAAATTTAGCGAATTGAAGAAATCCATTTCTGCTTGAATGTTCTACCCAAAATGTTATCTCCAGCATTTTTAATAGGTCGCTAGAGTCACAAAACAGCTGTAGACTGTAGTCTCTTTTTAATCTTTAGCCCAGTGATTAGGGCACTCACCTGGGATGTGGGAACTGTGCATTCAATTCCCTCCTCTGCCTGATGTGGAGAATGGATTTGAACTTGGGTCTCGGACATTTTCAAGCAATATCCTAGCCACTGGTCTATGGGATATTCTGGAGCTTGTCTTCATTACGGGCTAAATCGGTGCTGCTTCGATCAATGCAGCAGAATCAATTTAGCGAGTCTGGTTAAGACATGCTAAGTCGATAGGAGAGCGCTCTCCCATCAACTTCTGTAATCCACCTCAACGCGAGGCAGAAGCAATGTCAATGGGAGAGCAGTGTTGACACTGCTGTAAGTCGATGTAGGTTACGTCGACTTCAGTTACGTAGTTTACTTAATTGAAGCAGCGTAATTTACATTGACATAGTGCCATAGTGAAGACAAGCCCTCAATCACTCCTCTTAATGGTGTTCCACTTTTTATAAATAAGGCCTTGTCTACACTGCAGAGTTTTATCAACAAAAGTCAGCTTTCATTGACAAAACAGTGGAGGTGTACAAACTACAAAGCTCCTTCCACAGACAAAACACTCTCCTGCCTTGCCCACTAAATAAAACCACCTTGACAAGAGGCGTGGAGCTTTTTGCGGCAAAGTTGTATTGACAAAGTGTCAGTGTAGACACTGCGCTTAGTTAGGTCACTGTAAATGGCCTCTAGGAGGTGTCCCACAACACTCATCCTGACAGCTCTGGTCAGTGGTTTGAACTCCACTACCTTGCATCCAGGTACATAGGCATCCATCCCGCCCCCTTAAAAAGCCTGGGAATTTTTGAAATTCCACTTCCTGTTTGCTTGGTGTGGACAGCTCATATCACATCTTCCCAGCTGATCACAGTAGCTCCGCACAGCAAACACTCTCCTGCTTGGAACACACCTGAGTTGTTGGATCTGCTGGCACTGTGGGGAGAGGAGGTTGTGCAGTTTCAGCTCTGCTCCAGCCATAGGAACTTCAGTATCTATGGTCAGATTTCTCATGGCATGTTGGGTAAGGGCTACGAACAGGACACACACCAGTGCCGTGCGAAGATAAAGGAGCTGAGGCAGGTGTACCAGAAGGCAAGCGAGTCAGACCGTCGCTCTGGTGCTACGTCAAAGACCTGCCACTTCTATAAGTAGCTGAATGTCATCCTCCGTGGCGACCCCACTTTCACTGCCAAGAGCCCCGTAGATACTTTGGTGGGGCTGGAGACAGTGGTCTCAACACAGAGGACAAAGTGGTGGACGAGAAGATTGAGTTGGAGGATGACGTGGAGCACACGGCAGGGTCGTCTGGTGGCATGGCGAGTCAAGACATCTTTTCCATTCTGGAGGGTTCTAGCCAATTCCGGCAGTCCATCTCTGGCACGCATGATGCAGGAGAGGAGAGCTCCGGTAAATGTTCTTTTTCAGTTCATGCTGCTTGATTATATGAGGTAGAGCTGTCCTTTTTGTATATTCTAGCAGAAGGAATAGACATGTACAAAACTAGCTGTGTTTGGGTATGATTCACATTCTCCTGTGCAGCTACACAGTGGGGGCCCTGTGGAACAGTGTGTTAATGCACACCGAGATTTCACAGGAATCCTCCAGAGAGATCTCTAGGAAACTTTTCTGGAGGTATTCGCCAATCCTATGCTGATGATTTGTTGGCGAGAGATGCTTTGTTCCTTCCCTCATTGTAGGAAAGTTTCCTGCGCCAATCTGCAATCACTTGTGCAGGGACCAAAGCAGCACACAGGTGAGAAGCATAGGTAACCGGTCTGAAGCCACACGTATGCAGAAGATGCACCCTTGCATCTCTCAGAAGTGAGATATTGGCTTCAATGACCCCCACCTGTGGAAAATGGTGGCAGAATTTACAGTATTCTCCCTAGTCGCCTGCACTGATCCCCTTCAAAAAACACACTTAGACCCTTTGCCTCATCTTGAGCGCCCTTCCCCCTCCCCCCACCCTCAGGCCAAACTCACCATGTTTAAGATGTTCACTGAGCTGTGTGCTTGCCAAGGGACAGTGAGAAACTTATTCATATTTAAAAAGAGGTGCATCTTACTATAATGATTCAATGCTGTGCATGCATAACAATCATGCTTCTGTTTATTGTGCTTCCGCAGAAGTGGCCTTGAGGGGAACGCCCTACACACTGGCGGAGCACCTCCATCATATAAGGAAGCAAACAAGGAGGAGAAAGGAGGAGGTGTTCCAATCCCCAGAGACCAAAAAACAAGAACGCAGAGCAGAGAGAGCGCCTTTAAAAGAAAATTATAAAATAGACAGAACAGAATGGAAAGCCAGGATTGAATTTTAATGGGCAAGGAGCGGATGATAAAAGTGATAGAGGAGCAAACGGAGATGTTGAAGTTCCTAATCACGCAGCAGGCATAATACATTTGTGTTCGGCCCCCTGTGCAGCCGATACAGAACTGCTTTCCATGCCCTCCCCAAACTCCTCCCACACGTTCCTTGAAACTTCTCAGCCCATCTCGGTACCCTGTTCACTCCACCCCTTTGGACAGTTTCCAAAATGATGCACACAGCTATTAGAGCCTACACTGCCCTTCATTATTATCACCCTTCCCATCAAGCCTTTTGTGAGTGGTGTTAATTGGTATTTAATAACACTCTGAAAGAAAACCCCAATCTTTGTCTCCTACACACAGTGGTTGCTGGTGGAATTAATACACAGTGGGAATATGATCATTTGCTGACTACAAATCACGGTCAGGAATCATCAAAATTTTCATGCAAGGCAGCAAGTTAACAAAGCATGGCAGAGTGCTGTACAGAACGACACACTGCTAGTGCTCATTTGTCAAAATGGTGCCTCAAAGCCTCCCTGATTCAAATAGCTCCCCATTGTGCCTCTCTAATAGCCCTGGTATCTGGCTGCTCAAAATCAGCCTCCATGCTCCACTCCTGGGGAAACTTATCACCCTTAGCCTCTCAAATATTATGGCGCACACAGCAGGTGACTATGACCATGGGAATATTTTCCTCATTTAGGTCTAACCTGCCATAAAGGCAAAACTAGCATGCTTTTAATCTGCCAAAGGCACATTCTATAGTCATCCTGCGCCTGCTCAGCCTATTGTTGAAGCACTCCTTGCTTCTGTCCAGGTTTCCCGTATAAGGCTTCATGAGCCATGGGAGTAAGGGGTACACTAGGTCTCCCAGGATCACTATGGACTTTTAAACCCCCCCCTCCCCCATTAGAATCTTCTGCTCTGGAAAGAGAGTTACTGCTTGCAGCATTCTGTACAGGCCAGCGTTCCTGAAGATGTGTGCATCATGCATCTTCCCGGACCACCCTGCATTGATATCAGTGAAACGCCCATTGTGATCCATAAGTGCCTGCACTACCAAAGAGAAGCAACCCTTTTTATTGATGTACTCTGTCGAAAGCTGGTCCAGGGCCAAAATTGAGAATTATGTGCCATCTATTGCCCTGCTGCAGTTAGGGACAGCAACTCACCAGTAGCAGTCTGGAGTTGCCAGCTTCCACACACCGATTGCCACATGCTTCTCTACCGAGAGGGCATCTCTCATTTTGGTGTCCTTGGGCTGCATCCAAAAGTTCTGCAGCCTCCACTAGTCATCCCAGACCTGCATAACAATGGGATCCCACCACTCAGTGCTTGCTTCCCAAGCCCAAAAGAGACAGTACACAGTGTGCAGTTGCTCCATGAATGCCAAAAGTAATCTGGTGTTGTTTCTTCCCACGGCACACAGCAGGTCACGCACCTCTAATTCCTATTGAGAGTGGGTGCTCATGATATACTTCATAACCAGCTGCGTTGCATTCATAACAGTGAAAACAACAGTAGACAGCAGAGCAGGATCCATCCTTTCTGACAGAGGTGTCAGGTACAGAGTAAACTGGGGCTGTTGAAAAATACCATGCAACACAGTCGGAAGCCCGTGGAATGATGGGACACAAAAAACTGCATCATGGGACATTGAACCCACACCCATGATGCACTGCAATCCATTTTACCTTCTCAACTACTAGGTGCAGAAGGTGGCGAGTAGCACAGTAGGATAGCTACCCACAGTGCACTGTTCTCACTGTTAATGCTAGAGCACCAACAGTGAACGCGCTCCGCCGACAGAAGGAGAGTTGTGTGAACATGCACAAGCCATGTGATTATACTGGTTTTTGATCAGTGTAACTTGCGTCAACAAAACTCTGTATATAGACAAGGTCCAAATAGTCTTTGGACCAGAGACTTGAACTTGGGTCTCCCACATCCTACTACACTAAAATGACTATGAATTGCCACTATGAATGACAATGAATAGTCACTGGGCCTGGTAAGGTTATAAAGGAGGGCACCTCCTTCTCCTACTGTCATTTTGTGAATGGCATTTAAGTCTCCAAAAAAAAAAAAAAAAAAAGGCCAAAACTATTCAGCAAATGTGTCAAATTTCCAAATAGTTTCTGTTGACCCAATACTGCATGTTTTTGCAAATAAACTATTAATCCAAAAAACAAAAAACTTTCACCCTACTCTAGTCATAACCACTCCAGTGTAGCTGGAATGTTTTGTTCCCCTCCTTTTTTGACATTCAACTCAGCTTCTTTCACAAAACAAACTAGAAACTAAAAAATTGAGGATCAAAGTAGCAAAATTCCCTACAATATCTCCCTGAGCAATTTTTAATTTCTAAGATACAATAGGACAGCAGTAGAAGGTGATAAGACTAAAATCCCTCTACAAGGGGTACAATTCTGAAGCTAAATTCAGCTTGCAGCACTTCTGGAACAGAGCTTCATAAGGAAATAGGCCGGAGCTGCCAGTGAGAGGCGCCCCTCCCCCGAGCTGCTGCCGTGAGAGAGGGATGGGGGGAGTCCTCTCTCCCCACCCCAGCCCCAGAACAGCCTACACGTCAAATCCCTCATCCCTGGCCCCACCCCAGAGCCTGCACCCCAACCCTCTGCCCCCCGAATCCCTCAACCCCCGCCCCCCCCCCAGAACCTTCACCCCTAGCCAGAGCCCTCACCTCCTGCACCCAACCCTCTGCCCCAGTCCCCTCCCATACCCCGAACTCCTCATCCCCACCCCTGCCACACATCACCTCAATATTGGTGCACATAACAAAACTCATTCCGCACGAGGACATAAAAAAATTAGAGGGAACATTGTCTGTGACTGGTTTAGACTCTTTGCAGCTCATGGTTGCTGACAGCAGCCACTAAAGCTGTGTAATTTCAGGAGGACAGTAGCAATAGAATCTAGGGACAAACCATCAAACCTGGTCAGAATATGTTGCCAAATGCTTCTATTGCTAAGAAGCACAATATCTGAGCAAAAAGAACAGGAGTACTTGTGGCACCTTAGAGACTAACAAATTT
>NW_020665093.1:284027-337778 GCF_002925995.2 Terrapene triunguis
AAATTTGTTAGTCTCTAAGGTGCCACAAGTACTCCTGTTCTTTTTGCGGATACAGACTAACACGGCTGCTACTCTGAAATATCTGAGCACTGCCTCTTCCTATACAGATGTTACCAGAACCTGCACGTGAACCGCAGCATTCACTTTCCCCCGATTCTCCTTTCTTAAACAGAATGGACGCTCAGTGTTGTTAACCCAATATGGGATTTTTCATCTAACTGGAGGATCTGCATGCACTTAGAAAATGAGTACCATACCCCCCTAGGATGTCTAAGGCTACGTCTTCACTACCCGCCGATCCGGCGGGTAGCAATCGGTTTATCGGGGATCGACTTACCGCGTCTCGTGAGGACGCGGTAAAATCGATCCCTGATGGCTCTACCGTCGACTCCGGAAATCCACCTCGACAAGAGGCGGTAGCGGAGTCGGCGGCAGCGCGGCAGCGGTCGACTTTCCCGCGTCCTCACCGCCAGGTAAGCCGACCTAAAATACGCAACTTCAGCTACGGTATTCACGTAGCTGAAGTTGCGTATCTTAGGTCGGAAGTCCGCTGTAGTGTAGACCTAGCCTAAAAGAGCTCCCTAGAGTTCCCTCAGGTTAGCAGCAGCAGTGAGAAGGTGAAAAGGAGGTAACAGGGAGTAGCCACTTGGGCAGCTGTAAGGCAGAAGAAAACACTAAGGGCACCCTATATCCACCTTGGAGTAGGGGTGGGATCAAGTAAAGTTACCTCCAAAATACTGCGAAAAGGTGGGGCAGAACAAACACTAGTGGTGAATGCCCACCACTGCCAGCCTGAGCAGAAAGGAAGCAAACCCTCAGTCCATCCAACCAGGGGTAAGTATGGGGGGTAGGAACTGACGACAAGCACACCCCCATCAAATAAATACCTATGACAGGTGAATGGGTGGGGAACGGAGAAGCAAGGAGTGCTACAACCTGTTTCATTGCTATTGATAACCAGCAGCCTGGGCTTTGCTCTACCATTCCCTTCTGCTGCAGGCAAGTCTCCCTAGCTTCTCTCTCCAGAAAGCAGGTCAGCCTTGAGAGGATTGAGAGAAAACAGGGACAGTGTCTTCCCAGCCCTCTCAAGCTTTTCCTGTCCTTCAAGGAAGGCAAACTCATAGATGCTAAACGAGAAACATCCATATCACAGCAATAAATTTTTCAATCCCTGACTGCAGTGTTACTTTCCCTCATGCTCCAAGGCACCAGGAAGAGCCAGGAAGATGATGAGTGGGCCAGTGATGGAGCACAAGCCGCAGTATCAATACTAGAAAATGTGACAATCTAATATGGAGCTCTCGCATAGCACTTTCAGATCAGCACTTTACAACAGCAATGGTGTAGTGTGAGAAATGGCTATCTTTAGGAATTTGCTACTTAGGGTGCACTGAGTATGCTCAATAACATCTGCTGAAGCCACTGGCCCTTCACCCTACTCTTACTTGGCATAGGATTCTGCAGACTGCTTTTTAAAAAGGGGCAAAGGGGGCAAATCGGAGGAGAGGGATAGCCAGGATCTGAGCAGGGGGTGGAAACTGACTGGTCGGGGGGGGTCAAGCAGCTGCAGCCCGGGTTAGGATAGGGGCTGAAGGGCAAAATCAGGGAGGGGGGAGAGAAGGAGCCAGGGTTAAGCACAGGGGTGAGGCGCTGCCAGAGGGCAAAACCCCGGCACAGGCAGTAACAGTTACCCCGGTGGACTGAGACATCAGTGTTTGCAAAAAAAAAAAAAAAAGGGGGGGGGGGGGGGGGGGGGGGGCGGGCGCAGAGGGACTTTTTTATTTCCCCTCCCACAGACGGTACCTCTTAGCATGGGCTTCCCAGGGCTGGGTTCTTACAGGCATCCCAATGGATTTTCTTAAAGGCACAGGCAATGCCTAGTCACTGCAGCTGCTCCCTGTCTAATGTAACCTACTGAAGTGCTGCAGGAGACTCAATTCAGTGAAACATTTTACATATACCCCCTCAGAAACAAAGAATCCCTTATCAGCGTATCTGATTGCATAAAGTCTCATAGCAGTTCACAAATTTGTCTTATCTGCTGCTGGGATTCCCTGAATTACTCTTAGCACTTCATCATTTAGCTTTGTTATTGTGCAGATGCATGTCATTGGGCTATTCAATTTATATTTTAACAAATACTTATTGAAAATATGTATAAGTACTTGCTAGTAGTTTTAGCAATGACATCTGTTTCTATTATTGTACTTGCTATGTTTTTTTACTGTGATTTCGAATTTTGAATTTTTAAGTCTAACTTTTTCTTCTTATTTTTAGAGATGTTTATTCTGTTGGATCATCTGACTTCCAGTCTGACTGAATTTCTGGCCTGGTCTCAAAACTTTGTTTTCATTTAATCCACCAATGATGATTGCCTTTTGTAACTGTTATTTTGCCTTTCAATCCAGCCGTTAGCGTTTTTCCACATGCCATTGCTTGTGTGTAGAACTTGATTCTCAAATATTCAATAAAAGCAGTATACTATCTCATGTAACATCTTTCTCAAAGGCAAAAATCTATTGTAATTTTTGCTATACATTAGAACTGCCGTAGTGGATCAGACCAATAGTCCGTCTAGTTCAGTATCCTCTCTTCTGACAGCAGCCAGTACCAGGTGCTTCAGAGGGAATGAACAGAACAGGCACTCACTGAGTGAACTATCCCATCGTCCACTCCCAGCACCTGGCAGTCAGATGTTTAGGGACACCCAGAGCATGGGGATGCATCCCTGATTATCTCAGCTAATAGGAACTCAACTGAGGAACTGATCTAATTCTTTGTTGAACCCATTTATAATTTTGGCCTTCAAAACATAATGAACACACATCTACAACCCCAAGATAGCTTGACAACCACAAGAATTCTAAAAACATGAGTTATATACCCTGACGTCAAAAATTTTTAATAAATACATATTTTGTTCTTATGTCTCTCTTTGTTCCTGAGCTTTTAGAGTGCAATAAGGCCAGTTCCACAAAAGCTGGAGCCTAAACACCTGAATGAATCTTGGTCTACCCTCATACTTAGGAAATTCCTGTTATCGGTCCCAAACATTTCATAAACCTAAGGCCATATCTACACTACAAGGGTATCAAGTATCAGAGGGGTAGCCGTGTTAGTCTGGATCTGTAAAAAGCAACAGAGAGTCCTGTGGCACCTTTAAGACTAACAGACTAAGATATCCTTGAGCTATAATGTATCTCATCATGGAACAGGGATTGTAAATTCTAATTCTATAGTATGAGACAATATATTCATGTAATGTTTAAGAAAAGTTTTGTAAATGAGTTCCAATAGTTCATGGATTAGGGACCCAATTTTATGGGATTCCAGGGGCTTCTGTATAGATTATTTAGGTTAATCTTTCTATCTACCCAATGGGACTCAGTGCTCAGTCTAGAAGATACCATCGGAGATGCTTAGTTTTGCAGTTCTCAAACTGTGGATTTGTGTCTCCAGAGATAACATGCTTGTTAACAGCAACAATGTTTTAAAATAATTAATAAATAGAGGTGAGAAATGACAGACCTCAACCCTATTGACTCTGTGTACACAAATTTGCAGAGGAACAATCCCTTACCTCTCTCTAAAAGGGCAAAGATTCAAAAAGTTCAATAAATAGAAGATTGTTGCGGGTGGAATAGATCTGGACAAGGAGACGAAGTCTGGAGATAAACGTGAGAAGGGAGGGACAGGGAGTAGAAACAGAAGTGAAACTGTTTGAGCAGCATACTCCAGAGGTCTTTCTGAGTGTAGCCTTCATTGATTTGAGATCTACCATACCATTCTCTCACTAGAAGGGAAAACCTGTAATGGCAGCAGGCCATAAAAGAGACCCAGTTTGGGAATAAGAACCATTCAAGAAATATGTTTGCTGATGTTGTTTTAAAGAAAGGCACACCAGTGAACTGGTGGAAGTGACTCAAGCACTTGGATTCAGAGACTGTTGAAGTGATAATCTCGCTTAACAGCAGTAACTTCTTCTGCCGGTGTAGAAAGAATATTTTCTTCCTTTAGACTAATTCATTCCAAATTGATAAATCGTTTGGGACCTGAAAAAGCAGGAAAGCTTGTTTTTCTTTTCCAGATTATGAACAAACAGGAAAATGAAGGTGAAGACAACTGAGTTAGCTGCAAAAGCCAATATGTTTCTCACGTTGACCTGGCTGACAGTCAATTTAATTTTTGTTGTTTTTTTTTTTTAAATATTTCATTTAACTCTTAAAAACAATTTTAACAAAAACAAACCTGATTTTAAAAAACTTGAATATTTAACTAAATTCAAAAATTCATATGCTTGTTTTGTTAAAATATTATATGTTTGCTGTTGAAGAAAAGAAATCCAGAACATTGTTGTTTTAGTTAAATAAAACAATTTAAATGTCTGTCTGGTGATGTTCTCCTCCTAATACAGCATGGCAAGAAAATCCTCCAAATGTTAATGATTAACCTGTTGAATTGGAGATATTTATGAAGTCACTGGGAAGTGAACTAGCTACTTCATTTACCTTTGGTAAATGAAATGACTAAACAATCATTCATTTCCTGATATAGCTGTAAAACTAATCTGAAAAGTTATCAACATAACTCACTTTAAAAATGTATAGTGTGTACCGTCTAAAAATGAAACCTACATCTATCTCTGAGTTGTGAAGAATATGTATTAAGGTTAATACAACCAACAAGAATGCACTTTTATGTAGAAATCCATGATTAAAGCGAGTCTTCCTGACTAGTGATTTAAATCATGATTTAAATCAAATCCACCATGCTGCTAAAAAAAAAAAAAAAAAACCCATTGGTTTTTTTTTTTTTTTTAAATCACCTTGCAGTAATAAGGGTGATTGAGCTGTTGAGAAGTGACAATGCTATCAAGACAAGACAAGTTAAGTTTTAACAGTGAGGGAAAAGGCTCAAGAAAATGTCTCAAATTAAATCAGAGAGCAATAAGGTGACGTAAGCACCACGGTTCTGGGTGTAATTTTTGTGGTGGTACCTTGTTGCTTGATATATGTAACAGTGACGAAAGTGGAAGTCTGTATAAAGCACAATGGTAGATTTTCTGCCTATGAGTTTGCTTTCAAAAGGAATTCATAAGTATTTAAAATACTATTTATAATGCTTTGCACTACTCTCAATGTTGTGTGCGCATTCAATGGTTCTTTACTAGTAGACCGTATGACCTTCTATGCAGTGTAAAGGGACTAATAAAGATTTCTTTTTAAATGCTTAGACTTTCATTAAGGGTTTTTCATGCTATAGCCCTAAAATTCAATTTGTAAAATGCTTTTTAAACAAACAGTCCTGTAAAGATAGGAATGTGGGCTTGGTCCTCTCTACTCCCAAAATTTGTTTGGTATCGAGTGTTATCTAATAGGTACTGTGAGGATGTTGCCTAAGCATTTGTCATACAACTAAAGTGTCACTTATGATTTCTTGAGCGCTGGGGCACCAGGAGCACTGGGGAATGAGGGTTTCCCTCACTAGTACAGAATAGATGTAGCAGAATACAATGTAGGGGACAATTTCCTGGTGCAAGTGCTGGAGGAACCAACTAGGGGCAGAGCTCTTCCAGACCTGCTGCTCACAAACCGTGAAGAATTAGTAGGGGAAGCAAAAGTGGATGGGAACCTGGGAGGCAGTGACCATGAGATGGTCGAGTTCAGGATCCTGACACAAGGAAGAAAGGAGAGCAGCAGAATACAGACCCTGGACTTCAGAAAAGCAGACTTTGACTCCCTCAGGGAACTGATGTACAGGATCCCCTGGGAGAATAAACATGAGGGGGAAAGGAGTCCAGGAGAGCTGGCTGTATTTTAAAGAACCCTTATTGAGGTTGCAGGAAAAAAACATCCCGATGTGTAGAAAGAACAGTAAATATGGCAGGCAAGCAGCTTGGCTTAACAGTGAAATCCTTGCTTATCTTAAACACAAAAAAGCAGCTTACAAGAAGTGGAAGATTGGACAAATGACCAAGGAGGAGTATAAAAATATTGCTCAGGCATGCAAGAGTGAAATCAGGAAGGCCAAATCACACTTGGTGTTGCAGCTAGCAAGAGATGTTAAGAGTAACAAGAAGGGTTTCTTCAGGTATGTTAGCAACAAGAAGAAAATCAAGGAAAGTGTGGGCCCCTTACTGAATGAGGAAAGCAACCTAGTGACAGAGGATGTGGAAAAAGCTAATGTACTCAATGCTTTTTTTGCCCCTGTCTTCACAAACAAGGTCAGCTCCCAGACTGCTGCACTGGGCGGCACAGTATGGGGAGAAGGTGACCAGCCCTCTGTGGAAAAAGAAGTGGTTCGGGACTATTTAGAAAAACTGGATGAGCACAAGTCCATGGGGCCGGATGCGCTGCATCCGAGGGTGCTAAAGGAGTTGGGGGATGTGATTGCAGAGCCATTGGCCATTATCTTTGAAAACTCATGGCGATCAGGGGAGGTCCCGGATGACTGGAAAAAAGCTAATGTAGTGCCCATCTTTAAAAAAGGGAAGGAGGAGGATCCGGGGAACTACAGGCCAGTCAGCCTCACCTCAGTCCCTGGAAAAATCATGGAGCAGGTCCTCAAGGAATCAATTATGAAACACTTAGAGGAGAGGAAAGTGATCAGGAACAGTCAGCATGGATTCACCAAGGGGAAGTCGTGCCTAACTAACCTAATTGCCTTCTATGAGGAGATAACTGGGTCTGTGGATGAGGGGAAAGCAGTGGATGTGTTATTCCTTGACTTTAGCAAAGCTTTTGATACAGTCTACCACAGTATTCTTGCCAGCAAGTTGAAGAAGTATGGGCTGGATGAACAGATTACAAGGTGGATAGAAAGCTGGTTAGATCGTCGGGCTCAACGGGTAGTGATCAACAGCTCCATGTCTAGTTGGCAGCCGGTTTCAAGCGGAGTGCCCCAAGGGTCGGTCCTGGGGCCGGTTTTGTTCAATATCTTCATTAATGATCTGGAGGATGGCGTGGACTGCATTCTCAGCAAGTTTGCAGACGACACTAAACTGGGAGGAGTGGTAGATACGCTGGAGAGTAAGGATACGATACAGAGGGACCTAGGCAAATTAGAGGATTGGGCCAAAAGAAACCTGATGAGGTTCAACAAGGACAAGTGCAGAGTCCTGCACTTAGGACGGAAGAATCCCATGCACTGTTACAGACTAGGGACCGAATGGCTAGGAAGCAGTTCTGCAGAAAAGGACCTAGGGGTAACAGTGGACGAGAAGCTGGATATGAGTCGACAGTGTGCCCTTGTTACCAAGAAGTCTAATGGCATTTTGGGCTGTATAAGTAGAGGCATTGCCAGCAGAGCAAGGGACGTGATCATTCCCCTCTATTCGACATTGGTGAGGCCTCATCTGGAGTACTGTGTCCAGTTTTGGGACCCACACTACAAGAAGGATGTGGAAATATTGGAAAGAGTCCAGCGGAGGGCAACAAAAATGATTAGGGGTCTGGAGCACATGATTTATGAGGAGAGGCTGAGGGAACTGGGATTGTTTAGTCTCCAGAAGAGAAGAAGGAGGGGGGATTTGATAGCTGCTTTCAACTACCTGAAAGGGGGTTCCAAAGAGGATGGATTTAGACTGTTCTCAGTGGTACCTGATGACAGAACAAGGAGTAATGGTCTCAAGTTGCAGTGGGGGAGGTTTAGGTTGGATATTAGGAAAAACTTTTTCACTACAAGGGTGGTGAAACATTGGAATGGGTTACCTAGGGAGGTGGTGGAATCTCCTTCCTTAGAGGTTTTTAAGTTCAGGCTTGACAAAGCCCTGGCTGGGATGATTTAGTTGGGAATTGGTCCTGCTTTGAGCAGGGGGTTGGACTAGATGATCTCCTGAGGTCCCTTCCAACCCTGATATTCTATGATTCTATGAATGCACTCCTGTGACATTCCCCTCTGGTGTTATCTAGACCATTGATCTGCTAGACCTCTCCGATCCTTGGCTCTGGGAGCCAGCCTTACCGTGCTCTGCTGCGAGAACCCCCACTCCTGGGCTGTTCACGCACAGCCTCTGGCATGTAAGCTGCTCCCAGCTACTTGCAAGCAAATGACAGTAGCCAATATCTCCGGTCCCAGACACAACCCTGGGAACCTCCGTCTTGCAGTGCCCAGTTATGCCTGCTGGACGCGGCAAGCTTATATAAGTTTGTCAATTTAACAAAGAAATTGATATGTACCAGGCTTGTTCTCCCAAGGGGAGTCTCTGACACACCACAAACCAAATGCACTGCTTCACGTAGAATAAACAAACAGATTAACTATAAAGATTGACTTATAATCACACAAATCTAAGCATAACAAGTCAGATTTGGTCAAATGAAATAAAAGCGAAACGCATTCTAAG
The DNA here is from genome assembly GCF_002925995.2 of Terrapene triunguis. Classification (NCBI taxonomy): domain Eukaryota; kingdom Metazoa; phylum Chordata; order Testudines; family Emydidae; genus Terrapene; species Terrapene triunguis. The sequence goes on from NW_020665093.1 coordinate 292,372, forward strand.
CTGATCTTAAAACTTTCAATGTCCTTAAAAACTTGGATGCTTTTCAGTCAGGCTCTCCTCTTTGATCAGCGTTTCAGTCCCTTGGTGGTGGTGGTGTCTGTAGATGTAGGTGGAAGAGAGAGAGCATGGCAAAATGTCTCTCCCTTTTATCTTGTCCTTTCTTTCCTCTTGGCTTTGCCCCCCTGCCCTTCAGAGTCAGGTGAGCATTACCGCATCACAGTCCTGAACTGGCCAAAGGAAAGGGGTGACTCCCTCGAGGGTTTAACAGATTCTTTTGTTGCTGCCTAAGCCAGTGTCCATTGCTCCTGTGAGGCTGGGCTTGTCCCATCCATGCCCTGACAAGGTGTGAACTGCCTCCCTGTTCTTGGAGAGTTTTTGCATGGGCTTGCTTTAAGCCATGAGGATACATTTGCAGCCTCATAACTATATACATGAAATTATAACCTATAATATTACTATAACAATCACTATAACAACCATGCTCAGTGCATCATGAGCCTTCCGAAGACATCCAACATGACAAACTTTGCATTGGATACCATACAATCATTTTATAAAGATGAAAATGGGGGTGTAGGGTATCCACCTGAGGTACAGAGCGTCACAACTCCACACAGTTCATGGCTCCTCTGAGGTGCTCAGTATAGCTGGCAGTGCCTTCTGCCCCTACCCATTTGCCATCAGGATATTTAGGCAGCAACAACAGTATGGCTTCCATATACATGGGAGTGTGTGGGGGAGGAAAAGGACTTCTTGTCCCTCTTCTCACCTCCACCACCAATGCCTCTGTGTGATGGCAGCCATATTTTGACCCTGTAATAAATAGATAGGAACTGCTTCTGCCAGGAAAAATTTCAGGTGAGCATAGATGGCCCTCAGTAAGGGAAACAGGAAATCCAAAATACTTCTCTCTCCTTTCTACCCAGTCTCCAGAGACTAAATATACCAGAAAGGAGACAAACCCATCTTGCTCATCTTTACACTACAAACTCTATTATTTCTTTTTGAACAAGCCCTTTCATCTCCAACGAGATATTACCCCAGGAGCTTCCTGGAATCTACACTCCATTTGATCAGAAACCTTTCTCAGTCAAGGCAACAGGACAAGTGCATTGCTGCCTGTGCCTGCCTGCTGAGTTGATGAACTGTAATGGTCAGAGATCACACCAGCATAGAAGTATACTGATGCAAGGAAATTAAGAGTTTAAATTCTCCACCACATATCCCACTAAAATGAATAGAACCCACAGGTCACTTGGGCACAAGTATCAATGTCAGAATGCTACATTATCAGCACAGTAAATGAAGCTGCAAAATAAATGATGTTTAAATGACCTCACTATTTTTTACAGTCCTCTATTAAGCGGTAATTGATATGTACACCAGGCAGGGTCATTTGGAAGCCAAAGATTTTATGCTTTCATCCCACTCTACTGTCAAGTTTTAGCAAACTAGGACAAGTCAGCAAATAATCACCTTAGGTATCAGTAACTGCTAATGGTAACAATTAGCGGCTACTGGTAGAAAATTACATCAGATAACAGGTTTTTTTTTTTTTTTTTACAATCCCTTACATATGAATAACTGCGACAGGTAGCAAATTCCTACAGGTAGCAGTTTCTCGCACTACAGTCCCAGGATCGGTGCTGGTAACTGGAAAGTATCGCGATAGAGGAAGAGTATCGGCATCATGGCGTCTCAGGCCCGGTACCTTCGAATACTCCTGAGCCAGTTTCTGGTACTTCCCCTGCAGTTCCGCGCTAGCCGCCGCCATCGCCCCACCGCTCCTCGGTAGCTACTGCTGTCCACGTCGGAGAACCCACTGCCCGGGGCCGCCGCCGCGGCTCAATCCAACCACGCCCCGTCCCTCCCGACACACTTCCGGACGTGAGAACGCGCTAACATCAACGCACAATCTCACGCTAGGCTACGGGGTGGGTCGACTTCACTCTTCGGTACCATCATCTTGACGCAAAATCCAAGATGGCAGATCGAGGGCGGGTCACAAGCTACCCTCTCCGTCCGCACCTTGGGCGCAACAGACAGAAAAGCCGGAGTACGATCACGTGACACGGGAAGGCGCGAGCGCGCTGTTGTTACCATGGCAACACCCTCACAAGCGCTCCAGGAGCGGCCCTACGTAACGCGCAACGGGGCTACGGAGCCCGGCCAAGGCCAATAAACTACGGAGTTGCGGGGCCCCAGAGCTCTAGCGGCGCGCACTCCCTCCCAACGTTGAGCTGAAGCGGGCCCGCGAGCATGCAGTGGGTGACTTGAGAGGGTTGGGGGGGAATTCTCACCGGTATCTAGACGACCCGCTCCCATTGATAAAACCGGAGAGGGGCGGGTGCTGGGTGTAGGCGAGCCCCGCCGCCCCCAACCCGTAATGAACGGGCCTGTGGGCAGCGCCTCAGTTGCGTGTGCACAGTCCCCGTGACCTGGGCAGCAGCATTGTCTCAGCCACCGCAGGGAGGGGAGCAAATATACCGGGTTGACGAGAGGAGGGGGGCAGTTGTACCAGGGCACCAAGTTCAGAAGACCCCAGGTTTGTCACATGGTGAAATTGGAGACGTGGGGCCTGCTGGCTAGACACTACTTTAAAATGTCCAACATGAGGGTGGGTAGGCGAAGCTCATTCTCTTACCTGGCATACGGCCACAGTTGGAGCCAAGGGCTCCTGGGTGTCCCCAGGGGGTCCTGGGCGGGGGGGGGGGGGGGGACATTAAAAGCTGGCTCTACTCCTGGCCTGCAGAGAGCCAGCCCTGCCTTACCTCATCTGTACGTGGGGAGAAAGAAGAAAACCTTTTTGACAGGCAGGGTCTTTGAAAAATCAAGCATTTGTTTAAACGATCCTCAGGGATTAGATATGAAAATAAGTCTCAGGTGAGAAGAATCAGTGGGGAGGGTGCATATGAGAATCAGTGGGGAGGGGGCATCACAGCCATAACAAATTTGGTTATGATATGGGTGCAGAAATAAGGGAATTTAACCCATGGATATTGTCACCACATGTGAAATAAATATATATTTATAGTGAACACATCACACCACCGTTTGGAAAATATTTGATATGAACAAATTAGATGTGTATTTTTAACACCAAATATGTATGTTTAATTACAAAGAGCTGTGTGTAACGGGTTTGGTCACAGGGACCCCCTTGGGACTGTCACCTGCTGTGCTGAAACTACCTCGGAGCCCATTTTCCCTGTCAGCTTGGGACTCCATAACCCTGTCTTGCTGACTCCTTCTTAGTCTAGGCCCAATCCTTTCCCTGGTACAGTTCTTGTTAGTTCCAGCTCAGGTGGTAACTAGGGGATTTCTCATGACTGCTGCCCCCTTTGTTCCATTCCACCCCCTTTTATAGCTTTTGCACAAGGCGGGAATCCTTTGTCTCTCTCCGGGTTCCCACCCTTCCTTCTAAAGCAGGGGTTCTCAAAGTGGTGGTTGGGACCCCTCAGGGGGTCGTGAGGTTATTACATGGCGGGTTGTGAGCTGTCAACCTGCACCCCAAACCCCGCTTTGCCTCCAGCATTTAAAATGGTGTTAAATATATTAAAAAGTGTTTTTAATTTATAAGGGGGGGTCACACTCAGAGGCTTGCTATGTGAAAGGGGTCAGCAGTAAAAAAGTTTGAGAGCCACTGTTCTAAATGGAAAAGAACCAGGTTTAAGATGGATTCCAGTATCAGGTGACATGGTCACATATCACTTAAGACCTTATTCTTCATTACCCACAGGCTGGCCCCCACGTCCACGAGAAGGCTTGCAGGTAAATAAACCATCTACAGCCAATTGTCCTAGTAAATGGGTGCCAGCAAGATTCTAAACCCCCATTAATTGCCCACACTTTGCATAATTACAATAGGACCTCAGAGTTAACTTTTTATTTCTAGTTTTAGATACACCTCTACCCCGATATAATGCAGTCCGATATAACGCGAATTCGGATATAATGCGGTAAAGCAGTGCTCCGGGGGACGGGGCTGCTTTACCTCGTTATATCCGAATTTGTGTTACCGCAAGCGGTTCATCTGCGCCTGCCCGTTACTTGCTGCGGCCCTTCCCGACGCCCCCCCTCCGCCCCAGCTCACCTCCGCTCTGCCTCCTCCCATGAGCGCGCCGCAGATCTGCTTCTCCTCCCTCCCAGGCTTGCTGCGCCAATCAGCAGTTTGGCGCAGCAAGCCTGGGAGGGAGAGAGGGAGCGGGGAGAAGTGGAGCTGCGGCGCGCTCGTGGAAGGAGGCGGAGCGGAGGTGAGCTGGGGCGGGGGGGCCCCGGGGAGGGCCGCAGCAAGTAACGGGTGGGCGCAGAGGAACCACTCCCCACTCCAGCTTATCTCCGCCTCCTCCCCTGAGTGCGCCGCCACCGTTCCGCTTCTCCCCCCACCCCTTCCAGGCTTGCCGGGCCAAACAGCTGATTTGCGTGGCAAGCCTGGAAGGGAGGGAGAAGCGGAGCAGCGGTGGCGTGCTCAGGGAGGAGGCGGAGGTGAGCTGGGGCGGGGAGCGGTTCCTCTCCCTACCCCGTTATAGCACGGTCTCACCTATAACACGGTGAGATTTTTTGGCTCCTGAGGACCACGTTATATCGGGGTAGAGGTGTACAAGAATGATACATACGTACAAATAGGATGAACACACTCAGTAAATTATAAGCTTTGTAATGATACCTTATAAGAGACCTTTTGCATAAAGCATATTCCAGTTACATTATATTCACATTCCAGGCATATTTTCATAAAGCATATGGAGTGCAACGTCACACTGTGTATTCCATTAAGTCTCACTGGAATTTTTGCATCAATAAAATTAATTTATTATGTAAAACCTTAGTTAAAATCTACAGCAAGGCATAAAAATGAAAAAACTCTAATTTAAACATGCATTTTGTCCTATAAATTGTACAATCTGCTTTTAGCATTAACACACTAGAGGGAGCCTTTTACCTAAGTCTGGCAATTTGATTTTCAGAACAGGAGGAGAAAATATACAAGCACTTTAATAGGTGATTGGTTCAACTTGTTGGTAGCAACAGTAGCTATTTACAAAGATCGTGGGTGAGCTCATTTTACTACACTCAGGTCTCTAGATTTGAGACAAAGTAGATAATGCAAGTTAATAATTATGGAAAACTACTTTCTCATTGAGGTGGTCAGTGCTTTCACAAAGCTTAGATTTAGGTTTCGGCACTGCTTTCCCTGAGCAACCTGCTAGCCTATGATGTCAGTTGCATATATGTGGAAGTTTTCCTATAATATAATTAATAATAATAATTAGGGCTGTCGATTAACTCAAAAATATTAATTGTGATTAATCACAGTTTTAATCGCACTGTTAAACAATAGAATACCAATTGAAATTTATTAAATATTTTTGGATATTTTTCTACATTTTCAAATATAATGATTTCAATTACTAACACAGAATATAAAGTGTACAGTGCTCATTTTATATTATCATTTTTATTACAAATATTTGCACTGTAAAAATGATTAAAAAAGAAATAGTATTTTTCAATTCAGCTCATACATGTACTGTAGTGCAATCTCTATCGTGAAAGTGCAACTTACAAATGTAGATTTTTTTTGCTACATAACTGTACTCAAAACCAAAACAATGTAAAACTTTAGAGCCTACCAGTCCACTCAGTCCTACTTCTTGTTCAACCAATCACTAAGACAAACAAGTTTGTTTCCATTTATAGGAGATAATGCTGTCCTCTTCTTATTTACAATGTCACCAGAATTGCACCCATCCGTTACTTGCTGCGGCCCTTCCCGGCGCCCCCCCGCCTCAGCTCACCTCCGCTCCGCCTCCTTCCACGAGCGCGCCGCAGCTCCGCTTCTCCCCGCTCCCTCTCTCCCTCCCTCCCTCCCAGGCTTGCTGTGCCAAACTGCTGATTGGCGCAGCAAGCCTGGGAGGGAGGAGAAGCAGATCTGCGGCACGCTCATGGGAGGAGGCAGAGCGGAGGTGAGCTGGGGCGGAGGGGGGGCGGGAAGGGCCGCAGCAAGTAACGGGCAGGTGCACCGCTTGCGGTAACACAAATTCGGATATAACGCGGTAAAGCAGCCCCATCCCCCGGAGCACTGCTTTACCGTGTTATATCCGAATTCGCGTTATATCGGACCGCATTATATCGGGGTAGAGGTGTATCTAAAACTAGAAATAAAAGGTTAACTCTGAGGTCCTATTCCAATGTATTTACATGCCAGATATGCTAAACATCCATATGCCCCTTCATGATTTGGCCACCAATCCAGAGGACATGCTTCTATGCTGATGATGCTCTTTAAAAAAAAATGCATTAATTAAATTTGTGACTGACCTCAGGGGGAGAATTGTATGTCTCCTGCTCTGCTTTATCCGCATTCTGCAATATATTTCACGTTATAGCAGTCTCGGATGATGACCCGGCACGTGTTGTTCGTTTTAAGAACACTTTCACAGCAGATTTGACAAAACACAGAGAAGGTACCAGTGTGAGACTTCTAAAGATAGCTACAGTACTTGACCCAAGGTTTAAGAATCTGAAGTGCCTTCCAAAATCTGAGAGGGATGAGATGTGGAGCATGCTTTCAGAAGTCTTAAAAGAGCAACACTCCAATGCAGAAACTACAGAACCCAAACCACAAAAAAGAAAAGCAACTGTCTGCTGGTGGCATCTGACTCAGATGATGAAAATGAACATCTGTCAGTCCGCACTGCTTTGGATCGTTATCGAGCAGAACCCGTCATCAGCATGGACACACATCTTCTGGAATGGTGGTCAAAGCATGAAGGGACATATGAATCTTTACCGCATCTGGCGCGTAAATATCTTGCGACACCGGCTACAACAATATCATGTGAATGTCTGTTCTCACTTTCAGGTGACATTGTAAACTAGAAGCGGGCAACATTATCTCCTGCAAATGTAAACAAACTTGTTTATGTTTCAGAGTAGCAGCCGTGTTAGTCTGTATCCGCAAAAAGAACAGGAGTACTTGTGGCACCTTAGAGACTAACAAATTTATTAGAGCATAAGCTTTCGTGGGCTACAGCCCACTTCTTCGGATGCATATAGAATGAAACATATATTGAGGAGATATATATACACACATACAGAGAGCATGAACAAGTGGGAGTTGTCTTACCAACTCTGAGAGGCCAATTAAATAAAAGAAAAAAAACTTTTGAAGTGATAATCAAGATAGCTCAGTACAGACAGTTTGATAAGAAGTGTGAGAATACTTACAAGGGGAGATAGATTCAATGTTTGTAATGGCTCAGCCATTCCCAGTCCTTATTCAATCCTAAATTGATTGTATCTAGTTTGCATATCAATTCCAGCTCAGCAGTCTCTCGTTGGAATCTGTTTTTGAAGTTTTCTGTTGTAAAATAGCCACCCGCAGGTCTGTCATTGAATGACCAGACAGGTTAAAGTGGGAGAACAATTAATTTTTTTATCGCGTGATTAATCATGAATCATTTTTTTAATCACTTGACAGCCCTAATAATAATACATAACATTTTCAAAACAGTGTACGAACATTGGCTACACTGTTACACCTTTACGAGTAGATTTAAGTTTATTATTGCAATTGTATAGATAGAGAAATGAATCATAGAGCAATTAAGATATTTTCCCAAGGTCCACAACAGGTCAATGTCAGAGCTGGGATTAATAGTCAGGAGTATTAATACTCCCAGTACCATACTCAATCGATTACATTATACTACATTGCCTCTCCATTATGCTCATGTCAGAAGATGTCAAGGGTGTAATGAGCTTAATCGTATAGGCCTTTAATGCAGGTGGGCCCTAACGTGCTTTATTAGCTTTACTAATTCATTGTATAATAACCTATGGCCCCAATCCTGCAATCAGAAGAACTTCAGATTCTATGTGTGACGGTATCCCTGGGGTGCAGCCTGGGACTGTGGGACCACTGTGCCCCCTTAACTCTCCAGACTTGGCTGTCTCTCACAATGCTTTGCTAGTGATAAGCAGAAAACCTCTCCAGGTGCTGTCATCACTCAGCACAACTGCATGTGGAGCCTCACACACAGCTAGATTGCATGAATGTTCCCAGAGCCACTCATGAAGTGACACAGAGAAAGGCACCAGCCAAATCCCCCCAAATCTCAGCCTTGCACCTCAGGAACATACCATCTTGCACTGTTCAAGACCCCTTCTTGAGCAATGCAAGTTTATTAATTAGTTCACCATTTCATCAATGGAAAGTGGACATACACCAGCCTTTGTAACATGAGCAGATTTATCAAGCACATCAGGCAAACTGACTAGTAAAGATAAACAGTAAAACAAGTTTATTGATTACAAAAGATAGATTATAAGTGATAGGCAAAAAGTCAGAATGGTTACTAAAATAAAATAAAATAAAATATAATCACACAGTCTAAACCTTAGCCCTTATCACACTAGACAGTATTTAGGTCAAGCAATGTTCTCACCTCACTGGATCTTACAGTCCTTAATATACATGTTTGTCTCTTAAACCTGGGCCAGTCTCCTCTGTTGAAATCATCAGTCTTCTGAGTGTCCTTATTGCTTGCAGGTGGGGGTAGAAGAAAAGGCAAAAGCATGGGGCCACTGTGTTCTGTTTTTACCCCTAGTCCATGTGCTTGGAGAACACAAGTCCAGGCATGTCTGGTGAGCATTGCTGAGTCACCAGGCAAAGTTGAGCAATTCCCCTGTTGTGGCCTTGTGCAAGTGAGTCATTGAATTGTAACTCCATTGCTGGACAATAGCTGTTGATGGTTGTTCGACACCCACCCAGGCATTGGTTACCTCCCTTGTTATTGTCTTTGGGGGAGCTAGTATCTGGGCGTTTCCCAAACCCATAGCATAGTTTAGTGACAACTATACAACACAATTCTCATAACTTCATATGCATTAATTATATACATATTTAGATGAAACAGTGGGTTTCAGCAGATCATAACCTTTCCCATGATGGTTTATATGCAATGTCAGTTATATACAAATGATGAATATGGGGGTCACAGGGTGCTCCCTGGGGGTGTAGAGTGTCACACTATGTATATGAATCATAATTTGCACCACTAAATTGAAGCCACTTTAGAGTTAAACTCAACATGTTTGAGATAATACTGCATGCTGTTGAAAAACTACATGCACAGGATTAAATTCGGTGTGGGGTTAGATCTGGGTATTTTGCCATGGGACAATACAGCAGGGAAGGATTGGGCTGGTGCTGATACTCCTTGTAGAATGCTTTGGCAGCAGAACTGCTAAGAACAGCAGTACCAGAGGGAAACTGACAGTTTTACTCTATCATTGCTGGACCTATAAATCCTGTGTGGGAAAGTGAAATTTACTAGACTCACATCAGTTTCACTTATCAAGACTAATTCTGGGGAATGGAAAGCAAAGGACAGACAATGGGAAAAAGACTAATACAAATAATGACTACTAATAGTAAAGGGGTATAAAAATCCAAGGATAGAAGTAAGGCTCAAAATAAATCCCAGGATGGGGGAAGTGGGACAAAAATCTGAATAAAAAAAGATAAGATAACCTAACTTTAATAGATGCTAAATTTTAAGGCAAATATTGTATTTGAATAGTTTTGGTTAAATTTAAAGATGATAATTGGATTGACATGTTTCACATCCATCTCCATATTCCTCCCCCTGATTCCCCCCAAAAAACAAAAAAATCAATGCTTCCCCCATAGCAAATTAATTAGGACACACAGATAGACATGTATAGTGAGTGTATAGACACAGGTATAGACATAAATGAAAATTACACTTTGAATCATTTGGCAGGTTTTTCATGCTGTGGAAAAACAAGCGTCACTGTCCTCATTTACACCATTAAGAGTATTTTACAACAAAAGGTTTTCTAAGAACTAGAAAAATTCCAGAAATGATTGGAAACATACCATCTTCGGTGATCAGACTATGATAAGAAAATGCACAAGCCACATCCTCAGATGCAGCAAACACCCTAAACTTATGTTTTGTTTCTGTTATCTTAGAAACAGCAAGTTTGAACAGCAGGATATGTGCTCTCTCATGATGAATCTATAACAAATCTTTTACATCTTTCTCAATCTGATCATTCTGTTTTTATAAAATCAAACCAAGTGCTTTTAAAAATATAAGTATGATACACACATACATTCACACTTTGTAAATACTTAGCTCCTTTCTTTCTTCCCAGCCTGTAGGAGAAATATCTTGATTCATTTATATAGGGAGTTGGTATGTATGTGACTGGGTGAGTTGTGTTTGTGTGTAAAGAAATTACCAGGGAAAGACAAGATGAACAAATGACTTTTGCATTCAATTCTGATCATGAAGCTGCCCATAGTGATTTGTATCTGATTTCACAGCTCATGTGAAAGTATTTTTTGTCCAGCACTTAGGACTCATCTCCATTGAACAGTTTCATTATTCCACTAGAATGCCTGGGTTGTGGTGCAGAGGGGGCAATTGAGATCTTGAAACACCAACAAAAATTGTAACAGTTGCAGAAGTCAGTGTTTCCCAAACTTGTGAAAGCTAAGCTGCTTCCACTGCCCCCAACCTCCTTTCAGGAAATTGAAACCAGTCATGTGCCTCTAGCCTCACCCTGCTTTGTAGCCCCACCATGTTTTGTTAAAGGCCTACCAATCTCCATTTTATACATATTCTGCACCCCCTGCTAGTCTCTCATGCCTTTCCCCTTGAAGGGTACACCCACACTTTGGGAAACACATACTAGTGATGCCAGTTGCACTCAAAATCGCCAGCTTATTAGCTTTGTTGCCCATAGGAAAAGAGGTACAACAATCCTACATGACTTTTATTTTCAGTGAGACAAGTCACCCAGTTTCATAGGGCAAGGTAAAAACAAAAAGGAGAAATGTTATAAAAATTGATGTCTCCAATTTTGAAATGTTCTGTCATAAAGAGGGAAAATCTCATTGAAAACCAATATGGTTTTGTTAATAGAACATTCTTTTAACTGGCGCCAGCTATGAACCCCATTCTACAAACTCCTGTGTGAGTAATCTTTACTCACCTGGGTTATTTAGTTATGTCTTTTTGATAGCATTCACAACATGGTAGGGTTTTCTAAGCAGGAAAGTAGACATCTTATCTGCTCCAAGTTACTCACCGTCCAAAGAGACAAATAAGCAAACACTGAGGGGGAGGGGCAAGGGGTATAACAGATCTACAGTTGCATTAACAAAAAATATATGTATTTTAAACAGCACATGTAAACTGTTCCCAGATTACTCTAATTTGTCATTGTTAGCAAGTTTTCCATAGACACTCCCATGGTCTTCAAATATGGACTTGAATATGGAAAGGGTAGGGGCCTTTTGGAGGAGCTCAAATAGAGTGTTCCATAGAGCCTAGTGTGTAAAAACGTAGAGATGTTTTCATGAGAAGGATGAGGCTTGTTTCATTAAAGGAACATGGGGCAGGAACAACATGGAATCAGAAAAGAGCAGATAAGTAAGGAGAGACAGAGTTATGTAGAACTTTGAAATCGGTAACAAGAAATATGAACTTAATGCAATAGAAGAGGGGAAGCCAGTGGGGAGATTTAAGGGGGCAAGGGTAGCATTGCAATCCAGGGGGTTAAATAGGTAAGTATGCTTTTGTAGCTACAGGCTCAGTATCATGGGAAACATGGCATCAAAAGCAATGCAGTGTTGGGTTTGAGTCCTCACAACAGCGAGTCTCAAAGCTGAGAAAATACTAGAGGTCTGTCTCATCTTACGCGGGGGTTCCATTCCGCGGTTAGCACGTAAAGCCAAAACCCCATTAAGTTCAATGGCGGGCGAAATTGCCTGCACTACAGGTATAGTATTAAAATTGTTGTTTTTCTCTTTTTTGTTTTGTTTTGTTTGTTTTTGCCGACCGCGTAAAGTTGAAATCGTGCATGTTAAATGCGCATAAGATGCGACAGACCTGTATTTTAAATACTTTTTAAGCAATCAGTTCAATCTCCATTAATTCCTTTGTGTATTTTTTAAGAAACAACTTCTGTATTTTTTTAAGAGTCCACAGCAATATGTATCTGATATTAAAGCTCATGACCATAGTTTTGGCACTGAAATCCAAAAGCTACATTATTTGAGCTTATGAACCAAAGGAGTGCACCTACATTTAGATATGGAATAATTGGCCCAGAGAAAATAAGATTAGTCATATTTGGGAGGTATTTTTCTCTGTTAAATGAAGGCCACCTCCAAGGGGCAGTTTTGTATTAATGTGAAAAGACATTAAAGTTAACAAACTTGGGTGAAATAAAGGAATGCTTATTGAGAGTTAGTGGACAATTCCTTTTTTTTTTTTTTTTTTTGAGCAATTGAGCAAATGCAATGAGTATTAATTACAGCCTACCGATAATTACAATTACCCAGAATACAAAACTGTATTTAAAATTTTCACTTGAATGATTTTAGATAAGAAGAGACTATTTAATCTTTAGCTTATTTATACTAAAATTAATTTAGGATTGAGAAGACACAGTAACAATACTTAGAAATAATTAAATATTAATTTTATTACCAACAACCATTATTCCTACCCAGTCATTGTTTTTAAAAATGTGATTCCTTAGAAATTGTACTTTTGACCATTGGTGCAGTGACAATAAAGAAGACAGGAAGGTTGCATAGTAAGATTTTGTCTTCTATTTGTATGTATAAATTTATTATTAAGGAAGTTGAAATTCCATACCAAAATCCATTTGGTAGTTTTTTTAGAATACTTCCCAATGAGATGCTTAAAATTATTAATTGAAGAACAATTCTACCAGAATTGGAGTTTATTTCCACAGATGGAATTCTTAGGACACCCTCTAAAAGAACCAACCTGCATTAACAACCACATCAGAAATAATTTGCCCTGACAGTTCTAGGGTTAAATGCTTTAGAATTAGATCTTGCTGAAAGCTGAATCTTGTTGCCCAGCAACTGCTGCATGGGATGTTGCTGTCACTCACTGGATACTTCTCTGGTGAGTTAACATTATGTTCAGAGAAAACAGGTTATGATTGGGTCGAGGTGACATCATGCTGCACAATGGAATCCTGATTTTTTTTAAGGCAGCACTTTATGTAACAGAAATCAATGCCAAGATTGTGATATTTTTAGGTATAAGGAAATAATCTTTTCTCTTCATTATTATTTTTTTTTTTTTAATTTAAAGCATCCCCCAAGCATTGCCTGCTTTTGGAAAGAGCTAACACTAAGAGAGGAGGCTGGGGCAAAACATTTGAAAGCATGGGTCATCTTGCAACTCTTCCACAGCCATCTTTAATAACTCAAGGGGTATTTTTAATCTTTTCAGTTTACCCATAACATAGCCAATAAAGGGTATATTTCTTACTCTTTGAGGTGGATTTCCAACGTGTTTGGAGGCTGCAACTTTCTGACTAGCAGTCAGAAGATCCATAGATGGAGATACAGAATCCAGATAGTTGAAACCTATTGCTGTTGGAAATAATGCTGTTGGTGCAGATTTGAAGATGTAAAGCTATTAGGAGCCCATTGACACCTTTTACTAATAAGAAACACAAATTGAAGCTTTAATTTATTTTAATCTCTTTAAAAATTATGCAAAGCACTTAGGGTGAGATTTTAAAGGTATTTACACACCCAAAGGTACAGATAAGCACCTAGTTGGATTTTAAAAAGCAGCTAGGTGCCTAAATACCTTTAAAACTCTGGCCCTTAGTGTTTTCCCAAAACATGTTTACTTGGCAACAAGAGCACACTGTTGACTCATATCCAGCTTCTCGTCCACTGTGACCCCTAGGTCCTTTTCTGCAGAACTGCTACCTAGCCATTCGGTCCCTAGTCTGTAGCAGTGCATAGGATTCTTCCGTCCTTAGTGCAGGACTCTGCACTTGTCCTTGTTGAACCTCATCAAGTTTCTTTTGGCCCAATCCTCTAATTTGTCTAGGTCCCTCTGTATCTGATCCCTACCCTCCAGCGTATCTACCACGCCTCCCAGTTTAGTGTCATCTGCAAACTTGCTGAGAGTGCAGTCCACACCATCCTCCAGATCATTAATAAAGATATTAAACACCAAGTATCCATCTACAGGACAAGGAAAGGCCATTATAGCTGCAAGATGTACCTCAAGAGAGCTCAGAGCTTTTGACTTTTTAAGGCTAAAATGAGAGGGAGAGAGGACAATGTTGGGTTTATGTGGTTAGAATGACACCAAATTTGGAATTGCTTCCATTTCTTCAGGTAAATATGCTGAATGGTCAATTTTTGGCTGTGTAGCAACACATCTTTCACCTCGTCAAAGCATTCTTCCTCTAAGCCTTGGAACCAAGAAGGAGCCAAGCCTGGAGGTGGAGGACCTGCATGTTAGGGTGAAGTGAGAAGGTGAGGAATGGGGCTGAAGAGGAACCATAGACTTAGTGCCATCTGTGCCAGCTAAGGAAACCAAACTTGCCTTGGCCAGGAGGGGGCAATCAGAATAACTCTCGCTTTGTCTCATATTTTTGACATGACTTTGGATAGTAGAGGAAACAGGGGAAAGGTATATTAAAGGTCCCTATCACATGGGAGGTAAGTGCATTCCCCAGGGACTGTTTCCCCAGGCCTGCTCTGGAGCAACAGCAAGAACATTTCTTGTTCTGGTACGTAGCAAAGAGATCTATAGTCGGGGTTCCCCAAAGGGAGAATATGTCGCAAAGCACCTCTGAGTTCAGTTCCCATTTGTGGTCATGAGAAAAGTTCTGACAGACTGTCTGTCACATTCTGTATCCCAGGTAGGTAGACAGCTGAGATGAGCATATTTTGTTGGATGCAGTAATTCCAAAGTTTTAGTGCTTCTGTGCAGAGGGAGGCAGATCTGGTGCCCCCCTGATGACTGATGTAAAACATAAAGGTTATTTTGTCCATCATGACCTTTGTGTTCTTGATGAATAGGAGAAAGCGTGCACAGGTGTTTCTGACAGCTCTTAACTCCAACAGATTGATATGGAGGGCTGCTTCTGGGGGAGACTACTTGCCCTGAACCTTGACATCTGGTAGATGAGCTACCCAGCCTATTAGGGAGTGTTGCGGGGTGGTCACCCGTTCCTGCCCGGAAGGGCTTAAAACAGCCCTTCGAGAGGGCTGTGGCAGGGGGAACAGCCCAGGTTGAGTGGGAAGCAGGCTCAACTGGGGCCACGCCCCAATCAGGGCCCAGCTGGCCCTATAAAGGCTTGAGCCTGGAGCTGAAGCAAACACTCTCTCTCTGCCTTTAGAGGGAGAAGGGCCTGGCTGCTAGGGAGTGTACCTGGGTACCTAAGGTGGAGCAGGGCTGGGGGAAGGCAAGAGGAGCTGGGGAGCTCTGGCCTGGAAACCCCCCAGGCTGCAGGCCTAGGGTAAGGCCAACTGGGTAGTGGGGTTGCAAAGGGGCAGCCCATGGGTAGGCAGAGGCAGCAGGTCCAAACCCCTTTGCCTGTGATGAGTGGCTGATACACTGCAGTCTGCCCCAGTGAATGGGGGCTAAGTGATGACGGGCAGTAGCCAAGACTGAGGCGAAGTGGGGATAGGGGATGGGGGTTCCCCTGGGTGGGGAGACCCCGAGACTGAGGGGTTACTGCCAGAGGGGCAGCACCTCAGAGAAAGGGGCATCGGGGTCCTGGGAGGGACACGGGGGCCAGCGGTAAGGCAGATCACCGGCCTGCAGAGGGCGCTCCGGAAGCTGGACGAACTAATTCCCAACAGAGACCAAGCAGGAGGCGCCGCAGGGGTGAGTCCCGCACTGCTTATAGGAAGGCATCTATCATTAGACTCAGCATGAATGGAACATATGCTCAGACATTGGATGGGTCTTTCCACCAGATCAGAGAGTTCTTTACAGTGGAAGGTATTGATAGCGGTTTGCTTAGCCTGTCCTTGTTCAGGAAATAGACAGATCTGAGCCACATCTGTAGACACCTAATGAACAACTGGGTGTGTGGAGTGACAGAAGTGGATGCTGCCATATGCTGAGCAGCTGTAGGCAGGCCCTGGCCAATGTTTGTGGACTGTCCTGGACTGTCTCTAGACTCATGAAGGTGATAAATCTGTGAAGCGGGAGGAAAGCTCTTGCTCGCTTTGAGTCGAGTTCGGCTCCAATGAACTCCAGTCTCTGTACCATAGTGAGTGTTGATTTCTGGGTACTGAGCTGTAGGCCCAGTTGCACAAACGTGCGCCTGGTCATAGGGTGGTCAATATGGTGTCCTTGAATGTGGGGGCCTTGTGGAGGCAGTCATCTAGGTTTGGGTAGATAGTGCCCAATGTTTTCATGTGTGTTGCTATGCTGGAGAGAACCTTGGAGAATACCCTGGGTGTGGACGAGAAGCCAAATATGAGCACCCTGTACTGATAATGGTCCTGCCCAAAGTTAAATCCTAGGAATCTCCTGTGTGACAGTCATATTGAGATGTGGAAGTAGGCATCTTGTATGTTTAGGTCCAAAAACCAATCTCATAGAATCATAGAATACCAGGGTTAGAAGGGACATCAGGAGGTCATCTAGTCCAACCCCCTGCTCAAAGCAGGACCAATCCCCAACTAAATCATCCCAGCCAGGGCTTTATCAAGCCTGAACTTAAAAACCTCTAAGGAAGGAGATTCCACCACCTCCCTAGGTAACCCATTCCAGTGCTTCACCACCCTCCTAGTGAAAAAGTTTTTCCTAATATCCAACCTAAAGCTCCCGCACTGCAACTTGAGACCATTACTCCTTGTTCTCTCATCTGGTACCACTGAGAACAGTCTAGATCCATCCTCTTTGGAACCCCCTTTCAGGTAGTTGAAAGCAGCTATCAAATCCCTCCTCATTCTTCTCTTCTGCAGACTGAACAATCCCAGTTCCTTCAGCCTCTCCTCATAAGTCATGTGCTCCAGCCCCCTAATCATTTTTGTTGCCCTCCACTGGACTCTTTCCAATTTTTCCACATCCATCTTGTAGCGTGGGGCCTAAAACAGGACACAGTACTCCAGATGAGGCCTCACCAATGTCGAATAGAGGGGAATGATCACGTCCCTCGATCTGCTGGCAATGCCCCTACTTATACAGCCTAAAATGCCGTTAGCCTTCTTGGCAACAAGAGCACACTGTCGACTCATATCCAGCTTCTCGTCCACTGTGACCCCTAGGTCCTTTTCTGCAGAGCTGCTACCCAGCCATTCGGTCCCTAGTCTGTAGCAGTGCATGGGATTCTTCCGTCCTAAGTGCAGGACTCTGCACTTGTCCTTGTTGAACCTCATCAGGTTTCTTTTGGCCCAATCCTCTAATTTGTCTAGGTCCCTCTGTATCCGATCCCTACCCTCTAGCGTATCTACCACGCCTCCCAGTTTAGTGTCATCTGCAAACTTGCTGAGAGTGCAGTCCACACCATCCTCCAGATCATTAATAAAGATATTAAACAAAACCAGCCCCAGAACCGACCCTTGGGGCACTCCGCTTGAAACCGGCTGCCAACTAGACATGGAGCCATTGATCACTACCCATTGAGCCCGACGATCTAGCCAGCTTTCTATCCACCTTATAGTCCATTCATCCAGCCCATACTTCTTTAATTTGCCGGCAAGAATACTGTGGGAGACCGTATCAAAAGCTTTGCTAAAGTCAAGGAATAACACATCCACTGCTTTCCCCTCATCCACAGACCCAGTTATCTCCTCATAGAAGGCAATTAGGTTAGTCAGGCATGTGCTTAGGAGAGGTCACAAATTGGGATGCTGACTGCTTCCACTTTTGTATCCTGGATCTCTTATGCTGCAGCTTATAGTAGCACTGTGACAGTGTGTACTGAGAAGGTCGTGACCTGTGCTGTGGTTGAGAGCCATATTTTCTTTTTTGTCCCACAGTAGATTCCCAGGGAGCTAATGTGTCCCAGGAATCCTTCAGGGTCTGGAGAGAGGCATCGGTCTTATCAGCAAAGAGCTTGGGCCCTTCCAATGCGAGAACCTCAACCGTTGTCTGTATCTCTTTAGGTAACTTGGAAAAGTGTAGCCAGGAAGCCCGCCTCATTACCACTGCCATGGAGACAGAGCGGGCCACTGTATCTGCTGCATCCAATGCCATCAGTAGTGCAGTTCTGGCCACTAACTGGACCTGACAGTGGACTGAAACTGTTCTTTTTGCACCTCTGGTAAATGTTCAGTGAAAGCACTGAGTTTCCCATTAATAAAATCATATTTGGCTTAGTAATTTGTGACCCTGAATTGCAATGTTGCTGACGAAGACGCCTTCCTTCCAAAGAGATCTAGCCTTCTCCAATCTCCGTCAGACGGAGTCAACTTGGCATGGAGTTGCTTGCCACATGCATTAACTGCATCTACTACGATCGAGTTGGGTTGACAGTGTTGAAACAACAGTTCTGCCTCATTGGGAGGGATGTAGTATTTTTGTTGGCTCTCTTGCAGGTTGGTGTGATGGAGGCTGGTGTCTGCCAGATGATTTTGGCAGGAACTAGAAGCAACTTGTTATTGGGAGGGCAATTTTGGATGAAGAGACAATGTGGAGAATATCACCAGCTTGTGATGTGTGTCTGCTACCTCTTGTAGGGGAATTTGCAGCTCATCCACCGCCCTCTTAGTAAGATCTTGAAAGTTTTAAAAATCATCAGCTAATAATGGGGTGGGGAGGCATTAAATCCTCATCTGGTGACAATGAGGAGAAGTTTGGTGGAGGGTAGCCTCCCTTTTGAGCCTTTCTTCCTCTCCTTCAAAAGTTTCCTCCTCTTCCAGTTCAGGGGCTCTAGACAGTGAAGCTGTAGGAGAATGTCTGGTTGACTCTGTGAGAGACATTGGATGCCCATAAAATGTGTGATCTGTACATCACCCAGGATCCCAATATGGCCACTGGGGAGGGAAGGGCATGGGCGGTGAGGGTACCCAAGTAAGCCTGTTCCTAGATTGAGGGTTGGCATGAGGGTGGAGCTGTGGGGGTCCCTGGTACTGTGATGGTAGGCCACCGTGAGAAACCAGGGAAATATCCTCCTGGTCACTGTCAGACATATCAATATGTAAAGGTGGAGCTGACCAGGGTGTTTGTAGTAAATGACCCGGTGCCATGGGTGATTCCGGGCTTAAGGATCTGCTTGGTACTGGGGCCCTGGTACCGAGTAACTGGGATTTCGATCACCAGGTCCCAGAACTCTTGCAGCACTGTCGACTCACTCAGTACCGTGGAGGAGTGTCAGTGTTCAGTGGGACTGCCAGTTGCTTATATGATGAACGCTCTGGTGTGAGGAGCTTTGCTGCACTTGGTACTGATGATTTCACCAGTGCTGGTCTTTCTGAGGCGGTGCGGTCTTTATCCTTTTCTCTAGGAGGTGGCACCGCTGCCTTGGAGCCTGAGCCCCTGGTGTCCTTAGGCGTTGTGGCAGAGCTTATAGTGGATGGATCCCGATGCTTCTGGGTACTGCGCTTCGGAGCCACCGGTACCGTTGCTATCGAGGTGGCTGAGTGCGCCGGGGAACCCTCTGACTGGCCAAAGACTCTGGTGGTTTGGGGACCTTTTTCTCGAGCCTTTATGGGGAATCTGCAGATTTTTTTCGTGATTCTACACCCTTGGAAATGGAAGGATCTGGGGATGATGTGCATCCTGGAGAAAGTTCAGCACCATTGTCAGCTGTGGCTGAAATGCACTCTCCATCAGAAGGAGTTTTAACTTCAGCTCCTGTTCTGTCTTCAGCTGCTGGCAGAGGGTGCACTCTTGTGGGATGTGTCTCTCTCCCAGGCATCGGACACAGCGAGAGTATGTGTCTGCTATCGGAATTGCTTTCTTGCAGGAGAGGCACCTCATGAAACTGGGGGAGCCAGGCATGCCCCTGGTGAGGCTATCAACCTCCAAAAGCGAGCAATGCAAAATAAAAGTCCGCTCTTCTTTTTTGTCTTTTTTTTTAAATGGAGAAAACAGAAAGTCTAGACTAGCTAGCATCCCTGTGGGGGTGATTCTCCCCCCTCCCTGAAAGGGCAGGAAACATACGAAAAGTTATTTTTACTTTTATTTTTATTCCCAATAGGGGAAACGAAAATTCTAATTATTAAACTAAAAGACTGCAAATAACTACTACTTTTACTAATGATGCAGATAAGGGACAACTGCTCACACCATTCAAGACCAAAGGTGGTCGAGAAGGAACTGGGGACAGTATGCCCACGCAGCGCTATATAGCCTCAAGGCAGACCACAAAGGAGGGAGAGCACATGTGGGCCAAACAGACATTGCTACCTAAAATCTCTGCTTAGAGGTGCAGAAAAACCTACATTGGAGCACCCTAGGAACAGTACTCGACGTACTAGATTCCAGGTTTGGATTCATTGTGTTAAGAAACTAAAATCATCTAAGTGTTCCCTTTTCATGATAAATATTCAAAATCACACCTTGTATAATGGTTAAAAAGTTATGACTATTTAGACTTGAGCATAATCCACAGCTAAACCCAAGGAAAAAGACCACAGAAAATTTAAGAGTGAAGTTAAGGTTCTTTTCTACAATACCACTGAATGACAATTAGACACACACCACTAAAACTTCATATACAATTGTTGTTTCCACCTAAGCTAATTAGACAATATAAGGAGTACTCTTGTCAGCTATCAGATAACTAACACTACAGCTCAACAAGCATTATTGGCATTGGGATAGTGTGTAATTTGTGATTTAAAGTCTGAACATCTCTCTTGGTTTACTAGATTAAATTAAGACTCACATGTATTGCATATCACACCTTTAAAATATCAGACTAAAACATTTCTAAGACAGTAGAGCTTTAATTTCATTTGAGAGATTTAATAAATTACATACAGGGGGAAAAATAGAAAACAGATAAACCACTGTCTGCAACAGGAAAAAAAATCCATCATTAAGTTTTGGCACTCCTGAGGTTTAGGATGTCGATGGAATCCATGATGGGACCAGACCCTCATAACTCAGAGTATCTCATTAGGCTTTTAATTATAACATTGAGGCCTGGTCTACACTGGGGGGGCGAGCTAAGTTAGTCTAAGTTACACAACTTCAGCTACGAAAATAGCATAGCTGAAGTCTACGTACTTAGAGCTATTTACCGCGGTGTCTTCATTGCTGTAGGTCAACTGCTGATGCTCCCCGTCAACTCCCCTTACGCTTCTCGCTCCAGTGGCGTACCGAAGTCGACGGGAGAGCGCTTGGCGGTCGACCCCCGCTGGATCGATCGCTCTGGAGGTAAGTGTAGACATGCCCTTAGATTCAAGACTTCCATGATGGTGCTGAAGCAGTTCACTCTTAAGCTAAGATCCCATCCTACTATAGTTTCTAAGACCAATTTCTTTACATGATGTAACCCAAGTTTCTAGTTGATTTGCTTAATGGAAATTTCACATTTATTAGCACAGTTCAAAAATAAAACAATTCTAATAAAAAAGCAAGCTAGTCTCTTGTAGATTAAAGGGGGAAATATTAAAATAGAGTAAGTTACGTTAATACATTAGCAACTTTGAGTTCATCTTGTGGTATGAAGCACTGTCTTAGGATAAAGATGGAACATGCAGTAAGACATTTAATTAGGGAGAGGGAACAGGTCATGGATCAACAGGGTTGAATGCATATTTGAGAAGCTTGGTTATGGGTGCAGGCAACTCTTTGGGCCCCACCCTGCACCCCACCCTATTTACAAAACACACCCCTGCTATCAGGCAGAATAAGAGTCCATGTTTAATTTTAGTAAGGAGTCAGAGCCCAAAGGAGTAAGTGGTTTGGGGCAGCAGGAAGGAGAAAAAGGAGTGAGCTACTGCATATTGCTTTGCACAAGGCCCCATGAAAAGTAGGGCATGCCAGAGTTTGAACATCATCATATTGAAAGAAAAATTAGATAAAACTGGAAAAGTACCAAACAAAACAAATCGCAAACCCAGAGGGGGATATAATTCAATGACCCTTGGAGAAACTGCATTGTTTTATTAAGCAATAATGTATCTTCCAAGCACTCAATGGCAGCTCTGTGGGTAACTAGTTTAGCCAACTGGGGATATTCCATTATTTCATAATTGTGTGGATCATCTGATTGCTACTATCTGCAAATATTTTTAAAATTAAGTAAATATTTGAAACAAATACCTTGTGTATAAAAGCAAAACATACACCTCATGAGCAAGGCATAGCAGTAGAGAAGGGAAAGGGATGAAGTGATACTCAGAAATTGCAGTGACCTCAAAATAGTCTTAAATTCCAGAATTTAGGGGTGAAATTCTGGTCTCAAAGTCAAATAGCAATATTCTCATCTTCAATTGGGCCAGGATTTCTCCCCAGGAGTGGATTCTTCCATTTTATGAACTTAGAAAAAAATAGAGGGGGTGGGGCTCAAGATGTTGGCGTCATGTCATTTTTATCTACAGTTCAGAATCGGTCCAATTATCAAGGAAAAGTTAGACAGACAGTGGATATTTTGACAGAGTTCACTTGTGGTACAACTTATTCCATATGAGAGTGACTTTCATAATTAAACAGAGACCTAGACTGAATTACAAAGATTTTTTTTTTGAATGGGCCAATCCTGTGAGGCAGTGACTTGAATGGGAGTCAAGGGCACTCAGCCCCTCATGAGAACAGGCCCTGTATCTCTGTGGAAAAATAGATAATACTGGGCTGCTTCCCATTCTTAATGCTGTTTATTTGTATATAAGCCCCTTCAATCACATGCATGAAAAATGTGCAGAAAATGAACAGTCATAAATGTTATAAAACAAAGTTTATTCTGCAATGTTTTATATTGAATTGCATCTCTTTGGTAAAAATAAACTTTATAAACATTTTAATTAACAGAGGTTAGAATACAAAAAACTAAACTTCTGTAAATTGTCTTTAAAATGGGTAAAGGACTGAACTAGGGCTGTGGGGGTGGGTTAGGATTGGTCATCTACTGGCAGAGTTATTCTAAATAAACCCAAGACATTTCTTATGCTACATTAGAAAACAAGCTAAAGGGAGTATTTTAAAACAACTCCAGTTGCTTTGATCAGAAAGCATTCTTACAATTTCACTTTTAAATAAATAATAGTTACAATGAATTGGCAATTATAAAATGTCTTATCACTATATGATGGCAACATAATACTTTAAATTATGCACTTAGTTTGAAGAAATGTACATTTATAAAACAGTCTTGATAATGGCACTGGCAGATGTGAAGAATGTGCTTTAAGATAATGGCAGGTGCAACATTTAAAATACTCTACTTTTTCTTTCAATAAATATTTTGACTACACCATTATTAACATGTATGAATGCTTTGCTTTAACCAAAGCTTTCACTTTTTAGCCTAACAAAGAAGTTGAATGACTTGCAACTTCCATTTTTAAAGTTGGATTTTAAAACATTTGCTGTGATTTTCACAGAAGCAATAATTTAGTACTGGAATTTGAAAGACTGATTCAGCTTTTTATAGTATTCACATCAGTATTTAATAGGATAGCCTCCCTGGTAAACAGGTCTCATACACTTCTTCATTTTAATTAAGAATTGCAAGTGACATTAACACTTTCCCTACCCTTTTAACAGCTGCTAAAATATACCATTTGGTATGAACTCTTTATATAATGTCACTGAAAAAGCAGTTAAAACACCCTTCAATTTATACTATATACACCATGGTCTAACTCAGACCCCAAGGTGTGTAAGTGAAAGGATATGAAACTATATGAGGTGAATATAAAAGAAGGGTAATCCACAACAGAATAGGATGACATTCACATCCTCTGCAGCAGGAGGTGTTGAGATCTGAGAAGCAAGAGATTGCAGGAGGACACCACAGCCCTTCTGTCTGCTGGAACAGAGCACTGAGATTAATACAGGGACATGCAGGAATGCGGTCAGTGGGTGAGTAAAGTAAAGATCCATCTGCCTTTACACTTGGTGGGGAGTGCAGCACTGACTGTAGCAATGGGTGCAAAGCAGTTGTACAAGTGTCCTGTGCCCTACTACCGCTTGCTCAGAAGGGAAGATTCCAATCCCCCATCTCTCTCAGTTCATTCATTTAGGTTTTATGTGAAAGGTGCAAATTGCACCCTTAACTTTTTGTTAATTACAGAATGATTTTATTGCTCTGTCTTTGCATATGGAGACTAAAATGCATTATAAATCTATCTCCCAATTCTGACACCCTCACTCATGCTGAGTAGCACAACTGATTCCAGTGTAAAAGTGGTACAATCAGGCCCCTATTTAGTGTGGAATCTTTATTTTGAAAACATTGATTCTGTTGGGAAATGAAGGATAAGATTTGAACAGGTTAACATTCTTACCAAGGCAAACTGCGAGAAAATGAGTATGAATACAAATTCAAATACTGGAAAATTTAGGGAGTGATCCACCTTCCTTCCTTTAAGGTTAACAGAAAGGCTGTGATTGACTTTATCTGGAGCTTAATACAACACTTATTCCATAGTGTTGAATTTAAAAAAATTGAGATATACAAAACTTAAATGAATTTCAAAGTGATATTAATGATGCTTCTCCATAGTTGAATCATTTTTATATTGCTATAATAATAATAATTACTTTTACTTTGCTATACTGAACATGTTTTGTATCAAACTATTAAAAAGTATATTGGCAAACACTAGTGAAAGAAATGTCAAGCATCAACATGTACATCTCAGTGTTAAGAAATCCCATGTTTGTAATTAAAATTAATGGGGTTTTTCATTTGTTTGTTTTTCAATTGTGAGATAATGGGTGAAATTAATTATCTGTTCAATAACAGATATGGTCAGCTAATTCACTGCTCGAGACATCTAAGAAAGATGCAAATATGATGCAAAATGGAGCACATTTGTATACCATTTTTTCCTCAGTATAGGTGGACAGGTGTGTGTGTGTGCACAGTCACAGTGCCAGAGAGACAGATTTCTTTTTTTTTTTTTTTTTTACTTTTATGCTTAAAACTAAAAGTGGAGCCCTCTTAAAGCCACTGGATTTAAATACCAAAGAAACGCTATGTTTCAAGATGCTTGAATATCTTGGGGCCTGATCCAAACAAAGCCCATTAAGTCAATGGGAGTATCTCCATTATCTTCAACAAGCACTGGAGCAGAACCTTAGAACAGTAGGCCTTCAGCAGCATGGCTGTATGAATACTTAAACTGGAAGGGATAATTATACGGGCAGGATACATGGAGAAACTGACAAGTAAGAAAACACCGAACTCTAAGAGCTTTGTATCTAAGTGGCCAGAAAAACATTATCCCATTAGTAACAGTTTAGCTTCATTTCTTTTTGTTGAATCCAGCATTGTTCTGAACAACCAAACACTGGACACGGTTTCATATATGGGTATACAGTATTTGATTCTAATTCTAAGCCATCTTGCCCAACACTTATTGAAAGCAGCAGCTTAACGTATGAGCTAAACAGATTCATGGCACATCACACTGCCTCTCAAACACAGGCAAAATGACCTCTTAAGTTTTATACTATGCTGAAACATACTTAAGGCATTCTTATACTTACAGTACTGTTAAACTTATTCTAACATGTCTGTGTACCCATTTCTTTTGCACAAAATACTAAAAAAATTGCCACCATCTACATTAAGAGTTAAGCAGTCAACATTGAGCTTTTTAAAAAAATCCATTACACTCGATTACTATAACATTCTTGTCCACAAGATGTTTGGGTTATAAAGATTATTATTGCAAAGGTGATGAATTTTAAGGAGCTTCACTCCCAAATATGAAGAGACCACCATGAGTCACAGTGTATGCCCTAAGAATGCCATGCTATTGGACATACACTGTAGTTGAAAGGAAGCTAAAATGGTACATACAGCATGAAGCAGAAGCACAGTAATCAGTAGACTTAGACCAAAGTTACGGTAGCCGATATTAAAACGCATGAAGTGTATTTAGAAATTAATGTAATTAACTCAGTTTTCCTAATCTTAAAGGAAACTATTATATTATGCTTTTCTTAAACATGACCCAAAGATCTTTCCAGCAGTCATTTACAATTTAGCCATCTAGACTCTCCACTTCATTTGTGGACTGAGACAGCATGAACTGTGTATTTGTTAACAAGTATTTTTTACACATGAAAAACAAAACAAAAACAGCAAAAACCTTTAGCTAACAGCTACTGTGTATTCCATAGTTGGGGAAAATGGTAAGTGGCACATGTGCAGTGGCAGCTTCTTACTGTTTGCTATACCAGTGAAAGTTATTTGTGTCTTGGGGAGGGAGATGGGGAAATTGTGTCCCTTCACCTAGGGTGAAATTCACTGTGTGGAGTAGGCCTGCACAGGGGTAAATTTCACACATGCATCTGAACCTATGCATCCCCCTGTAAATGGTCAAATATTCAATCACTGGTCATCAAAAAGTATACAGTTAGGTTTTCACATGTCATGCATCTCTCCTAATCTGAAAAGATTAAATAAAACATTTTCTAAGCAATGATTTGAAAATAAAAGGCCAAACTAAAATTAGCATCAAAAAAATAAAAAACCAAGTCCTCTTATGGCTTTGATCTTCCTTATAAAGGGTAAAAGTAGAAGAGTATTGCCACACTTAAAAAAAATATATGTATATATTCACACTAACAAGCATTACTATTTTTTCCTCTGCTTTTGACTTTGGGTCTTTGCAGTACTTATTAGGGAACCCAAGCATGTGCTGATTCCAGCCAGGTGGAGCAGAGACCCAGCTGCCTCTTTCAGCTCCTCATCAATTTCTTGACATAACTCCTTGAGAGCTTTCTTGCTAGGCTGACTTTTGTCAGAGGTATCTACACAAGGTTGTGATGAATAGCCACTGTCTCCAAGAGGGTCGTCTTCATAGTCAATGTCCGTATCCACTTCACTATGAAAACCTTCACTGCCATCGCTTCCTGCATGGCTGGTCTTGGAGATAAATTCATACACCTCATCAACAGAGGACAAGGAAGACATGCTGGACCTAGATGCACAACATTGTGAAGCCATGCTGCTAGCACTGTAATTGTGATCCTCCTTTGGATCAATATTAGTGGCTGCAGAATGATTTTCTTGCAGGTTTATGGAACTGTGATGATTAAATGCACTGCCATAACTCCTCTTCTTGGGCATCTTAAGAGGTTGGGCCTTCTCACCTATTGAAAGCAAAGATATATAAGTAAGCAAAATAGCTCAAACTAAAATCTGCCATCCCAGTCTATCAGACTGATGTGCAAAGGTAAGATTTTTAAACTGAGTATTTAGTTTACATAAGGTGTGATGGATCCATCATTTAATGAACACTGAATACTAGAAGATCTTGATATTCAGCAAATCCTGAATACGAATAGTAGTGGTAGAGACGTGGGCTAGAAGTATAGTGTCTCCAACTATGGAGTGGCAGAAGGCAACCAGACTAACGAGAGAAAGCAGAAATGGGGTCCCTGTAAAACTGGGGAATGTTGGCAGAAGGGGCTGAATATGCAGGATGGCCACCCTACCATTTATAAGCTAGCCACAGAGTTTCTCAACAACGGGTCCGTGGACCGGCACCAGTCCCTGAGATCTCCCTGATACAGTGTAGGAAGGCAGCAAGCCAGTCACTGCTATTAAAAAGGTTGAGAAACACTGAGCTAGAGCATACCTCACTTCTGAAATTTTCAGCTATAATTTTTTTAGCTTTCAGTAAAGGAAAAAACAATGCATAAAACCGTTTATGCTTACAGTCTAAAATCCCTTGTTCAATGGAAGTATTTAACAGCATCATTGCAGTAGCAGCATCAATATCAGATTCTGTAAAAGAGAGGAAGCAAAAAGTTAGGTTTCATTTTGGGGTGGGGTGGAGAACAAGGAATCCTGCTAAAAAGTAACAGCAACAATAATACGCATTTATAGTTGGACACACAATAAATTGGAATCATGTGTCGAATCCCAAACAGGCATGACTGCTGTATGCTTAAAAATTAGCTTAGGAGCATGAGTGAATGTGACTTGATTAGAACTACCATTGCAGAACAAATCACAGTGTATTTTAGTGGTGATATGAACATTTCTAATGTACATTACCAGAGCTGAAGTCAAGGAAGAGTAGCATCACATTAGGCAGTTTTGTATATGTATGATCAGGCTGCAATGTTATATTTATCTATGAATATTTGCTATTCATAACAATACAATACAAAGAAAAAGATTAGCCATCTGCCACAACAGAGATCTGCCTTAAGCAGCCTTGGAACTTATTCTACAAACTACATGTTTGTAGAATTGGTGCATTAGTTAAATACAGCACTGAGATTCAACATGGATGAGAAGCATCTTTATATTAGTGCAATACAAAGAGCTTTCCTTGCAATATCCATCACATTACCCACATGTCAAATGGAACAACAGCCAAGCAGAGAAACAAAAGGAAAAAATTATAGAACTCTTCAATCTAGGGAGCATGAAAGTATAAATAATAAATGGGCAATTGAAGACCTAAAAATAATTAGATAAACAGCATTGCTTTTACTCAAAATTACACATGTAGCTGTAGAAATTCTATACAGCAGGATGAAATCATCAGTTTTTTGAAGAGCCCAACAACAACACTGGACAGTACTGTAAAACAACTAAAGTTACTAACTGGAATCAGAATCAGATGGGTTAGCAATTAGCTCTCTGCTCACAATGAAAGAGCTATTGTTATGTTCTCACTAGAGCTACTGAGCACACCTTTTCCTGATGGTGATCCACCTACTTAGGACTACTCTATCTACAAATAAAAATCAAACTAAATTATGTCTATTTTCTCATCTTGCTCTTTATTTACACCACACTTGTCCAAAAATATGCCTTGCAAATATTTAGTGGAAAAGGTTTCTGTCTGTCTGTCCTATTCTACGCTATTTCAGGGCATCTTAAATGTATTTTAAGCAGAGGAAAGCAATAAATGGGCCTTACAGACATTCTCTCCCTGATCTTTTTTCAGCAGCATAACAGAATCAGACACACATTTCTCATGTATGGTGCACGGGTCAGACAAAAGGAAAGCACCTGTTTATGGTATGAGGGAACAAGGTGTTTCAAAGTTGGGAACCCCCTATGAAGTAGCATGGTTGTCTCACAGAGGGAAAACACATAGTGGGAGTAAGCATGTATGGGGAGTGGTGGACTGAATCCGGGGCAATGCCTGGGAAAGGAACCTTTATGGGGGAGAACAGGCTACCAACACCCTGCAATCCTGCTGAACAGGGTGAGGGAAGAGAAGAGAAGCTGGCTATTCAGAGTTTTCCCCTGTTAAGCATCTGTTGAAGTTTAAACTGGTGGTACACAGCAGCTCATATGGCTCTTTGTTTTTCCTGACGGCAATACTAATTAATTATTATTAAATGAATAGCTATCATCCTTAGACATGGGAGCTATATATTTACATTTCAAGAGGAAAATAAACAATCACATTGGGTCAAATTTCTCCTTGACCAGTGATGAATTCAGCTTAATTTTTAGGAAGAACAAAGTCACATTTGGGATCATGTATAGCAATTTGGATAATCACTAGAATGTCTATGCATTTACAAAGCTTTTCTTAGAATTCACTTCACAGAAGGCCGTGAAAAGCCAGCTTGATACTATTTCAGGAAGGGGGGAGACTGAGCTTCTGTTTTCAGTGCTAACTATAGAATATATACATTTTTCACTGTTAAAATGGGAGAATGCTAAAACAAAATCCTTTACAGTCTGCCCTACTGCTCGTGAGATTTTTATTCTTTTCCTTTCCAAAATGATGTTGGCAGCAACACCACCACTGAATTTACAGATCTTATGTAACCAACTGACAAAAAAAGTTGTGAACCATTATTTTGCTCCATTATCTTGATCAGGAAGTGTAATGTTCAGAATTATCACTTGCTGCCACAGACATTTTCTTTTAGCATATGATGTTGGTATAGAAACACCACTTTGTTAAATGTCAAGGAGTTATAAACATTAATTCAAGACAGAACTACCTGCAAGCATGGTTTCTGCGTCTCAGTACCCCAACGCAGAACTCATGAGTTGCAGTTCTTTCTTTTGTCTTGTAAACAGCTCTTCAGATCACCACTAATGTATTTTGGCTTGTTCTCTCTTGCTGGAATATACTTTCCCAAATTTATGCTTCCCCAGAACCATGGCTAAAGAACACACTAAAAGAAGTCTTCAGTCTCAACAACAGCTGCCTCCTAAGACCCAGGGAACACTAATGGCTTGCCTCTAACAGAGAGGATTTTCTGAACTGTTGTACGATATGCAGAAATTCAATTAGAACTGATACAAATTCTTGATACCCTTGGTATATCAATTGGAATGACTAAAATCAGAGGTGATGCATTTGACACAGGGTCACATTCCCCTCCTCCCCCGACCCAAAATACACCATCTCCCCATCAACAGTTACTCATGGTCTCTTATTAGCAATCCCAAACTTGTATGGGGCACATCAGCACACTCATTTAAAAAAAGAGTGAGATACAGAATTCTATTCTACAGCAACCCTTGGGATACTTAGAACAAACATGTCTATCCTTTATTCCCTAGGGAAAGTGTGCAGAAAAGGCTCAACAGCTGTTCAGCAAACAGGCCAGGAAACATCCTAAGTCCAGCATCATGGGACAACCAAAAACCTGGTTTGGATGAATGAAATTTAATGCTGCCTGCTGAACAATCCTCAAAAGTCCTGACTAACTTTTCTGGTGGTCTGTGGCTGAAAATTAAAACTAACCTCCCATTTCATTTGCCTAAAGCCCCACATACAGCTGAAGAAATTGATTATTTAATCTGCCTGTCTGCTACATCACTAAATTCCTGCTTAGGTTCTATTAAGTCAGTTGTGCCTCATACTGGAATTTGAGAAGAGCGCGTAAGGTTATTCCTATATGGCTAAAAAAATAAAATAAAATAAAAACATATTTTCTTGGCAGCCAGTCAGTTCAAGATCCAGGATAAGTCACTTGACACCCCTCTCCCCTCCAAAACTGCTATCAGCAGAGATCCTCTACAGACACATTTCCTTCTTGCTCAGGACACTAAACCTCTGGTGGAATATGCCTTTTTACTGATCAGGCAAGCCCTGAATTCAACCATATACAACAGGCTCTGTAGGAATCCTAGTTCAGGTACTCGGTATATGGTGGTTTTAGTATATTTCTGGAACCACTGTATAGAATACGATGTTTTGAAATCAGAGGCCGCTTTTCCTATTTAGGGAGAAATGAAGTGCCAAAATTATGCTTGGCCTTAGATGGAGATAAACTAAGGTGAAAGATGTACCATTTACATATAACAATAACACTACCTTTGAATGTGAAAGCTGGATTGCCCTAATGGCTAATTTTTTCCTGGTTGAACATCAGAAAGTCTACAGGATAGGGCTACTGCAAGATCCCAAACCCTTGTTATACTGCACTCGTCAAAACCTAGATGGACAGATTAGATAGAACCAGCTGGGATGAGGAAATGGCTACCAGAAAGGCATAATATGCACTTATAGTTAAGTGACATTTCTTTTTTGTCCATGTGGCAAAGAATCCCAAACATACATGACTGTTGTATGACTAAAAATTAACATGTTATATACTGAGGATGAGAGTGTGACTTTATTAGAGCTACCACTGCAGAACAAATCATAATGTATTTTAGGGATGATAAAATACTTCACTTCAGCATCAAAGAGAGCCTTCTATAAATGACAGGGCTATTGAAGTGCACTGCATACTTGGCGTACATACTGTGTCGGGTGGACACACATTAAGATGTACTAGAGTCAAGACAATGTGGTTCAGATCAATAACTGAGTATATCAACAGGAAGATTCGAGACTCTGCTAGGACTTGAACAAAGAATTTTCAGATCCAAATACACAACTTAAAATGAATTTCCATTAGCTTTCAGTAGCAGTACAGCTTATATCTTTTCAGCCTTCGAGCCATTAGTGAGTGAAGTTCTCACAACAGCCATAAATCACACAGAAGGATGACTACATTTTGAAGTGTCTTATAGGTGCTATCTGCTCTACAAAAATAACTATGCTTAAACAAGGGTTGTGAGGCAACATTTTTTTATGTCCTCATGGGAAATGAAAAATATTGTATTACACTGTTGAGCCCTAACAGCAGCTAAACATATTGTTAATCCTTAACAGTGTGCTGATTCAGGCCCTTCCAATCTCTCTCCATTACCCTTTTTGGGGGATGATTTAAAGGTGTATCTATATTATAAGAGCCATTAACTGTAAGGAAGGTTATGTGATCTAATATTTATTTTATTACTAATTCGGTTGGGAAAACAGAGCTATAACCTGAATATGGGAGAGTGTTACATATTAAGATGTCAACAGCTCTATCTAGAGCCAATAAATACATCAAAACCTATTTGATCTGGTGACAGGTTCTATGGTACCAATGGAAACAAAGAACAAGACAGTGGAGTAAACTTTTTCTTGAATAAAAGGGATGGTATCCTCCTATGCCCTTGAGGCTGGCTTGAAAATGTAGTAAGTGTCACACGTGTTCACCATGGTTGACACCCACTTGTCAATGAAGACAGATGCACAATCCTCCCTTTAAAAAAGGGTGGGGGGCAACCCCCCCCGATATTGCACAGTAAAGGCAGTCAGAAAAATCAGCTTCTTGTTAGAATTTGCTTCATCTGAAGGCAAATGAAATTTCCCTTGAAAATAAAATAAAGGAGAAGGGAAGGAACCTTTGAAAGAAGGACAGCCCGTGATAAGGAGTGGTGCAGAGATAAATGGCGCGTCTCGAGAAGGGAATCTTTATCATCTGTCACATCATTAACAGAGCCCTGTACTCTTCAGACTGCCAGGGGGACCATCACATGTTTTTATTATAAATCATCCTCTGCCCTTACTGGCTGTTGGAGCACAGAAGGCCATGAAGGAGGATTGGCTTCTCGAAGAGTGGAACCCCTTCTCAGCACCAGGATGGCGAAAGACAGACATGCTATATTTCCTCCTTTGCATAACTGCAAGACTCACATCTGGATCCCATAGTATTTTATGGATCTCATGAGTAGACCATAGGAAATTGTAATCCTGCACCTCTGCCTTGTGGGATTGATCCAGGATTTATCCAAATGCAATTTTTCTCCTCTGAAAGGTAAAAGCTAACATTTTTTGACATTGCAGAGAGATGTGCTGGCCCATGGTGCAATCATAGGGTTCTTCTGGCTATCACATTAATCATCATGACTTTAGGCATAAATCTTCAGATACTCCTGTACCTTACAACATAAATAACCAGAGTCAGGGCTATACCAGAGAAGAATTTTTCTCCCTCTGTCATAGAGAATAGAAAACAAAGAGAACAGACAAGCGGATTTTAATACACAAAGCTTTGCAGGATAAGGCCCTAAGACTAGCCATAAAGCAGGATGTCCTGCACAGAGCATTTATGAGGTGGAATGGCAGTGTTAACCAGGCTACTCTGGATTTACTTACACCATGACATCCTTGTTTCATAGAAGTACAGCATATGCCCATATCATTCTATGACATTGCACACATTGGTGTAATTACACCAAAGTACAAAGTGTAAACTTTTTTTTAAAAAAAGCTCTTGTGATGGATTTACTAAAAGAACAAAATCAGTTTAAACCAAAGACACACTAGGACAACTAAGGAGCACTCTATTAACTGACTTTTCTGAAAGAGTCTTTGTACACTTTGACAAAAGTCCATCTGCACATTTCAGACTGCAATTTATTCTGAATATGAATAGCATTGTGGGAAGGCAAAACATACAGAATATTAATGCCATAATTACCTTTTAGAGACCGGCCATGATTCTGCTTAAGTACTGAGGTTAAGTAATGAGGACAGGATGACCTACTGAAAAGAAAACAATTTTTACTAAAACCATAAATAGTACTAAATTTAATATACTGTGAATAGATGAAGTGAAGAAATTTCTATACCACAAAAAGTTAAAAGAAAAAAGTAATTAAAATAGGAGAGGTAAGCCAAGGAAGCCCCGCAATTTCTACTACTTTTGGTAGCTAGATAGTAAGCAAGCCAGTCTGATTACAGAACTATATAGATTTATAATCAGGACTCAAAAAAGCCCATTCGCTTTGGGGTGATTAGGAAACTTTGCTTGGCCAGCCATCAACTTGTGCAGATTCTAAGTGTTCATTAAAATTTTTTAACAAGCTCTAGCCTTTATGGTTGTGAAGAAACTTTCTAAATATGACCTAAGTGTAAATCAGTGCAGTGATGTCCAGAACTCAGGTGCCTCTACTGTTGCTAAGGATTTTGCCAGGCTGTAGCTAAATGAAGACTGTCAAGAGTCCTGTCAGTTTCATTGCTGCTAACCAAAATGTAGTGGTCAATGACGAATTAAGTCAATCTCACTCTGCAGTTGCTAGAAAAAGCTCTGAACAGAAGTAGAAGCAGGCTATGGAACTTTTTACCGGGGAGGATGATTCAAAACCTGAGGCTAAGGGAGCAGTAAAGCAACACAGATATGTGCCTCTTCCCTTCACAGCAGCCAGGAGGCTTGGAAGGGGGGCAAAGTAAAGCACTCCCAGGTCACGTCTACACTACCTGCCGGATCAGCGGGTAGTAATCGATCTATTGGGGATCGATTTATCGCGTCTCATCTAGACGCGATAAATCAATCCCCAAATCGACGCCCGTACTCCACCTAGGCAGGAGTAAGCGGAATCGACGGGGGAGCCGCGGCGGTCGACTTGCCGCCGTGAGGACGGTCAGGTAAGTCGAACTAAGATACTTCGACTTCAGCTACGCAAATAGCGTAGCTGAAGTTGCGTATCTTAGATCGATTCACCCCCTCCCCCAGTGTAGACCAGCCCCCAGACACACTAATAGCCAGAAGACTACAGTGGAAGGAAGGAACAGAGAGACTTCTTTTTCCAAAGGAAATGGGGAGCAGAGGAGAGGGCCTTCAAATGTAATCAGACACTTAAGCCCCCAAACAGGGTCCAGGGACAGGTGAGGGGAAGTTGGCTTGTCTCCTAGATGTTGCCTTTGGAGATTGTGCGCTCCTCCACCCCCATCTTTTATATTGGTCTCTGAGACACTGAAGACAATGCAGGAAGTGATACACCGTAATATTACAGAAAAGACAAAAATGAGAGAAAAAACAAGGAAGAAAAGGAGGAATAGAAAGAAAGAAAGATATGTAGTAAGCAGGTCTGCTTAAGCAGGACTTGACTCAGACATTAATTGACAAATTTCACAAGTATTTGTCAAATAAAATCGACAGATACTTTTTTGTATTATCTGACCAGCTCTAAAGCTGGCCATATACTATTCTGTGAATACATTATTCAATACAAACAAGTGAAATTAATCAAGTAGTATATTCAGAAAATATTTTTGATATTCAACCAGCCCTTGTAGTATGTTAAATTTCATTAAAAATGTATACAAAAGAAATTTGATTAGCAATATGTTGCAATTAAATACCACATACAACAAACTGTGCACAAATGTTTTATTCCTTCAAATTGCATGGAACATAGGTCTTTCTTACCATCGTAGAAGGATTTGACCTCAGGTTAGTAGGCAATGATAGATTTTTCAAGCCCAGTGTATAATCAGAGCTTTGCAATGAGCATGGCCCATGATTAAAGATTAAAAAACCTGGGTGCCTAAAAAGTTAGGCAACCTTATTTTCAGAAGTACTTCTAAATCCATAGTTAGCAAAAGACAGTTACCTTTTCCGTAACTGATGTTACAGAGATGTGTTGCTCATGTCCATTCCACAATAGGTGTGCGTGCTCGCCACGTGCACCGGTGCCGGAAGTTTTTCCTTTAGGAGTACCCGTAGGGGAGCACTCCTAGCAACCCCTGGAGTGGCGCCGCTATGGCGCGGTATAAGGGGCTCTGCGCGCTCCCCCCATCCTCAGTTCCTTCTTGCCAGACAACTCTGACAGCGGGGAAGGAGGGCAGGATGTGGAATGGACATGAGCAACACATCTCGAAGAACACCAGTTACGGAAAAGGTAACTGTCTTTTCTTCTTTGAGTGATTGCTCATGTGCATTTCACAATAGGTGATTCCAAGTTATATCTGTTGGAGGTGGGTAGGAGTTCACAGACACTCAGGACGGAGCACCGCCCTACCGAACCCGGCGTCCTCCCTAGTTTGGGAGACGGTCGCATAATGCGAGGTGAACGTGTGGACCGACGACCATGTGGCGGCCCTATAAATGTCCTGAATAGGGACGTGAGCCAGAAAGGCAGCCAACGAGACTTGCACCCTAGTCGAGTGCGCCCTCACAATTGGCGGAGGGGGAACTCCCGCCAGGTCGTAACAAGTACGGACACATGAAGTGATCCAGTTGGAGAGCCGCTGAGTGGAGATCGGCCGACCTTTCATGCGCTCGGCCGTGGAGGTGAACAGTTGCGAAGACTTCCTGAACGTTTTTGTACGTTCCAGGTAAAAAGCCAGAGCCCGTCTCGCATCTAGACTTTGGGTGCCATTGAGAGGCCAAACAGGAGGACGGTGAAGTGTTCCTGTCCTACTGTGAAGTGGAGGAAATGCCTGTGGCCCTCGAATATATGAATGTGGAAGTACGTGTCCTAGAGATCGAGGGTGGCGTACCAGTCTCTGGGATCCAGGGAGGGGATGATGGAGGCCAGAGAGACCATGCGAAACTTGAGCTTTACCATGTACTGGTTCAGGCCTTGCAGGTCCAGGATGGGCCTGAGCCCCCCTTTTGCCTTCGGTATAAGGAAATAGTGGGAGTAGAACCCCTTGTATCTGAACTCTGCCGGCACCACCTCCACTGCCCCTAAGTGAAGGAGCCGCCCCACCTCTTGCTCGAGTAAGCTCGCGTGAGAGGGGTCCCTGAAGAGGGACGCGGAGGGAGGGTGGGTGGGTGGGGTAGAGAGAAACTGGAGGGTATAGCCCTGGGAGATTGTGTTGAGGACCCATTGGTCTGAGGTCAGCAGCGACCACTCTGGGAGGAAAGTACATAGGCGGTTGGAGAAGGGAAGGTCGGGTGGATCTCTGGTACAAACTGATAAGTCGTCCCCGGGTGTCCCATCAAAACTGGCGCTTACCTGCCTGCTTGCCCTTGGAGGGCCCAGGCTGGGGTGCAGGCCAAGACTGCCACTGTGAGCACTTTTTATAGTCCCTTGATTTTTTAGAAGGGGGCTCGTATCTGGAGTGGGTGGCCTGATTGGGGGCTTGCTGCGGCTTGAACTTGGTCCTGGCTGGGGCCGGGACATAGAGACCAAGAGTCTTTAATGTTGTACAGGAGTCCTTGAGACCGTGTAACTTCACGTCTGTTTGTTCCGCGAACAGGGCCTTGCCGTCGAATGGGAGGTCCTACAAGGAGCTCTGTGCCTCGCTGGAAACCCAGATAACAGGAGCCACAGCGCTCTTCTTATGGACACTGCAGAGGCCATAGATCTTGCACCCGTGTCCGCAGTGTCCGAGGCTGCCTGAAGGGCTGCTCTGGCAGCAAATGTGCCCTTCTCAACCAGAGCCTTAAACTCCTTCTTATCACGCTCCTGGAAGGAGTCCACAAACTTTGGCATTGAGCCCCACAAGTTAAAGTCATACCTGTCCAGCAGGGCTTGGTGGTTCGCCACCCTCAGTTGGAAGCCGAAGAAAGAATAAAACTTTCTACCGAACAAGTCTAGTCTCCTCGAGTCCTTATTCGTAGGGGTAGGAGCGGGTTGGCCCTGACGCTCCTTATGGTTGACCGCCTCAACCACTAGAGAGTTGGGGGTGGGGTGGGTATACAGATACTCGTGTCCCTTAGCAGGCACAAAATATTTTCGTTCTGCCTTCTTAGAGATGGGGGGCAAGGAAGCCGGGGTCTGCCACTGGGCATTCGAGATCTTTCCCACCCCTTCGTGGAGGGGGAGAGCCACCCTGGCTGGCGCTGTAGCCAAGAGGACATCGAAGAGGGAGTCCGAGAGTTCCTCCACCTCCTCAGCTTGTAGGTTGAGGCTTAATGCCACCCTTTTCAAAAGTTCTTGGTGAGCTTTGTGTCCTCCTGAGAGACAGGAGGAGGAGGTGCCATGATTGCCTCATCGGGGGAGGATGAGAATGGGGGTGTGGTACTCTATGTCCCCACCAGAGCCGCAGGTCCCAACACTTGGTCCCCTTCTGAGCGCAGAACTGAGGAGAAGCGCTCCACTGACCCCCTTCATGGGTGGCTGAGGGAGGCCAATGGTCTTTTCGAGGCTCCGGCCACCGAGCGAGCCACAACCAGGGGCTGTGTCAGAGCCCACGGGGCCC
This sequence comes from Terrapene triunguis, assembly GCF_002925995.2. Lineage (NCBI taxonomy): Eukaryota > Metazoa > Chordata > Testudines > Emydidae > Terrapene > Terrapene triunguis. Next base: position 330,542 of record NW_020665093.1, read on the forward strand.
ATTGGTACCAGGGCGCTGGCCAGGGAGCCCGGTGCCACTGCACCTGCTGTGGCACTGTCGGAGCAGACTGCCCCGCCTGACCTGCCTGGCTCACTGACTGTCTGGAGGCTGGGCTGGCATACGATCTACCGCTATCCCGGGATGGGGACAAGTGACAGTGTCACAAGCGTTGCCAAGCTCGAGATCATGATCCCGGCGTGGAGGACCGGGAGTACTGTCTGTAATGGCTGCTCTGCGAACGGCTCCGACGGGCGGATCCGCGACGGCTGGTTCCTGGCGATCTATGCCTGGGGCTGCGGGAGTGGTGGGAGTGACCGGGACAAGGACCAAGAGCGGCGTTGGGGCTACGATAGCTTCTTGGAGTCAGAGACCTCCAGTGCCGTCTGTCCCGGTCCCGGCAGGGCACGCTCTGATCATGAGGTCTGTGCTCCCTGGAAACCCTGCTGCTCGGCACCCAGCCAGCCAACCTGTGGGCTGCGAGCGGGACGGTCACTGTGCGGAGAGCAGCGTCGGGAACCTTCCCTTGACCGTGAGTGATACCGTCCAGGCGGAGACTGTGGAGATCCGAGTGCCGGCTTGCCTCTGGACCAGGGAGCAGCTGGTGTCAGTGCAACCGGTACCGGTAGAGACATTACGTCTCGAGCCACCTGCAGGGCCTCCGGCATGGAGGGCACCTGAATGTGGCCACTGGCATCTGGGGAGGTTGGCTCGGAGTGGGCTGGGCTACTCGGCTTGACCTGAGTCAGAGGCCGCGAGGTCGATGGGGATCGAGAGCTGCCCAACACGGGTCTAGTCTCGTCCCCAGCCTTGCCCTGGTGCCTTAATGGAGAAGACCTCTTCTTCATCTTTTTAGAGTGTCCCGTGGACGGGGAGCAGTGCCGACTGGTGGAAGGCACCGTTGGGTCGCCGCGCACCGATGCCGCGGTGCTCAGTGCTGACTCGGAGCAGTGCAGCGGTGATGGGGTCAGGGCCGACTCCATCAATAGGGCTCAGAGCTGTATGTCCCTTTCCTTCTTGGTCCGAGGCTTAAAAGATCTGCAAATTTTGCAGCGGTTGCTGGGGTGGGTTTCCACCAGATAGCGTAAACAATCAGGGTGCGGATCACTCACGGGCATAGGCCTTTTACAAGTGTTGCATGACTTAAAGCCCGGGGCATGCCCCGACCCAGGCGTACATATCTATTCTAACTATACTACTTTTTTTTTTTTTAAACTACAGGTACTAACTAACTACGAAATAAACGAAGTCTGAACAGGGAAAGCTACAGCAGAGCTGGAGCAGAGCAGTTCCGAAGTACCTTCACTGGTGGCAAGAAGGAACTGAGGGTGGGGGGGAGCACGCAGCACCCCTTATACCACACCATAGAGGCACCACTCCAGGGGTTGCTGGGGCGCTGCCCTACAGGTACTGCTATGGGAAAAACTTCCAGCACCGGTGCACGTGGCGAACATGCACACCTATTGTGGAATTCACATGAGCAATCACTCGAAGAAGAACCTTGTTTTCAGAAGTACTGAGCATCCACAAATCCTAATGAAATCAATGGGAACTGCTGGTTGCTTAGCACTTTTAAAAATCAGGTCAACTTTTAGGTAGTTAACTACAGATTTAGGACCTTACTTTAGGCATCCAGTTTGTGAAATCTTGGCCATAATGTTTAGATGAGTTTATGTTTAATTTTATTAGTTCTCTAGGGTTTTTTCCATTTTACAGGTTTTGCCTGAGATTTTTGTTTTAAAACTGTATTTATTTCTTTGAATTGAGCTTAATTTCAATGGAATCCTTCGGCTGACATAAATGTTTTTATTTATTAGGTGACTGTCTCATTCCTTTGGCTGCGCATGTCCTTACAGCTCTGGAATCACCTGTTTGTGTGTGATACCCATGATCAGAGGTGGATTAAAGTCTCCTGGGGCCCTGAACCAGAGCAAGTGAGAGGAACCTGGCACCAGAACTGTGGCCCTGCCCCACCCCCTCCACCTGCAGCCCTACCCCCGTTCCCCCCCCTCCCCATAGCCCCAACCCATTCCACCCTTTCCCTGCGGCCCTACCCCCATTCTGCCCATGGCCCCGCCCCATTCCACCACTTCCCCCATGATCCCACTCACTCCTTTCCATCACCACTCCCCGCTGCAGCTCCGAGACCAGACAAGCTCCTCCAGCCCAAGGGCCATGGCGGGAAGCGAGAGCTCCTCCAGCCCCGGAGCCGTGGTGGGGGTAGATTTTTCCAGGGGCCCCAAATTTGCTGGGGCCCCCAGGCCTGTGCAGTAATCCGCCACTGCCCATGATATTTTTGTTATTAGTCCGATCACCACTGTGGATTCATCCTCATCATATAATCACAATTTCAATTTGGCATAGTTAACAGTCTCTGCTGACCAGGGTTTCATAACTAGATTAGCAATGGTGCAGCAGATCAGGGACAAAAGTGCATTAATTGAGGTGTGTAACGAAACTGGTACATTGCTAGCCTGCATTATGTTTGGTGGTAGTTATGGATATCAGTCTCATTTTCATTGGCACTGAAAATTGTCACATTCACCACCCAAGAAAACATAACAGTTTAGCTCTATAAACAAACACAGCTATTTCAATTTTTGTCTGGATAGGTTGCTGTGGTGTGGGAGAGGATGAACAAGGAGAATTTATTCAAAGAAAGGAAAATCACAACTGTTATCAGAAGGAAAATAAGGGATCTACACAACATTGTTTGATTTGCAGTCCTTCACATAAAGCGATGAAGTGGCAAGTGTGCAAGAAACATAGCAACCTGTCCTTTCACATGGGCTCAGATCCTGCAAACACTTGAGCATGTGCATAGCTTTCCTCATGTGATTAGTTCCACTGAAGTCAAATTATGTTTGGACATAGTGTTTGCAGGATCAGGGTCTAGGTGATCACCATAACCCAAAGGCAAAATGCACATATTGAAACTGGCCATACTCACTATACTCAACTTGCTTAACAGGTTTCACAGAAACAAAGTACATCAATTATACCAATCATTTACTGTACCAAAGATTTAGGTCTAAAAACAGGTCCTGTAGATCAGAAGCTGACCAAATTTTAAAAAGGCAACAATTATGTTTTTTGGGACTACAAGTGAACAATAGCTCTAAGACCATGCTAAAATATTACTGATTACAAATACAAACCCTCTTGATGAAATCTGGGGCTTCCTCTGGCACAGTAACCATCATTTTCTCTCTCTTCATAGGACAGGATTAAACTTTTGGGGTGGGGGTGGAGGGATTATAGCATTCTGTTTGGCATTATTATGGATATATATTTTGTTCACTAATAAAAGTAGCATTTAGATTCATAAAGGCCAGAAGGGATGATTTGATCTTTTTGTCTGAACTGCTGGATACCAGAGGCCATTAAATTTCACTAAGATACCCCTGTACTGAGCATAACAATTTGTTTGATTAAAGCATAACTTCCAGAAGGCATCTAATCTGGATTTGAAGACATCGAGTGATGGAGAATCCACCACTTCCCTTGTTAGTTTTCAACAATGGTTAGTCACACACTATTAAAAATGTGCCTAATTTCTTATTTGAATATGTCTGGTTTCAGCTTCCAGACCCTGGTTCTTGTTATCTCTTTCTCTGCTAGATTAAAGAGCCCTTTAGTACCTGGTATTTTCTCCATGTGAAGGTCCTTTTACACTGCAATCAAGTCACCTCTGAATCTTCTTTCTGATACACTAAATAGATTGTAAACTCTAAAAGTCTCTCACTGTAAGACATTTTCTCCACCCTCTCCAATTTTTCCACATCCTTTTTAAAATGCTGACACCAGAACAGTACTCATTATTTGAGTACTGGTCTCACTAATACCATATATATGTTTATTAATTATTGTTATTATTTAGAAACTGCTTCCTTGCTGCACTACTGCTGAAATAACAGCTGAAGCTAAATGTCTGAATTACTCTGTTCACAATAAAACTTTAGAGTAATATTTACCTATGCCTTAAACCACGGCTCTCTAAGAACTATTGAATTAAGATTTAAGGGCTTCTCTACACTACAAAGTTAAGCCAACATTAGGCAGCTTACATTGACCTAACTATGGAGGTGTACACACTGCAATACTCCTCCCGCTGCTTTAACTTTCCTGCTACGCCGACGAGAACTTAGGGCAACCTGTTTAGAATGACGCAGTGTCAGTGTAGATACTGCATTGCTTACGTCACCCTAAGTGGCCCCCGGGAGGTATCCCACAATGCCCACTGTGACTGCTCTGATCACTGTTTTGAACTCCACTGCCCTGCAGCCAGCTACACAGATATGTGCTCCTCCCCTTTTAAGGCTCCATGGAGTTTTGAAATTGCTCTTCCTGTTTGCTCAGTGTGGAGTGCTTACATAGCTAGAGCTCTGCTCAGATACAAAATTTGTATCCACATCCGATCCGTGATCCACAAAAATGATATAAAACGGATATCCACGGATTTGCAGCGCGACTGCCCAGATGAGCATGCCAGCTCCATGCAGCAAACATGCTGCTGCCTGGAGTACACACAAGATGGTGGATTTCCTGGGTCTGTGGGGAGAAATCACTGTAGGGAGGCTGGGAGAGAGAATCACAAGGACCTCCCTACACTCCTCTTCCCCTCATCCCTACCTGCCAATTCCATGTATCTTCTGGGGCCACAGCAATACCCAAGGCATTCCACCCCATGGGAGATTAAACATGACAGCTGCACTTACACCCAGCTGTGAGAGCCTCCTTGGGGTATGTGCTTATGAATTCCCTCTTCCATCCCCTTTAAAGATACTTTCCTCTGCATGTATGAAGTTTACCTCAGTATTACATAGGTATGTTTGCATGGGTGTGGAATAAAAATCTACTTTTGGAAACTGAATTTATCTTTATTATTTTCCATCACATGGTGGCTGGTACTAACATTCAAGACAATAGCAATAGGTGCACGTGCATTATAAGAGTTGGGCACACACAGCAATCATACAAGGTTTATAGCATGGTGCAAACAAACAATGCCAGGCTCAGCACACTACAGGAACACATATTACTCTGGCGCAGTGTTAAAATGTTCCTCTACAGCCTCCCCCAGCAAAATAGCCCCCCACTGAGCTCCTCTTATAGCCTTATGTTCGTAACACACAGCACAATATTGAAGAGCAATGCAGGATCCATGCTTCCTAACAGAGATGGTTGGCTTGCAGGTTACCAGGGCATTTGAAAAGCAGCTGGCAATTTAGTAGGATATCCATGGAATGATGGGATTGAGAAACCTGCATCATGTGACACTAAACCTGCCCCCATGAGGCATTACAAACCCTTCCCAAAACATCCTGCGCCAGTTGCACAGAGGGCTAATTACACACAGTGCACAGCTCTCTGTGTTGATGCAAGAGCTGCTACTGTGGATGTGCTCTGCCAACACATGGAGCGTAGTGAGGACATGCAAGGTGGTTTAATTACAGCTGTGGCAGTAGGTTGACATAACTTAAGTTGACTTAAATTTGTAATGTAGACATAGCCAAAACTTAGGCTTAGAAAAAAAGAGACGGATGAATGTATCCCTTTCCTGCACAGGTCAGAGGCCTAGAAATGTAATTTTTTTTTTTTTTTTTTTTATTTAAAAAGAAAAAAATCTTTAAAAAAGAAAGAAGGAAAAAAATCAAACATTTAGTTAAAAAAAAAAAAAAAAAAAAAGATATGCAATAATAAAGCCTGCGGTGAAATCCTGGACCTATTGAAGTCAATGGGAATTTTGCCATTGATTTCAATAGGGCCAGTATTTCACATTATATGCAATACTAACATAATTAGTGTGAGACTAATGCCTGGCTTCAATGAAAAAGAAAAACTACAAACAACAAAAGTGCTACAAATGTAGGACCTGATCCTGCAAATACTTATGCATTTGGAGTAAAGTTTCTCACTTATGTGGTCCCCGCTGTTGTCAATGAGGACTATTCATATGAATGAAGTTACTCCTACTTCAGTGTCTGCATGATCAGGTCCTTATGAATTTAGGGTTTGACTCTGCAAACAAGACAAAAAACAAACAAACTCATGAACAAAGGTTTTTAGGACCGAGCCTTCATTTCAAATTTTATCTACAGAGAAGCTCATGTCCATTATGCAAAAATACTAGCTCTTGTAAAACACATCACCTTCTAGAATCTAATGACTGTCGTTTCAGTTGCCATTGTTTCGACAACAAGAAGCCTGAAAAGGCCACGAACCATATTATGACACTTTTAGTTCTGAATATTTAATAGTACTTAAATTTTCTTCAATGATTTTTATTAATGTTTTTATTCCAATAGTGATTTCTTTCTAAATAAATGCAGCTATATATTATAAAAAAGTGCTTTGCATTTAGACATTTTAAAATAGATTTTAAAATTGATTATTTTTAACAAGTTCAGAATATCCCGAAGTGCCAAATACACTTTTCAAGTGCCTTACAATAGCTTCAAATTCTTCTGCTGGGCTCTTTCAAACAGAAGAATGATCACATATGGCTTAGCACAGCTAGATGGTTAGAGACCACTTTTGTAAATAAGAGAATACAAAACCCAAGTGTAACCCACCAAGCTGTACAAAGCTTTTTATTCACTACTATGTATTTAAACACTTGCATTAGGGTGTCAAATCCAAGGGTCAGTGTAGCAGTTTCATTTAAAAGTAAAATGCCAAGTTGAGTTTTGTGGTAGACCTAGCAATTATAAGTTCTACCAGAAAGTAATATTGAAATATTTCTCTTTATTCATTAGAGTTAAACCATCTACCATCCTCAGCTTAGATTACACACTTTTAAATATAATTTATTTTTCCAATTTAACTTTTTAAAGTATTTTACTTTTTAAAATAGTATGAACATACAAAAGAAATCCTCCAACATGAACGGAAATAGTTTATTTATGGAGTATTCCTTTGTAGCAGAGGTGGGCAAACTATGGCCCACAAGCCACATCCAGCTTGCGGTACCCTCCTGCCTGGCCCCTGGCCCAGGAGGCTAGTCCCTGGCCCCTCCCCTGCTATTCCCCCTATCCCACAGCCTCAGCTCACTGCGCCGCCGGCACAATGCTGTGGGCGGCAGGGCTGCGAGCTCCTGGGGCAGCGCAGCTGGCTGCAGCCAGGCGGCACGGCTGCCTGTCCTGGTGCTCTGGGTGGTGCGGTGCAGTGCAGTAAGGTAGGGTTACCATACGTCCGGTTTTTCCCGGACATGTCCGGCTTTTCGGCAATCAAACCCCCG
>NW_020665093.1:342778-368597 GCF_002925995.2 Terrapene triunguis
CCTAACTGCCCTCCAGAACCCCACCCCCTACCTAAGCCTCCCTGTTCGTTGTCCCCTGACTGCCCCCTCCTGGGACCCCTGCTCCTAACTGCCCTCCAGAACCCCACCCCCTACCTAAGCCTCCCTGTTCCTTGTCCCCTAACTGTCCCCTCCTAAGCCCCCCCCCAAATGCCCCCCAGGACCCTACCCCCTACCGGTACCCTGACTGCCCAAAACCTTCTCCACCCCTCCAAAAAGCCCCCCCCCCGAACTCCCGACCCCCCCCATCTCTTGATTGCCCCCTCCAAAACCTCCCTGCCCCTTCTCCGACCCCCTGCCCCCCTTGTTGTTGGCCTTTCTTCACCTAATGTCTCCGTGAGCTTGCTCAGGAACTGCCTGAGCCGCTCGTCCGGCACGCTGGGCAGCGGGGGAGGAGCTCCAGACTGCCGGAGGCCATCTGCGATGCAGGGAGGGAGTGCTCTCAGTTGCAGGGGAGAGGAGGGGGAGGAGGAGAACGTGCTCTCTCTGGCTGAGTGTCTGAGTCCCATGTAAGTGACACCGTCGGCGGCAGCAGCGGGCTCTGCATCAGGGGGAAGTCCGGACATTTACAAATTCCCCCCGGACGCTATTTTTAGCTTAAAAAGCCGGACATGTCCAGGGGAATCCAGACGAATGGTAACCCTAATTTTCATCATAAGCCAGCAAGGGAGGTGAGGAGAAGCTATCCTCCCTTGCATAGTCTCTGTGGACTCTCAGTCTCAGTGATTAATCAGGGGGGCAAAGGAGGGAGCCCAGGCCCACCCTCTACTCCAGGCTCCAGCCTAGGGACCCTAATAGTATCAGCTATGGTAGCTGATCTTTTAGAAACAGGACACATACAATTCCCTGGGCTACTTCCCCACAGCAGTCCCCACTTCCTCAAGCTCCACTTCACCCTTATCTCAGGGCCTCCTTCCTTGTGCCTGATATGGTGTGTACTGCTCAGCGTCTCCAACAGCACAACTTCCTCCCACAGCTCCTGACATGCACACTTCCCTGACTAACTGGGAGGCTTTTAACTAGTTTCAGCCAGCAACCTAGCTGCTTTCTGGAAGGATCTTAATTGGTCCCAGGTGTCTTGATTAACCTGGAGCAACTGCCATTTGGTTACTATGGTAACAGGGATTTGTTTAGCCCGGGGCTAACATACCTGTTTCTCACTACTTTCCTATAGCCATCTGGCCTTGCCCCATCACACATACCATTCTCTCACTAGAAGGGAAAACCTGTAATGGCAGCAGGCCGTAAAAGAGACCCAGTTTGGAAATATTTTAATGAAGTTCCTCTACCTGTGGGTAAGACAGGCATACGTGCAAAATGCAAACAGTGCAACAAAGAAATGCAAGGTCTGGTTGCCTGAATGAAACAACATCATGAGAAGTGTTCTTTCTCAGGAGGAAGCTGCGTTGAAGATGATGAAAGGAACATGTCTGAACATGCAGGATCTTCAGGTTGGTAAACTTTTTTATTTCATACTTCTTTCTTAAGGACTGCCTGTCTTCTTTCTGGACTGTTCTTGAATTCTCATATTTGAGCAAAAAATATAGGTGTTACTCTATGGTGCTATCATTTTAGATGCAGTTGAGATAAAAAATAAATAGAAATAAATAGCTGAAATAGGCAGATCTTCCTTTTACAATTTCACCTTTAAAGTAGTACTGAGTGTCAGTGAATGTAATACTAAATGAGCAGTATGGTAATAATAATTAAATAATTGCATTGACTTATTTTGTTTAGGAGAATTCATCCTCAACATACAGGATTCTGAAGACGATCCACCTTCAATATCACCAGCATTTTCTATAGTTTCAGAAAAAACAACGAGGAGTCCTTGTGGCAGCTTACAGCCCAACAAATTTATTTGGGCATAAGCTTTCGTGGGCTAAAACCCACTTCATCAGATGCATGGAGTGGAAAATACAGAGGCAGGTATAAATACATAGCACATGTTTATAGTTTCAGAGTTATCTGCCAATGATAGTGTTTCAGTCACATCATGTATGTCACATAGCCACAGTAGATCATCTGTAGCAAAAAGAAAAAAGAATCTCCATCATCCAGAAACAACCATAGATAAGTTTGTGATAAGAACCAGCTGATTACAAAAAGAGGTAATTGATGAAAAAATTGCCTGGGTTGTTTATGCAACAAACTTTCCTTTCCGTATGATTGAGAACCCACACTTCATTAACATGGTTCAGTCATTAAGACCAGGATACAGTCCACCCAACAGAGCAGATGTCGCAGGCAAATTGCTGGATAAAGTGTATGAAAGAGAAATTAAGCAATGTGCAAAAGGTCTAGAGGGTAAAATAGTTAACCTGAGTCTTGATGGGTGGAGCAATGTCCACAATGATCCTGTTGTATGTGCTTGTGTGACAACAGAAGAAGGGAATGTCTTCCTTACAGAAACAATTGATACATCAGGAAATGCACATACAGCAGAATACTTACAAGAAGTAGCAGTAAAAGCTATAACAAACTGTGGGGAAAAAATTCAAATGTCTAGTACGCAGCTTGGTCACAGACAATGCTGCAAATGTATCCAAGATGAGAAGAAATTGTGTAGAAGAGAGTGAAGAGAGTCCCAAGCTAATAACATATGGTTGCAGTACTCATTCGATGCACCTCCTAGCCAAAGACTTCAGTGTTCCAGAAATAAAGGCTAAAGTTGTTGAAATTGCAAAATCCTTCTGTAACAACCACTTTGCAGCAGCTGCTCTGAAAAAAGTGGGAGAAACCAAGCTAACTCTCCCACAAGACGTGCGATGGAACTCAGTAATGGACTGTTTTGAGCACTATATCAAGAACTGGCCTAATCTGATGACAGTTTGTGAACAAAATCGTGAAAAAATAGATGGCACTGTCACAGCCAAAGTTCTCAACATTGGGCTTAAGAGAAATGTTGAACACATGCTGAGTACCCTGACGCCTATTTCTGTAGCTTTGAACAAAATGCAGGGAAATAGCTGTTTTATTGCTGATGCTGTTGAAATCTGGAAAGAACTGAGTGAGATCTTAAAAAGAGAAATATGCAATGACAGAGTTAAATTACAAGTATTTAAAAAAACGAATGGGACAAGCACTATCTCCAGCTCATTTTCTTGCAAACAGACTCAATACCAGGGTCAAACCTTAACTGCTGAAGTGGAGTTTGCTGGATAGTCATCATCCCTCCATAATGCCAACTATAATAAACTTCAGAGCTAAGAGTGAACCATTCAAGAAATATACCATATGTTTGCTGATGATGTTTTAAAGAAAGGCACACCAGTGAACTGGTGGAAGTCACTTAAGCACTTGGATTCAGAGACTGTTGAAGTGATAATCTCCCTTTTAACAGCAGTAGCTTCTTCTGCCAGTGTAGAAAGAATATTTTCTTCCTTTGGACTAATTCATTCCAAATTGAGAAATCGTTTGGGACCTGAAAAAGCAGGAAAGCTTGTTTTTCTTTTCCAGATTATGAGCAAACAGGAAAATGAAGGTGAAGACAGAGCTGCAGAAGCCAATATAAAGTTTCTCATGTTGACTTGGCTGACATAGTCAATTTAATTTTTGTTTTTTAAAAAATATATATTTAATTTAACCATTTTAGTTAAAAACAATTTTAACAAAAACAAACCTGATTTTAAAAAACTTGAATGTTTAACTAAATTCAAAAATTCATATGCTTGTTTTGTTAAAATATTATGTTTGCTGTTGAAGAAAAAAATCCAGAATACAGAATGTTGTTGTTTTAGTTAATAAAACAATTTAAATGTCTGTCTGGTGATGTTCTCCTCCTAATACAGCATGGCAAGAAAATCCTCCAAATGTTAATGATTAACCTGTTGAATTGGAGATAGTTCACCTCCCAATGACTTCATAAATATCTGCTTCAATTACCTTTGGTAAATGAAATAACCAATCATTCATTTTCTGATATAGCTGTAAAACTAATCTGAAAAGTTTTCAAAATAAATAACCTAAAAAATGTATCGTGTGTACCTTCTAAAAATGAAATCTACATCTATCTCTGAGTTGTGAAGAATATGTATTAAGGTTATAACAGCCAACAAGAATGCAGTTTTATGTAGAAATCCATGATTAAATCAAGTCTTCCTGACTAGTGATTTAAATCATGATTTAAATCAATTTGATTTAAATCAAATCCACCCTGATATTGTGCCATTATTTTATTTGAAAATTGGCTTTGTGCAATAACTGTGCTAGCTGCTGGTGAGAGCCTCTTCTTTTTCCCAGCTGTCTTCTGGGGCTCATTCTTGAGAATTGCTCCTGGGTTGGCTTGCGGGCTCATTCCATTCTAGCCTACTCCTCAAAGGACACACCCGCTTGGCTTCCTCTTCCTTCCTTGAGGGCTCTCATTCCTTCCCTCATGGAGCACTGAAAACTCATCCTATTTATCATTCAATTTCTACATAGGGTATTCCTATTCTGAATAGGATAAAATTTTACCTGCGCTTCAATTGTGCTAAACACAGCAATAAATCAGCTTCTTTATGGCACTGCCTGTGGAGCAATAAGTAACTACTGTGCTCAGATTCACCACTCAGTGAAAACTTAGTGGGAATTGATGTGAATTTCAATCTGGCACTGCCTCTTTGGGGTACAGATATGAAAGACCTAGTTGAAAGAACTGTATACAATGTCACCAGTAGGAAGGAAGCTGATCCTTACTTTACTGATCACTTAATCCACTCCAGCTTTTAGAATGCAGGTCAAGGAAATCAGATCTTGGCCTTCTAAAGACACACACATTAATTTCACAGCGCAAAGGAAATCTTCTGTAAAACCCGAGGACTGTACATAGTAGCATTCAGCATTAACCAATACCACCAAGATACGTCTACAGTTATTTCCTCCTGCCTAGGCTACAACACAAACTAGATAAAACTTAAGCTAAAGGTGTAACTAGACTAGGAAAAAGGATGGCGTTTAGGTCAGACTTAGCTAGAATGTGGTGTTACCTAAATCCTATCTAAACTTGAACACTTTTCCTAGTCAAGATAAACCTTAAAAGGTCTTAGGTCTTAATTAGGCTGTGATGATCACACTCCACTGCGGAAGGAGGATGTGTGTGACTTTCCACCTCAGCTGCGACTATAGCTATGCTTATTGAAATGTGATCATAACTTTTATTTCACATCTAGCAAAATGGAAAATTTAATTGTCAGTGTAAACAAACAAATGAATTGCTGATTCATTTTAAGATCTGGGGTAAATAAGGATGGGCAGTCTAAAAAAGAAAATGCATGTGTGCAAAACATTTTTAAAAAACAGTGACATTTGTAACTTTTATAATTCAACTCGCCATAGTAGCAGAGTAAAGCAAACTAAATGGAAGGCTTTTTAAATTGCCAATGTTTGGATTTTTTATAATAGCAAAAATCTCCCAGGCCAGTCTGCATATTTCAGGACAGTATTGAGACTCCTTGGGTTGGTGGCAATATCACACCAGGGGGTACCTTTTCTTGTCCAAAGCATTGATAAAACAGTGTTTCTTATGGCTTGTCTACACATAAAAATTAATCTGGGATATAGCAGGGTGTAAATTTTAAATTGATTAACTATTTCTGATTAACTCCATGTGTGGATGCTCTTATTCCGGAATAAGAGTGTCCACATGTGGAATTAATCAGAAATAACTATACTGGAGTAACCTCCCATATAGACAAGATGTTAGAATAGAATGTCTCATCAAAAGGGCCTTTTCTCCTGTGAATTCACAGCTATAAGTTACCACTGCTTTTTGTCTTCTGTGGCTGAAGCACAATTGCAATCTGATTGTGAAATCATGCTCCAAATGACTGCACAGTTCCAGTCCTCTTCTGAGACTTTTTGTTTAACGATTCAAAACAATGCACCCCAGTCAGTCTCACTGGCCCTAAGGCAACATTTCTCAAATGCGGCCACCAAGGGCTTTTAGTGTGGCCACGACAGCCTCATGGGAGGTGATGGAGAAGCATCGGCCCCTCCCCTAGCGACCCTAGCCCCTGGTGCTGATCCCCTACCCCAGCTGCACGGCAGCAGGCACCGACCCACAGCTCTGTTCCCGGACTCCGTCCATGTGGTGGTGGGAGCTGGCCCCGGGCGCTGCCTCCTGGCTCCAGCCATGCACCCCTGGGCTCTGGCACCCAGCTCTGGGCTCTAGCCATGCAGCGGCAGGCACTGGCCCCGGATGCTGACCCACAGCTCTGGCTGTGTGGCAGTGGGCTCTGCTCCCTGGCTCCGGCCACGCAGTTCCTGTCCCTAGCTCCAAGCATTGAGCCCCGCCCCTGGCCGCATGGCAACAGACACCAGGCCCGGGCTCTGGCCATGTGACATTGTTGCTCATCACCCCTCCATTCCCCCTGGTCCCCGCTGCCTCCCACAGCCCTGTATCCATCCCTCCCCCATTGCTCCGGGGCCCTGCTTCCTCCCCCAGCCCCACATCCATCCCACCATTGCCTCTGATCCCTGCTGCCTCCCCCTTCGGCCCCACCATCCAGGGCTTAATGGGTCCTGGGGCTTGCTGAGAAAAGTGATATTAACAAACATGCAGGTATCATTTTTCACAGCAGACTTACTAGCTCTTGATGAAAAGTGATATTTGTATGTTTGCTAATATCACTTATCACTTTCCATAGCCTTCCAGGTAGCTACTAAGTGTGCTGTGATATTAACAAATAAATAAATATCACTTTTCACAGCAAGCTCCAGGACCCATTAAGACCTAGATGGGGGGCAAAGGAGGAGGCAGCATTAGTCTGCCAAAAAACTCTACAAATATAAATTACAATGATTTGGATGTGAATCTGTGGATATTTAATTGTTTTTTCTAAAGTTAATTAAGTATTTTAGGAAAAAAGTGTCAGTGCGGCCACCCATGAGAGTTGATCACCGCACTCTGAGGCCACCAAAAAATTTGTTGTGAGAACCCCTGCCATAAGGTATGTTTGCACTGCAGCTGGGAGGTGTGATTCCCAGCTGAGGTAGCAGTATATATGCTATAGCACTGGCTGGGACTAACTCCCGAGGCTCAGACTCACGGGAGACAAGAAGACTTTTACTCCTGTGGCTAGCCTGAGCTGCTGCTAGTACCGTAACATCCACACTGGTATTTTTAGCATGCTAGCTCAAGTCTACTCAGGTTGGGAACCACACTGTGATGGTACCTCCCATAAGACTTTATGGAAATATGCTTAGAATGTGTTTTATGCTACATATGCCACATAACATATCTCCGTAAAGGTTATGATCTACTGAATGTATTAATCCTATTTGTATGCATGTATCATTTTTGTATTCGAAGTTAAGAATGTTATGAATGATGGCTGTGTACTGGCTTGATTTCTAAAGAACCTTAGTAGAACATTTGGTCAGTTCCTGGAGAAAGGAATGTTGAAATTAAGTACCTAATCAAGAAACACTTAAAGGACAATGGATCTTGGAATGCTCCAATCCACATAAGAAGTCTACTTGAGGACGTTCAAGGTAGCATGTAAACAATGGATGCTACCTGTAAAAACTGTGAGTCATGCATGGACATGTGACTTGTGACTCCTAAACTCCATCTTGGAGCTGGACTTTGTATAGGAGTGAGGAGGGGGTCTCCATCCACAAGAGAAAGTCTATTTAAACCCCTGGGAGACTCCTCCATTTGGTCTTCAGCTGGCTAAAGAGAGAGCCTCTCCACCCCCCAGGATGCTTGAAAGAAACTGGAACAAAGGACAATGTGCAAGGGGTGTGAGTGATTGCTGGACCCAGGCTAAAAGGAGATTAGTCTGTAAAAGGGAGCATTCTGGAACTGGTGAGGATCTTATCTGTATTCAGTTTGATTAGACATAGATTTGTGTGTTTTAGTTTATTTTGCTTGGTGACTTACTTTGTTCTGTCTGTTACTACTTGGAACCACTTAAATCCTACTTTCTATATTTAATAAAATCACTTTTTACTTATTAACTCAGAGTATGTATTAATACCTGGGGGAGCAAACAGCTGTGCATATCTCTCTATCAGTGTTATAGAGGGCAAACAATTTATGAGTTTACCCTGCATAAGCTTTATACAGGGTAAAACAGATTTATTTGGGTTTAGACCCCATTGGGAGTTGGGCATCTGGGTGTTAAAGACAAGAACACTTCTGTTAGCTGCTTTCAGTAAAGCCTGCAGCTTTGGGGCAAGTAATTCAGACCCTGGGTCTTTGTTGGAGCAGACGCGTGTATCTGGCTCAGCAAGACAGGGTGCTGGGGTACTGAGCTGGCAGGGAAAGCAGGAGCAGAGGTAGTCTTGGCACATCAGGTGGCAGCTCCCAAGGGAGGTTCTGTGATCCAACCAGTCACACACACCTCCCAGCTACCCTGTCTCGCCCTTGTCTTCTGGCCTTCTTCAAGGCTTTCACAGCCCTCCCCTACTGAGGCTTCTGTGTCAAAGTCTCCCTCTCAGGCCTGCTGCCTGACAGTTGTGGAGGAATCCCTTGCCCAGTGATCTGTTACAGCACCCTCCCCATTCTTTGCCAGCTTTAGCTTCCCCCCTCCACTGGCATGAGAGGAGCATCAAGCCCACAGCCACAACTGCAAACTGAAAAAAGACTATCAACTGTAATCAAATTAAGCCAAATATATTTCAGCTCAGAAATCCATCTGCACAGCTCAACTTGGACAGACAACTCTTTACGTAAAATCTTCAAAATAAACCCAAACAAAAAAGTTTAATATATTTTAGTAGAGCAGATTTGAAATACGTACATCCTCTTTCCACAGCCTTGAGTAGTTCCTCTTAACACTGCAAATCTGGTTTATAAAAGCAACTCAAAAGTAGTTAGTTTCATTCCAATATACTTCAACTAATTTAGATTATATCACCATGAATGCACTAAAACACACAAGATTTCAGCGGTGAGTTAATAAAGGCAGAGGAAGGAGATGGTTTTTCTTTGCAGACATCAGAATGCACACACTCCTCCAGATCAGCAAGAAAATAGCCTTGTCTCACTTTACTAACAGCTCATGAGCACACCAAGTGAAAGGAAATGCTGCCATGGCAACACAAACCAGGCTGTTATTTGAAACCATACTGCAGACACTTAACTGTCCCCTAGCTGCACAACTTTCAATATCAATTCTTCCAATTTCAAAGATTGAGAAAAGCATAACATACAATTTTTAGTGGTCAAAATAATTACAACTATCCCACAGTATACTTTGCAGTGCTATCCTAGAGCAGGCAATGTTTCTGAAAGAGTGATCTGGATGGCTGCCAGGGCAGAACATGAGCAATGAAAAGCAGAAATATCTACCCAATTTTTTCTGTTTATTCATGTACATACATATATTTATGAGTCACCAAATCAGATGCAATAGGACTGCTAACCTATCCCCACAGCATGAACTATCAGCCACAGAAAAGGCACACTATGACTCCACTAGATTTTACTATCAAATCCCAGAAAATGTTTCCATTGCTGAGAAGTGGTAGGCAGTACACCTCTACCTCGATATAACTCTGTCCTCGGGAGCCAAAGAATCTTACCGCATTATAGGTGAAACTGCGTTATATTGAACTTGCTTTGATCCACCGGAGTGCACAGCCCCCTCCGCCCCGGAGCACTGCTTTACCGCGTTATATCCAAATCCATGTTATATCGGGTCGCGTTATATTGAGGTAGCGGTGTATCTAGTTGAACATTAGAACACTAGTCTACCCAGTGACCTAATCTGAATAGGACACAGAACCCTTTCTTACATTTATATTCCTCCAACATGTGAGCCAGACTTATTTATAAGGCTTTAAAACTCTCCTCACCTGAGCCTCCTAAATTAGGGCTTGTTTAAACAGGGAAAAATCCCAGAATAGCTAATGAGGATTCACTACTGCTGAACAGCTGCACTAAGCTCCCCGTGTGGATACTCTTATTCCACACTAAGGGCTGTCAAGCAATTAAAAAAATTAATCGCGATTAATCGCGCTATTAAACAATAATAGAATACGATTTATTTAAATATTTTTGGATGTTTTCTACATTTTCAAATATATTGATTTCAATTACAACACAAAATACAAAATGTAGAGTACTCACTTTATATTTATTTTTGATTACAAATATTTGCACTGTAAGAAACAAAAGAAATAGTATTTTTCACTTCACCTAATACAAGTACTGTAGTGCAATCTCTTTGTCATGAAAGTTGAACTTACAAATGTAGAATTGTGTACAAAAAATAACTGCATTCAAAAATAAAACAATATAAAACTTTAGAGCCTACAAGTCCACTCAGTCTGACTTCTCGTTCAGCCAATCGCTAAGACAAACAAGTTTGTTTACATTTACGGGAGATAATGCTGCCCGCTTCTTATTTACAATGTCACTTGAAAGTGAGAACAGGCATTCGCATGGCACTTTTGTATCCGGCATTGCAAGGTATTTATGTGCCAGATATGCTAAACATTCATATGCTTCATGCTTTGACCACCATTCCAGAGGACATGCTTCCATGCTGATGATGCTCGTTTAAAAAAAAAATGCATTAATTAAATTTGTGACTGAAGTCCTTGGAGGAGAGTTGTGTGTCTCCTGCTCCACGGTTTTATCCACATTCTGCCATATATTTGTGTTATAGTAGTCTCGGATGACGACCCAGCATATGTTATTTGATTTAAGAACACTTTCACTGCAGATTTGACAAAACACAAAGAAGGTTCCAATATCAGATTTCTAAAGATAGCTACAGCACTTGACCCAAGGTTTAAGAATCTGAAGTGCCTTCCCAAATCTAAGAGGGATGAGTTGTGGAGCATGTTTTCAGAAGTTTTAGAAGAGCAACACTCCGATGCTGAAACTACAGAACCCAAACCACCAAAAAAGAAAATCAAACTTCTGCTGGTGGCATCTGACTCAGATGATGAAAATGAACATCTGTCAGTCCACACTGCTTTGGATCATTATCAAGCAGAACTAGTAATCAGTATGGATGCATGTCCTCTCGAACAGTGGTTGACGCATGAAGGGACATATGAATCTTTAGTGCATCTGGCATGTAAATATCTTGCGACGCCGGTTACAACAATGTCAGGCGAACGCCTGTTCTCACTTTCAGGTGACATTGTAAACAAGAAACGGGCAGAATTATCTCCTGCAAATATAAACAAACTTGATTGGCTGAACGAGAAGTCGGACTGAGTGGACTTGTAGGCTCTAAAGTATTACGTTGTTTTGTTTTTGAGTGCAGTTATGTAACAAAAAAAATCTACATTTGTACGTTGCACTTTAACGATAAAGAGACTGCGCTACAGTACTTGTATGAGATGAAGTGAAAAATACTATTTATTTTGTTTTTTTTATAGTGCAAATATTTGTAATCAAAAATAAATATAAAGTGAGCACTGTACATTCTGTATTTTGTGTTGTAATTGAAATCAATATATTTGAAAACATAGAAAAACATCCAAAAATATTTAACCAATGTAACAATAGGTATTTTATTGTGCGATTAATCAATATTAATTTTTTAATCACAATTAATTTTTTAGTTAATCGCGTGCGTTAACTGTGATTAATGGACAGCCCTAGTTAATGCTAAGCACAGAAAGACACTCTTAATACTGAATAAGAATGTCCACACAGTGATTTAATGCAGAATAGCTATTGCACTTTAAATACAAACGCTTGCTATTCTGCACTAACTTCCCTTGTAGACACGCCATTACAAAAAAGGGATGGAAAAACAAAACAAAAACCTACACATAGAATTTGGAAACCTCCCTGACATCTACATGACACATGATCCTCTTCTTCTGTAAGTACTCATGACAGAAAATTAATAAGGCTCCTTCCATGTTGAGATAAAAATTAGATGCCATATTAAGTAAGAAAAATGGTGGAGTACACCAAACTACTTTGTCTACATAGAAAACTTCATAGATAAATCAGCAACAAAATCTTATGAAGACTCCCACTTTCCAAGTATAAGTGATTGTACTGAGGACAATAAATAGCATTAACAGAAAAACCAGGTCAATACGGAGATAGATGGGATGACATAATGTGAAAACTACTCTGAAACCAACGTAAACCTCTAACAGTTTGATTTGGATTATGCTACTTACATATTATTAAAATCTATGTCACATGATGATCAAATACCATATCCTTATCTAGCATTTCCAGAAAAGAGGGGGGGGAAGAAACAGTAATTTAGGGAACAACCTTCCTCTACAACGGGGCGGACAAACTTTTTGGCCTGAGGGGCACATCGGGTTTCAGAAATTGTCTGGAAGGCTGGTTAGGGGAGGCTGTGCCTCCCCAAACAGCCAGGCATGGCCCAGCCCTGCCTCCTATTCCCCACCCCCCACTTCTTGCCCCCTGACGGCTCCCCCAGGACTCCTGCCCCATCCAACCCCCCCTGTTCCCTGATGGTCCCCCCAGGACCCCTGCCCCATCCACCCCGCCTGCTCCCTGTCTCCTGACCGCCCCCAGAACCCCTGCCCCTGACTGTCCCCCGCTGCCCCATCCAACCCCCCCCCTTCCTGACTGCTCCCCTTCAACCCCCCCTTCCCCTCCCCCCGGACCGCCCCGACCCCTATACACACCTCCGCCCCGACCACCCCCCAAACTCCCCTGCCCCCTATCCAACCCCCCTGCTCCCTGCCCCCTTACCACGCTGCCTGGAGCACCGATGGCTGGCGGCGCAGCTGTGGCTGGAGCCAGCCACGCCACCGCACAGCACAGAGCACTGGTCAGGCCGCAGCTCTGTAGCTGCGCTGCCCGGCCACCCATAGCATTGCGCCAGCAGTGCGGCGCACTGAGGCTGCGGGGGAACAGCAGGGGAAGGGATGGGGGCTAGCCTCCCGGGCCAGGAGCTCAGGGGCCAAGCAAGAGGATCCCGCGGGCTGGATGTGGCCCGTGGGCCGTAGTTTGCCCACCTCTGCTCTACAAACACCACATTCAGGCTGTATTCCAAATCCTTGGTGCAATATGCAAAATTTAGCAGGTTGCTGCTGCCATCAGAAGTTATCTGACATTATCCTTATGAATCACATTTCTCTTTTCAGTCAGTTGATTTTTGTTTATTTTCTTAAAATGCTAGGGACCATCATTTCTGCTTGGAAGCCAGAGGGGCAGGGTGCTTTGTTGTCCCCACGAATACAAGAGAATCCAAATGTTCCAGACCAGGCCCCAGCAGAGAAGGCTGGGAGCTTGATTGGTGTGGATATCAATATCTGATTTAGTTGTGTAAACTGGCTTTTCCATGCAGGGAAGTTATGATTACCCCCGCCATTCCTTAAGCTTGTGGGTGGTTTGGTTTGATAATTAAACTTTTAGGGTTTGGGAATAAGTGGAACTGAAGAGAAGGAATTAAAACAAATTACTATGGCAAACCAATTCACACAATTAATCCTGTATCTTTGAAAGATTCTTGACAGAGAAGTCATCACCCTAGACAGAGGAGAATGCCTTTGACAACAATTCCACACAGATGTGGAGAAAAGAACCTGTTTTCCATCTCTTCCTCCTCTTCCCCTGGTTCTGATAGGCACAGCTCACCTTCCTCCTGGGATGAAGATAAATGAAGATTATCTGTTCTTTCTGCGCCTTTGGATATCTTGGGTACCTGTGTTTATATATGGTAGGTGATCAGACAATGAATCTGGGAAGAACAGATATCAAGATCCGGAGCTCCATGTGAGTGAAATGCAGAATCTGAGCTCAGGATTAGCTTTTACTTCTTTGTCCAGAGATCCTTACTGGACTTTTTGCATGTTGAGAAAGTGGACTCCAAAGAAAGTTTGTTCATAGACATTTTCTTTTAGAGGAACACCTTTTAGAAACAGATTTAGGCTCATTCAGTTTGGGTTTAGAGGTGGAAGGAGAGTCTTCCCCTCTTTAAAGAAATGCTTCCTACTGTTAACTGGGGGCTGAGGGAGAGGGTGTTGGGGGGTGAAGGAGGAAGGAACTCTGTTAAAATTCCAGAAGGCTTTGGGTGATGAAGAACTGTTTGAACAGGCTGCTGGGATAGTCACACCTAAATTAGAAAACATGAATGAAGGCATATTTCCAGTTTGTAATTAGAAAAACAAATACACCTCTACCTCGATATAACGCTGTTCTCGGGAGCCAAAAAATCTTCCCTCGTTTTAGGTGAAACCATGTTATATCGAACTTGCTTTGATCCGCCGGAGCGCGCAGCCCCCCTACCCCCCCCCCGGAGCACTGCTTTACCGCATTATATCCGAATTCGTGTTATATCGAGGTAGAGGTGTATATACACCACATGATGTTTGAGGCAGAAGGAAGAAGAGAAATTCCTTCTGGCTAGTAAGGAAGGAATACAGGTGCCCTTGAGTCCTGATAAATCACTTGCCCCTAGAGAGAAGCTGGTGTGCTGCTTTCTCTTCACTCCTGGTTGAGTAAGTGATAACAGTAGGGCCACTGCTCTTTGAACCACTGCTGAGAGAACCCCAATAGAAGCCAGATGTCTAATTCAGATGCTCCATTAACCAATTTTGGGCAATTTTGTGCCTTCCTACATGTGCCAGAGGTCTCATGAGCCTGCTAAGGATCTCAGCAGATAATACAGACTTTGTTCTCTATACTGGGCTGCAGGGAGTTTGTGGAAGTGCAACATTTTGTGAAGAGTGGGAGGCAGGAAATGAAAGGTGTCAGACAACAAATCAAGAAAAAGCAGCTTCTTGCTCCTTTAGAAGAACATACATTCTGTAAAAATCACAGCATTGCACTTAGAACCTTGTTGGAAAGAATAATGGTTCCGAAAGTGATCATATAGCTGAGTCCAGTGTGATAAGTCTGGTCTGTCTCCAAGCATATACAAAAGGAAGAACCCACTATGAAGATTTTGGGACATAAAGGCAGGGCTCAAATTTTGAGGGTACACACTGGTATGGCATACCAGCACCTCTTTCATGCTACCTTCTTATTCTGCAGAATGTAAGCCTTCCATTAAAAAAAAAAAAAGAATCTCTAACTATTCTGAAATAGCCTTGAAAATATGAACCGATTGTAATTGATGCCATGATATCTGCTTGCATTTGCAGTATCTGAAACATCTCTGGGGGTCCTAACTCAGAGACCCAGTGATAATAATGTTAACATTTACAGTATTAACTATTTCACTGTTCATCACATACGAAAGGAGAGGGAGGATTCTATTCTGAAGATCTGCACAATATACTGTGTGAGACACCTCATTTTGGCACCACCAGCGAGTTGGCTTAGGAGATACCACTTTTCACCACCCCACCAGTCAAGAAGGAGCCAAGCCCAAAGTGCCTAGCAGAATCCACAAGACATGTGACATCTCCCAGATGGAGCCAAGCTCAAGTAGTAGTGGCCTTACCATGGGATAGCCTGGAATGAAACGTCCCATGGGGAAAGCCAAGCCTAAGTAGCCTATGAAAAGAACAATGAGATGGAGGAGCCCAGTGTGCGTGATCATATTTTGAACATCCGCACAGTCTACTGATTCTCATTGGTGGAGCTTATTTGGTGGGAGGAGCGTGGTAGAGTACCACCATAGTTTCTCCCCCAACCCCTCACAGTATGATCCCAGCATAAAGCTGACAGAAAATAAGGGTTTTAATTAGAGCTGGTCAGGAACTTTCCCACTCAAAACATTTTTTCCATCCGTCAATGTCATTTTGTCAAAACTGAAACTGTTTGCAGGAAACAGCTGGTTTCATAAAATCTCCCAATCAAAAAAGTTTTGAGATTGTCAAAATGCTCTGTTTCGACATTTTCAAAACAAAATGTTTCATTTTTGGGAGGTACCATGACTTTTCATTTCAAAAATTTACTTAATTTACACTCAGAAAGACTTAAAATGACTAAAAACAAAACATTTTGAAATTATGGAAATAAAACATATTGCTTGGCCTGATCAGGAATTTTTTTTCATCAGTAGTTTGTGAAAAATTTCAAGATTGACTTTTGTCCTGATTTGTGATGGGAAAGATTTTTGATGTCTCAATATTTGTGGGACAGGAAAATCATTTCCCCTCTCAGCTGTAGTTTTAATGCTTACTGTTGAATAATTGTTGGAAAGTGAATGCTTTTGAAAATCCTGTTCTGTTCTTTTAAATGCTTTCACTACTCTGGAGACTACTAAACTATGGAATTCATAGGCGCTTGGGGAAAATGTTCCTGTGAAATACATTTGTTGAGGAATGATAAGATCTTTTCTGAATTTTATCTCATCTTTCCAACTAGACAGGTCACAACTAATGATAACAATTCTAATTCTCTTCTCACATCAGTTTTACACAAGTATAACTCCATTGACTCAATGGAATTACTCCTGATTTGCACTAGGGAGAGAGAAGAATCAGACCATCTGTAGTTCCTGCTGCCAATATGCAAGATATTCAAGGTGTGATTGGTGACTACTGAAGTGAGAGATTTTCCAGATTGGTGCCATCTTTGTTTAAAGGAGAAAACCCACACACTAGACACAAGGGACATAAGGTATGTATCGGGTGAGTTCAAAACATAATACCTCTGCATATTAGACAACCATACCCTCAAGTGATGGTTTGCTTGCAGTTGGTTACGGTGACTCTCTCAACTCTCATTAGTGGCTCCAAGTAGCTGCGGCTAACAGGGGAGTTTTGCGAGGGACTTCTCCAAGTGAAGAAGGAGCAATTACATGACCCTTTGGGTAAGTTTGTCATCTGTCTGTCTGTCTATCTGTGGAGGGGGAGGAGAGGGGTGGTGGTGTGGTGTGCTTGCTGCTGGACTGAATCTGTTCGTTTGGGGGACCATGTGCTGACCGTGTGGGTGCTGACTCTAACAGCCTGCTAAGCAAGACAGAGCTTCTTAACAAGGTTTTGATCCCTAAGCCCTTTAGCACGCATCAGCCCTAAACCAGGGTCCAGGGCTACTCAGGAAAACCAGGGCTTTAAAAAGCCTGCTCCTAAGCCACCACAGGAGCTAGCGAACAGAGGAGTTTTGCGAGGGAGTTTACAGGGGGAGTGGGGGGCTAGATACACGTTACATTCCTTAAACTTAAGCCACACACAAAACCCTGATAAAAACAAAACCTCAACAAAGGAACTAACTTCAGGAGTAAAAAGATAATGCAGGCAGAAGTCCAGCAACAGAGTGGAGGCTATCCAGTTTATTGCACCCAATGTAGCATGTATGATTACCTGCCCTATGAGCAGGTGGCATATGTGTGCATTCAGTGCAAGGAGCTCCTGGCCCTCAGAGACCGTGTATGGGCTTTGGAGACCAAGGTGGCTGAGCTGGAGGAGCTAAAGGAAACAGAGAGGTACATAGATGAGACTTTCCGGGACACAGTAGAATGGTCCCACCCCCCGTCTGACAGCCTCTGTCCTGTTGAGGAGGATGAAAGTCTCAGGGAAGGAGAACATCCAAATGGAGCAGAGGGAAACAATCCCATAGTTGGGACCCTCCTTCCAGATGATGTTGTGGTATCCTCTCGCACTGAGGATACCTCTCCGGGGGAGGGAACTCAAGTTATTAGGAAGAGACAGGTATTAGTAATGGGCAATTTGATCATTAGAAACACAGATAGCTAGTAAAAAGAACAGGAGTACTTGTGGTACCTCACAAGTACTCCTGTTCTTTTTACGGATACAGACTAACACGGCTGCTACTCTGAAACAGATAGCTAGGTTTGAGATGACCAGGAGAACTGCATGGTGACTTGCCTGCCTGGTGCGAAGGTTGTGGATCTCTTGAGACATCTAGATAGACTTATGTGTCGTGCTGGGGAGGAGCCAGTGGTCATGGTACATATAGGTACCAATGACATAGGGGGGGATAGGAAACAGGTCCTGGAGGCCAAGTTTAGGCTGCTAGGTAAGAGATTGAAGACCAGGACCTCCATGGTAGCATTCTCTGAAATGCTTCCAGTTCCATGCACAGGACCAGTTAGACAGGCAGAACTGCAGGGTCTCAATGCGTGGATGAGACAATGGTGTAGGGAGGAGGGGCTTAGATTTATTAGGAACTGGGGAAACTTTTGGGAAAAGGGGAGCCTATACAGGAAGGATGGGCTCCCCTAAACCAAAATGGAACCAGATAGCTGGCACCTAAAAATTAAAAAGGTTGTAGAGCAGTTCTTAAACTAAGGGCTGGGGGAAAGCCGACAGGTGCAGAGGAGCACGTGGTTCGGACAGAGCCATCCCTTAGGGGAGGATCTATTAAATGAGATTGTCTATATCCTAGGAAGGAGGAGAGTCTGGAAGATGATAAAATACAGGGAGGATCTGATGAGAAACAGTCAAATGAAAAAAAGTCTTATTCAATTACAATTCAATGTAGTGGCAGACAGATAAAAAGTGACAAGTTTTGAAAGTGCTTCCATACCAATGCTAGAAGTCTAAATAATAAAATGGGTGAACTAGTGTGCCTCGTATTAAATGAGGATATTGATATAACAAGCATCACAGAAACTTGATGAATGAGGATAATCAATGGGACACAGTAATATCAGGGTACAAAATATATTGGAAGGTCAGAACAGGTCATGCTGGTGGGGGAGTGGCACTATATGTGAAAGAAAGCATAGAATCAAATGAAGTAAAAATCTTAAAATGAACCGAACTGTACCAGAGAATCTCTGTGGATAGTAATTCCATGCTCTAATAATAATATAGCAGTAGGGATAGATAACCGACCACCTGACCAGGATGGTGATAGTGACTGTGAAATGCTCAGGTGTCATTAGAGGATGTTTTGGAACAAATTGATGAACTAAACAGTAATAGTCACCAGGACCATATGGTATTCACCCAAGTGTTCTGAAGGAACTGAAATGTGAAATTGCAGGACTACTAACTGTTGTCTGGAACCTATCATTTAAATCAGCTTCTGTACCAAAGGACTTGGAGGATAGTTAATGTGACCCCAATTTTTAAAAAGGGCTCAAGAGGTGATCCTGGCAATTACAGGCCGATAAGCCTGACTTCAGTACCGGGCAAATTGGTTGAAACTATAGTAAAAAATAAAATTGTCAGATGCATAGATGAACATAATTTGTTGGGGAATAGTCAACATGGTTTTTGTAAAGGGAAATCATGCCTCACCAATCTACTAGAATTCTTTGAGCATGTGGACAAGGGGGAATCCAGTGGATATAGTGTGTTTAGATTTTCAGAAAGCTTTCGACAAGGTCCCTCACCAAAGGCTAATAAGTAAAGTAAGCAGTCATGGGATAAGAGGGAAGGTTGTCTCATGGATTGGTAACTGGTTAAAAGAGGAAACAACATGTAGGAATAAATGGTCAGTTTTCAGAATGGAGAGAGGTAAATAGTGGTGTCCCCCAGGGGTCTGTACTGGGCCCAGTCCTATTCAACATATTCATAAATGATCTGGAAAAAGAAGTAAACAGTCAGGTGGCAAAATCTGCAGATGATACAAAACTATTCAAGATAGTTAAGTCCAAAGCAGACTGCAAAGAGCTACAAAAGGATCTCACAAAATTGGGTGACTGGGCAACAAAATGGCAGATGAAATTCAGTGTTGATAAATGCAAAGTAATGCACACTGGAAAACATAATCCCAACTATACGTATAAAATGATGGGGTCTAAATTAGCTGTTAGCACTCAAGAAAGAGATCTTGGATGTTTTCAGAGAACTATCCACAATGACTCAACTCAATGTGCGGCGGCAATCAAAAAGGTGAACAGAATGTTGGGAATCATTATGAAAGGGATAGCTAATAAGACAGAAAATACCATATTGCCGCTATATAAATCCATGCCCACATCTTGAATACTGCATGTAGATATGGGCACCCCATCTCAAAAAAGATATATTGGAATTGGAAAAGGTTCAGAAAAGGGCAACAAAAATTATTAGGGGTATGGAGCATCTGCCATATGAGGAGAGATTAATGAGACTGGGACTTTTCAGCTTGGAAAAAAGACAACTAAGGGGGGATATGATAGAGGTCTATAAAATCATGACTAATGTGGAGAAAGTAAATAAGGAAGTGTTATTTACTCCTTATCATAACACAAGAATTAAGCGTCACCAAATGAAATGAATAGGCAGCAGGTTTAAAACAAACAAAAGGAAATATTTTTTCACCCAACGCACAGTCAACCTGTGGAACTCCTTGCCAGAGGATGTTGTGAAGGCCAAGACTATAACAGGGTTAAAAAAAAAACTAGATAAATTCATGGAGGATATTAGCTGGCTATTAGCCAGGATGGGCAGGGGTGGTGTCCGTAGCCTCTGTTTGCCAGAAGCTGGGAATAGGCGACAGGGGATGGATCACCTGATGATTACCTGTTCTGTTCATTCCCTCTGGGGTACCTGGCATTGGCCACTGTTGGAAGACAGGATACTGGGCTAGATGGACCTTTGGTCTGACCCAGTGTGGCCGTTCTTATGTTCTTATGTGCCCTGCAGTACCACATCCCAGAATCTTACCTCCGCTGGCATACTAAACCTAGTGAGATCAGCTAGTGGTGATCACTAGTGAAAGGGTGTATATGGCCTTCCAAATGCATGTTGTTTCCTACAACAAAGATGGTAATATAACTTCCAAAATATAACATTGGCAGAAACGGTGCTGGAGCATGCTAGTGACTAGCTTTAGAGCAGCATTGAAGACAGATTACAATACACTGGTCAACCACAAAAAAACAATGAGTTGTGGTCAAACACCTAATGAATACTGGACCATAGAAACTGAATGAAAAATGGAAAAGAAAACAAAAGCATGCCAGCTCAGTAATCATTCAGACAAACCAACTCTGCATTCTTTGCAGAAACCAAAGCAGGGGTAAAGAGTATGCAATTAAAAAAAAAAAAAACAGTACGCAGAATATGGAATTACGTGATGAACTCAAAGGCTCTTAGCCTTTATTGGAATATGGAATGTAAGAACATTATACAAAGCTGGAGCACTTATGGTAACGAGTTGAAAAGATAGGAGTGGGAAATCATCAGTGATTGCAAAATGAGATGGAAAGGCAAAGGAGAATTCTACCATGATTAACACAGGATATTGACTTCAGGAAAAGAAGATGGTAGACATAGGATGGAATTGCATTGTGCTAAAGCCAAAGAAAGCCAGGATCTTATGGCATTTAACCTGCAAATTCTCCATATGCTGAAGGCAATATTCAGAATCAAATCCAGTGCAGTCATAATAGTACAAGTATATGCACTGACCTCAGCAGCGCGCAAGAAAGAAACTAACTAATTTTACAGCTACAGAAAACAATACAACAGGTTTCAAAACAAAACGTATTGTTGGTTATGGGAGATTTTAATGAGAAAGTAGAATCAAATTGGAATTTCTGAATGATAGGCAAATTTTGACTTGGTCAAGAAAATGAAAGTGGAGAAAGGCAGAAATTTAGTAGCCAAAGTAACAACCTGGTGATGACAAACACACTTTTTCAACAAGAAAGCTGCAGAGAAAGTGGACTTGGATATCACCTGATGGGCAAACAAAGAACATGATAGATTTTGTACATGTGAATAGCAGATGGAAATCGAGTGTGTTGTATAGATCATTTGCCGCTATTATCAGATCAGATCATATGTTGTTGGCATCAATGTGGTTGAGGCTGAGAGCAACTGAAAAAGTGCTAAGAACTAAGAGCTATGGTGTGGACAAACTGAAAGAGCCAGATATGAGGGGAAAAATACAAAGCAGCCATGTGGAAAATGAACCTTGAAGAGACGTGGAATAGGGTAAAAGAGAGCAGTTCAACAAGTGTTGGGCTATAAGGCCTAAATGATGAAAACTAGGTGTATAATGGATGGAGTTGAGTTGCAGTGGAGTGACAAGCATAAGAAGCTGAAGGAAAATAAAAAGGAAGACCCACGTCTAAAAGCTGAATGCAATAGGTTGACCAGAGAGATAAAACAGAAAGCTGAGAGAGAAATTACTAGATAATTGAACAATGCTAAGAAGCAGAAGAATATGTAAAGAGAAACATGACACTGCGGTCGTATTGCAAGATAAGAGAACTGAGTGGGACACAAGTGGAAGATGTCAGCAGTGAAAGATAAGCGGGGCAAAAAATTGAGGATGAACAAGAACAGAATAAATGATGCAAAGAATACTTTGAAGAGCTGTGCAACGTGCATAAAACTGTAGATGAAACTGTCCTGGAAAAGTTTCTCACTATAAATGAGGGAGAGCAGATACTGGAATTCTTAGTAGTAGTAGTAAAGATCTCGACAGGAAGTTTGAAAAAGGAAAAGGTGCTGGGAAGTGAAAACATAATGCAGAGCTGTTGCAAGCAATTGAGGAATACACGATAAGGGCGATGCACAAGCTATTCAACAAGATTTACAAGCAAGCACAAGTGCCAAACATGGGGAAAATGAGAATAGTATCGATCTATAAAAAAGGTGATAATGAGCGAGTCCAAGAACTAGTAAGGAATCAACTTATTGAGAGTTCCAGGAAAAGCATTCACCAAGACACTGCAGAGGAGAATAAGGGTATGTCTACACTGCAATATAAGCCCAGGGTTAATGGGACTGTAGTCAGCTCACCCATGTTAAGGAAATACGGGCTTGAGCAGCTACATTGTATTTTAACTCAAGGTTAAGAATTTTCTGACCCATGCTTGAACGTAGGGCTCTGGTATCCACACTGCAGTGCTCAGACCTGAGTCAAAGTAACCATATCCGTTTCCCTAGTGCCACTCCCCAAAATGTGGTCACTCTAGCACTAGGACTGTGGTGCACTGTGGGAAAACTTTACTGCCCGCCCTGCACATTACCAAGAAGCAGATCGCTTTGCAAAGGACTTGATCGTTTCTCTCTCCATTGCAAACCCAAGAGGATCTCTGATCGTGTGCTTGCAGATTGGTGATCAGAACAGAATGGGTTAATGTTGACCTGAAGTGCTGCCGTTTGCAAAGGGGGTGTGGCTTCCATTTCCAATAGTGTGGACTGCAGATTGTTGGGATAGAGGGGACGAAGGAAGTTGTCTCATGGAATTGCGGGATACTTCCAGATGACTCCCAAGATCTGAGTCAAGCAGGGCTGTGTCTACACTGCAAAGCAACATGGCTTGGACTCTCCAGCCCTGCAGGGTCCTGGGAACCTGGGTCTGAGCCCTGGTTAGCACAATTGCAGTGTAGATGCAAGGGAGGTTAGCCTTGAGCCAGGACTCAAGCATGGGCTTACATTGCAGTGTAGAGATACTCTAAGAGGTATTTGTATGCCGCGCTTGCAGAGGAACAGGCTGTATTTAGACCAAGGTGAAGACAGATATCACAGTAGTACACCGAACACAACTAAACATATTATAGATGCCAGAGTTGCTGTAAAAAGGCTTTTGATGCCATAACCCTTTTCTCCACATGCTAAGTCTTGAGAAAGTAGCACATCCTTGAGAAAATGATCAAGCTGATAAAAAATATCTAGAGAAAGTCAATGAGTGTGATGAAAGTAAAGCTAATGGAATGGTTCAGGTTGACCACAGGAGTGAGACAATGATGAACACTATCACCAGATTTGTTCAACATGGTACTGCAAGCAGCAATGGCTGTAGCAATGAGAGATGAAATAAGGAGTCACGGTATGTGGAAGGTCAATCTTAGATTTGCAGATGATATAGAACTGATAGCACTGACCAAATAGTAGGTACAGAGAATAACTGACAAAGTAGACTGGGTTAGCAGAAAATCTGGACTGAAGATCAACAGAGAAGACAAAAACTATGGCAACTGGAAGACAAGAGTAAGAGGTAAAAATCAAAGTCAGAGACAAAGAACTAGAACAAGTGGAAAAAATTGTGTGCCTTAGAGGACTAGTATCAAAGAATCAGAATTGTGACGAGGATATTAAAAGAAGAATCAGACTAACTGTTCCTGCGTTCAGAAAATTCTGTAAGATCTGTAAGACTAAAGACATTTTGATAAAGACGAAGATAAGTGTCTATGAGACAACTGTCATGCTGATACTGCCATATGAGTCAGAACATTGAAATATGAGGTAAGCTGATGAATGTAAGCTGATGAATTTCACAAATGATCTAGCTGAGGAGAATACTGTAAGTTTCAAGACAGCACAAAATAAAAAACAAAGTGATAAGGAAATGGATAGGGCAAGAAATAATGCTGTTACAGAAGATTCAAGAAAGATTACTGAGATGGTTTGGACACGTGTCAGGAATGGTCCTGGAAAGGATACCATGGCATGGCAATACATACCAAAGTACAAGGAACTAGAAATAGAGGAAGAGCGAAGATGCACTGGATAGAAATGGTGAAGAATGACACAGAAAAAGGTTTAAAGATGAATGAAGCCGTGAAGCTGGTACAAGACAGAAAGTAGTGGGAGGACTTAATTTAGCCCCATCAACTTTGCTGAGCTGATGGACAGAAATCAAAGAAGAAAGAAGAAGAGCCCAGAATCCCAAGTACCTTACTATTTTGTCAGTCACCTCTAGTTCCATTTGTAATATGTCAACATTTAGTTAGCATGACCTGTAGGCCTTCATCTTAGATCCCCTGACGAGAGATTAGACACAAGCTTCCCCTTCCATGTTGATTGCTCTGATTAAAATTGACATGTACATGTTTAAAATATAACAGGACAATAATCTTAAACGTATGTTCTTAATGCTTCCAATGACTAGCCTAAGAAGCAAACAGTAGATTGACTTGATTATTTTTTCTTCTTTTGAAATGCATGACATCCTTCTCTGCCACAACCGGCTGGCTCCCCAAGCAATCGCCCTTCATATGCCATTTGGTGACATCACATCACTACTGAATTATGGGAGCCTGGAGGCTGTGTGTGCATGTAGGTATATAACATTCAGCTAGGTACAGTCTACAGTAGTAAATACAAACACTTGTGTACAGTTTGACACTAACCTGACTCCTTACATACAGTCCAAGTCTAAGCTCTCTCGTAGCACTTAGTGGTGATTGTAATATCACAGCACAGCATGGTAGGAATGAATCAATGAATTTTTTAATTCTGTCTTTTAAATGCAAATTTGGTGCTTGTGAAAGTGAAGGCCTACTTTAATTAAAGTCAGGCATAGTGGGAGCAGATGATGTTCTAGCTTCTTCATGCAATACAGCTCCTTCAACATACTTCAGTACTTGTCTGAAGCATCACTACTTATTCAAATACAGGTCTGTTCCAAGCAGAGATTGTCAATCATGCCAGATAGTTTGTCACAAAGTGGATTTCAACATTGTGAATTCTGTGACAAACTATTGTTGTCTAGTACAGCGGTTCTCAAACTTTGGGTTGGGACCCCAAAGTGGGTTGGGACCCCGTTTTAATGGGGTCGCCAGGACTGACTTAGACTTGCTGGGGCCCAGGGCCAAAGCCAAAGCATGAGCCCCAACCGCCCGAGGCCGAAGCTGAAGCCTGAGGGCTTCAGCCCTGGGCAGCAGAGCTCAGATTACAGGTCCCCTGAAGCCCTTGGGCTTCAGCTTTGGCCCCCCCCCACCCAGGGCGGTGTGCTCAGGCTTTGGCCCCCCCAACCTGGGACAGCGGGGCTCAGGCAGGCTCAGGCTTCGGTCTCCCCTCCTGGGGTCATGTAGTAATTGTTGTCAGAAGGGGGTCGGGGTGCAATGAAGTTTGAGAACCCCGGGTCTAGTAAATAGAGGATAATTCTCTAGTCAAGAGCTGGCTCTCTGTGGAACAAAATCACTGGTCACATGGCTCAGGACAGACATTTTTCTGAATAATGCCTACTCTCCTACTGCCTTTCTTCAAAAAATAAAGAAAAGTGGACCCTTACTGACTGTACTGTGCATTAGATTACACTGGTCTACGATTTTTGAGAAGTGGTCTGCTTCAGAGATAAAATGTGCTATTTATTATGTATTTTGATGTG
>NW_020665093.1:368997-396459 GCF_002925995.2 Terrapene triunguis
GACTACATTTATTTCAGAAGCATTTTGGCTGTAGAGCAGTGTTATTTGACACTATTCCTAGTGTAAATGGCAATTATGTTTCGATTTGCCTTCTATAGAGAAAATGTGTTCATTTAGGGATTTTTAATTTTTTTATTAAAATGACAGCATCTTCAATTATGGGGGGGAGGGTTTCTATTAGTATTAACAGTAAGAAAATATTGAATCTTTACTAATTTTCACTTTGTGATTTAAGACTTCACTGAAACTGAGTGCAGGAGATCCGAGTGCCTATACTTCTTTTTCAAGAGGAGATAAAGCACTTTTCCTAAAGCAACCTGAAATATTTCCTAAGTGTTCCACTTGAACAAGGAGAGAATGATGAAGATATTGAAATAAATGAAACTTAAGAGAAATAAAAGCACAGAACAAAGAACACAGCAAACTAACTTGAGCAAAAGACGTTTTATCTGAAAATGAATGTTAGTAAATCATATAATTACATACAAAGAAAGCTATGTTAAAGGAGTGCTAAAGGAGTTGGCAGATGAGATTGCAGAGCCATTAGCCATTATTTTTGAAAACTCATGGCGATCGGGGGAGGTCCCGGATGACTGGAAAAAGGCTAATGTAGTGCCCATCTTTTAAAAAGGGAAGAAGGACGGTCTGGGGAACTACAAGCCAGTCAGCCTCACCTCAGTCCCTGGAAAAATCATGGAGCAGGTCCTCAAGGAATCAATTATGAAACACTTAGTGGAGAGGAAAGTGATCAGGAACAGTCAGCATGGATTCACCAAGGGGAAGTCATGCCTGACTAACCTCATTGCCTTCTATGATGAGATAACTGGCTCTGTGGATGAGGGGAAAGCAGTGGATGTGTTATTCCTTGACTTTAGCAAAGCCTTTGATACGGTCTCCCACAGTATTCTTGCCGCCAAGTTAAAGAAGTATGGGCTGGACGAATGGACTATAAGGTGGATAGAAAGCCGGCTAGATCGTCGGGCTCAACTGGTAGTGATCAACGGCTCCATGTCTAGTTGGCAGCCGGTTTCAAGCGGAGTGCCCCAAGGGTCGGTCCTGGGGCCGGTTTTGTTTAATATCTTTATTAATGATCTGGAGGATGGTGTGGACTGCACTCTCAGCAAGTTTGCAGATGACACTAAACTGGGAGGCGTGGTAGATACGCTGGAGGGTAGGGATCGGATACAGAGGGACCTAGACAAATTAGAGGATTGGGCCAAAAAAAACCTGATGAGGTTCAACAAGGACAAGTGCAGAGTCCTGCACTTAGGACGGAAGAATCCCATGCATTGCTACAGACTAGGGACCGAATGGCTAGGTAGCAGTTCTGCAGAAAAGGACCTAGGGGTCACAGTGGACGAGAAGCTGGATATGAGTCAATAGTGTGCTCTTGTTGCCAAGAAGGCTAACGGCATTTTGGGCTGTATAAGTAGGGGCATTGCCAGCAGATCGAGGAACGTGATTGTTCCCCTTTATTCGACATTGGTGAGGCCTCATCTGGAGTACTGTGTCCAGTTCTGGGCCCCACACTACAAGAAGGATGTGGAAAAATTGGAAAGAGTCCAGCGGAGGGCAACAAAAATGATTAGGGGGCTGGAGCACATGACTTATGAGGAGAAGCTGAGGGAACTGGGATTGTTTAGTCTCCAGAAGAGAAGAATGAGGGGGGATTTGATAGCTGCTTTCAACTACCTAAGGGGGGGTTCCAAAGAGGATGGAGCTCAGCTGTTCTCAGTGGTGGCAGATGACAGAACAAGGAGCAATGGTCTCAAGTTGCAGTTGGGGAGGTCTAGGTTGGATATTAGGAAACACTATTTCACTAGGCGGGTGGTGAAGCACTGGAATGCGTTACCTAGGGAGGTGGTGGAGTCTCCTTCCTTGGAGGTTTTTAAAGCCCGGCTTGACAAAGCCCTGGCTGGAATGATTTAGTTGGGAATTGGTCCTGCTTTGAGCAGGGGGTTGGACTAGATGACCTCCTGAGGTCCCTTCCAACCCTGATATTCTATTATTCTATGATTCTATGATAAGGTTGCAAAGTCAAGCACTGACAAACTTAGGCTTGGTCTACACTAAACCCCCAAATCGAACTAAGGTACGCAACTTCAACTACGTGAATAACATAGCTGAAGTTCGAAGTACCTTAGTTCGAACTTACCTCGGTCCGCACGCGGCAGGCAGGCTCCCCCGTCGACTCCGCGGTACTCCTCTCGTCTAGCTGGAGTACCTCAGTCGACGGCAAGCACTTCCTGGTTCGACTTATCGCGTCCAGACAAAACGCGATAAGTCGAACCCAGAACTTCGATTGCCAGCCGCCGAACTAGTGGCTGGGTGTAGACATACCCTAAGAAATGCCAGAATTAAGATTGACTAGACAACCTTAATTTAGCTCCCTTTTTTTCCCCACAGGACCCCTGACTCCAGAAATTCCATGTGAAGCCATACTAACCACCTAGTTTATCAATAGGGTTCAGATATTTAGGTCCACAGCACAGACCTCTACCGCTTGAACTAATGGAGTAGAATGGGAGCAATAGACAAGGATGTCAAGTATCAGAGAGGTAGCCATGTTAGTCTGGATCTGTCAAAAGCGACAAAGAGTCCTGTGGCACCTTATAGACTAACAGAAGTATTGGAGCATAAGCTTTCGTGGATGAATACCCACTTCGTCAGATGCATGCAAGGATGTAATACACACATTACCTTGAGGTTCACAGCTATTTGCTAGATAGCAGAAGAATGTTGAGAATAAGAAATCCTAGGTTCTATTTCCAGGTTCTGGAGGACATGCAGTCTAGTAGTCACAGACTCTTGTGTCTTGTCCCATTCTGTTCCTGTAGGCTTTGCTCCTAAACCCTTGGCTCTTGTGCCTGCTAACTTGTCACTGTTATTCCTCCTGCCGGGTTCTGTCCTCTTTTCCCAGCATGCCTCTGGTTCCTCTCTCTGCTCCTCACCCCTATATATCAGATAGGCTGCTTCTTCAGTTTCCTCCATGCTGTTGGAATGTCAGCAGGAAGAGCATGGAGAAGATAAAAGAACCAATATTCCTGCTCTCAGTACTGGTGCCTGTTAGCACAGTAGTCCCTCGTTCCTGGGAGCATCAATTGCAGGAAACTCCTGCCTAGCTCCTAGGATGGACCATGCTCGCTATAAACAGAATCTTTACAGATTTTAGCTGTCATACTTTAATAATCCCCAACTAAGCACGTGCAAACAAGTGATTTTTTTTTCAGGGGCTTATAACTCAGCTATGTCTGGGTGGATTTTCACAAAGACAGCAAAACACATTGCTCCAGCACCAAGGGAGCCCCCCTGCCAGTTTAAAGATTCCAAAGCCTGGAAGCATGAGAATTTCAAGAATTTTTTGACATAGGCAAAGCATTTTTTTCCCCCAAACCTAGTTTTCAGAAACAACTGAGCTATTTTTGTTGAAATTTAAAAACAAACAAACAAACAAACACCCTGAGCCTGAAATTTCAGCCCAAACTTGTAAGGCAAAGTTATAGGCAACTGAACACAGGGCCTTCTAAGGAAAGTGATAGGCAACTTTAACTACAGCTGTCACTGCCAGCTCTGCTTATGACATTGCTAAATAAAAATACTGTATGAAATAAAATACATGCACCTTATCACAAGTGGCATTTCCAAGTTGCATTTGGAGTTGCCAAAAAAAAATGCTATAAATGTAAAATATTATTTCAATATACCAGTATATCTAATATTAGTACGATACACCCCCCAAAAAATTCCTTAAAAACAAACAAAACAGCCTTTTTCATTTCCCAATACACTTTATATTTGTTAAAAACATTTTTTCCATACATCTCACCTTGCCATGGCTTCTCTCCACCTTTCGGAAACATTTATTCAAGGAAAGATTGTGTCGAACAGAGTTCTTCCACCCTGTTGGTGCTGTGGCAAAGTATGGGAAGCGTTCCAGAATCCAGCTGTAGATTTCTTTGACTGGCAAACTTTTATTAGGAGACTGTTCAATAGCCATGTAAATGAGAAGGCTAAAGGAATAAGGAGGTTTGGAAGTGGCTGATTTTTTTTCCAGATTCTGGTAGCAGGATGGTGAGAAAGATGGCACGTTATCACCCTCAATGTCATATATAGGACTAACAATTGGAAGACCCTCACTTCCAAGACTGAAGTATGTTAGAAGATTAGTACTTTCATGAAGCCAGTTCAAATTTGTGAGCTCATCATCTGCTGATTCGCTGTCCACTAACGTGGCCTTCGGCCTAGCAGCATCAACTGCTTCAGGCAAGCTTCCCATTCTGTAAATCTGTCTTAATCCTGCAGCCTTTTCTGCTCCAGGTGCTTCAGCTTTCTTATCTGGAGTCATTCCAGTTACTGGACCCATTTAATTTTACTTGTCTATAACAAAGAAAACAATTATAAATCAATGTAAGTCTTAAAAATCTTATCCAACTGCAGCCACTAAGCCAACAAAATAAAAGGAAATTCAGTATTGTATCTCCTCTATCCTGCTCAGTCACTATAATTAAGGCTACATTTTAGTCATGGGTATTTTTGGTTAAAATCATGGACAGATCACAGGCAATAAACAAAAATTCACAGAATCATAGAATCATGGAATATCAGGGTTGGAAGGAACCTCAGGAGATCATCTAGTCCAACCCCCTGCTCAAAGCAGGACCAATTCCCAACTAAATCATCCCAGCCAGGGCTTTGTCAATCCTGAACTTAAAAACCTCTAAGGAAGAAGATTCCACCACCTCCCTAGGTAACCCATTCCAGTGCTTCACCACCCTCCTAATGAAAAAGTTTTTCCTAATATCCAACCTAAACCTCCCCCACTGCAACTTGAGACCATTACTCCTTGTTCTGTCATCAGGTACCACTGAGAACAGTCTAGATCCATCCTCTTTGGAACCTCCTTTCAGGTAGTTGAAAGCAGCTATCAAATCCCCCCTCATTCTTCTCTTCTGCAGACTAAACAATCCCAGTTCCCTCAGCCTCTCTTCATAAGTCATGTGCTCCAGCCCCCTAATCATTTTTGTTGCCCTCCACTGGACTCTTTCCAATTTTTCCACATCCTTCTTGTAATGTGGGGCTTAAAACTGGACACAGTACTCCAGATGATGCCTCACCAATGTCAAATAGAAGGGAATGATCATATAGTGCCACTCCCCCACCAGCATGACCAGTTCTGACCTTCCAATATATTTTGGGGCATGGGGTTGGGGCATGGGCTTACTTCTGTTGGCTCCCTACTTATACAGCCCAAAATGCCGTTAGCCTTCTTGGCAACAAGAGCACACTGTCAACTCATATCCAACTTCTCGTCCACTGTAACCCCTAGCTCCTTTTCTGCAGAACTGCTACCGAGCCATTCGGTCCCTAGACTGTAGCAGTGCATGGGATTCTTCAGTCCTAAGTGCAGGACTCTGCACTTGTCCTTGTTGAACCTCATCAGGTTTCTTTTGGCCCAATCCTCTAATTTGCCTAGGTCCCTCTGTATCCTATCCCTACCCTCCAGCGTATCTACCACGCCTCCCAGTTTAGTGTCATCTGCAAACTTGCTGAGAGTGGAGTCCACAACATCCTCCAGATCATTAATGAAGATATTGAACAAAACCGGCCCCAGGACCAACCCTTTGGGCACTCTGCTTGATATTGGCTGCCAACTAGACATGAAGCCATTGATCACTACTCGTTGAGCCCGACGATCCAGCCAGCTTTCTATCCACCTTACAGTCCATGACCTGTCCATGACTTGTACTATAGACCTGTAACTACAACTTGGGCCGGGGGTCTGCAGGTGCTCTGGAAGGGTGATCTGGGGGGCGCCGCGGGCAGCAACGCACATCCCGGGACCCCCACTGCTCCGCTGTGTCCCTACAGCTGCTAGGGGGAGGGAAGGCCGGGGGGGCTCCGCACGCTGCCCCTGCCACAATCTCCGGCTCCGTAGCTCCCATTGGCGGGGAACTGTAGCCAATGAAAGCTGGGGGGGGGGGTGGCACCTCTTGGCGGAGGAGGCACACAGAGGCCCCCGGCCCCTCCACCTAGGAGCTGCAGGGACATGCCGGCCGCTTCCGAGGAGTCTCTCCCCCTCTCCCCCCAAGGTAAGTGTCACCCCGCACCCCAACCCCCTGCCCCAGCCCTGAGCCCCCTTTCACCCCCAAACTGCCCCAGCAGCAGCCGGTGCGGCTGGCCCGGGAGCTGCCTGATCTGCTCGGGCAGCCCCAGAGCCAGCCGCACCGGCAGCTGCATAAATCATGACTTCCGTGACAGACATGCAGCCTTAACTATAATACATTTATAAATGTGTTGGGGTATAGCTATCCAAAGCCTGGGACCATCTGAACCTTTGTGAAATTGTCTCAACCAGGTGTTAAATCCCACTGGTTTGTGACTGGGTCCTCATTACTGAACTTATGCTAACTATTTGGAAATTGCTATACCTTACTAGATACAACAGGAGTGGCTATATTGAGATCACCTTCTGTAAAGTGGCTCTGCACAACAAAATGAGAAAAGCACTGAATAAGTGGTCTCTAATATGTTCAGTTCTCCCATTAACTGTTTAATTACATTACAAATTAACCCACCTTATAAATGTTTTTATTTCCCCCCTTAGGACTTAACTTGCAAAGAGCCCTATCTATAAGATGAAGTTGTGATCTTAGGGCCACTCTACACTACAGATGGGATCATGTCCAGTGAATCGGTGTTTTGATGCACCCATCAGACATGGTTTCAGTTAATACACTTTAGCACAACCATACTCCCGTGGTGTTTGCCTGTCCACATGACCAAGATGCACAAAGTGTTTGCAGCAGTGTATTTTAGGAAAATCTAGTCAGCTATCCCATATCGCCTCAGATGCTAGAACCAGGCGATAGGATTGTAGATGATTTTCAAGATCATTCTGAACCACATGGTACATAGGGTACATAGGGTTCTGGAAATGTTGTACTAATCCATTGCCTATTTGGTTGTTCTCTGCCCCCTACATAACACCACTGTGTTCTACAACCTCAAATCTTTCTATTCTGTGAATATTTGGCATTGAGCATACCAATATTGTTTAAATGAGTTAACATAGGCTGGACTGGCAAATTCAAAGATGCCAGAATTTTCAAGAATTCCAGTGAAAAGGAAACAGGGAATTCAATGCAATAGCAAAGTGGGGACAGTGTCATAGAATGACCAGAGTGCTCCCTGTAACACATCATGCAATCCACCTGGGATTTACTACCCCAAAGGGTATGTCTACACTACGAGAGTAGTTCGATTTTACTTAAATCGAATATGTGGAATCGATATTACAAAGTCGAACGTGTGTGTGTCCACACTAAGGACAGTAATTCGACTTTGTGAGTCCACACTAACGGGGCAAGCGTCGACATTGGAAGCGGTGCACTGTGGGCAGCTATCCCACAGTTCCTGCATTCCCCGCTGCCCATTGGAATTCTGGGTCGAGCCGCCAATGCCTTCTGGGTAAAAAAATGTGTCGAGGGTGCTTTTGGGTAACTGTCGTCATCCAACCGTCACTACCGCCCTCCCTCCCTGAAAGCGCCGGCGGGAAATCAGTTCGCACACTTTTCTGGTCAGTGACAGCGCGGACGCCACAGCACTGCGAGCATGGAGCCCGCTGCGACCATCACTGCAGTTATGGCTGTTGTCAACACCTCGCACCTTATCATCCACCTTTCCCAGAGGCAGATGCTGAGAAATCGGGTGAGGAGGCTACGGCAGCGCGGTGAAGACCTGAAGTCTGAGAGTGGCACAGACCTGTCACAAAGCATGGGACCCCGCGCCGAGGACATCATGGTGGCAATGGGTCATGTGGATGTTGTGGAACGGCGATTCTGGGCCCGGGAAACAAGCACGGACTGGTGGGACCGCATAGTGCTGCAGGTCTGGGATGAATCCCAGTGGCTGCGAAACTTTCGCATGCGGAAGGGGACTTTCCTTGAACTTTGTGAGTTGCTGTCCCCTGCCCTGAAGCGCAATGACACCCGGATGCGAGCAGCCCTGAGTGTCCAGAAGCGAGTGGCCATAGCCCTCTGGAAGCTTGCAACGCCGGACAGCTACCGGTCAGTCGCGAACCACTTTGGCGTGGGCAAATCTACCGTGGGGGTTGTTGTCATGCAAGTAGCCAACGCAATCATTGAGCTACTGCTCTCAAAGGTAGTGACCCTGGGAAACGCGCAGGTCATCATAGATGGCTTCGCTGCGATGGGATTCCCAAACTGCGGTGGGGCTATAGATGGAACTCACATCCCTATCCTGGGACCGGACCACCAGGCCAGCCAGTACATTAACCGAAAGGGCTACTTTTCAATGGTGCTGCAAGCACTGGTGGACCATAGGGGACGTTTTACAAACATCAACGTCGGATGGCCGGGCAAGGTTCATGACGCTCGTGTTTTCAGGAACTCTGGTCTGTTTAGACGGCTGCAGGAAGGTATTTACTTCCCGGACCACAAAATAACTCTTGGGGATGTGGAGATGCCTATAGTCATCCTCGGGGACCCAGCCTACCCGCTAATGCCCTGGCTCATGAAGCCCTATACTGGCGCCCTGGACACTGAAAAAGAACTCTCCAACTACCGGCTGAGCAAGTGCAGAATGGTGGTGGAGTGTGCTTTTGGACGTCTCAAGGGGAGATGGAGAACCTTACTGACTCGCTGTGATCTCAGCGAAACCAATATCCCCATTGTTATTGCAGCTTGCTGTGTGCTCCACAATCTCTGTGAGAGCAAGGGGGAGACCTTTATGGCGGGGTGGGAGGTTGAGGCAAATAGCCTGGCTGCTGATTACGCCCAGCCAGACAGCTGGGCGATTAGAAGAGCCCAGCGGGACGCGCTGTGCATCCGTCCAGGCTTTGAAAGCTAGGTTCCTGAGTGAGCAGGGTAACCTGTGACTATTAAGTTTGTGTACAGAGAAGCTGAACCTGACCCCGTTTCTTTACCAAGTAAATATTCACTATCTTCTCCAGTTACATACCCCGTTCCCCCCCTTCCAACACACGTTTAAAAATAAAATCACTTGAATTTTGTTAATGAACACCGTTTTCTTTATTACTGTTTTCTCGGGAAAGTGTTGAACCTGGGACGCAGACTGTGGTGGGGAGCGGGTGTAGTGTAGTGATGCAAAGGATGCTTCTAAACTCCAGGAATGACAGGCTCCGCACTGGTGGACTGGTTGTTTCAACGGAGCCTGCCACCCCTCCTATTCGGGACTCTGTGTGTGGGGGCTATGTGACTTTGTGGCAGGGGGAGTACGGTTACAGATCCCTTGCTGCGTGGCTGCATAAGATCTCTAACCGCCCTCCCCCGCCACAAAGTCACATACCCCCCCCCACACACACACAGAACATGAAAACCACCTCCCAGACTGACCAGGGTAACTAGTGACTGCAATGTGTGTGTGCCCTGCTGCTGAACCTGCCCCCGCCTCTGTACCCTGGTAAAGGTGACTGTCCTGTCCAATTACCAACCCCCTTCCTCACCTTCAGACACACTCTCCTGTAAAAGAACATGATGGAAACAGTAATTAACAGAAACGTCTTTTTTATTAGCAACTACACATGAAACTGGGGGATGAAACTTGGACGGGGGCTTGGGTGAGGCGGGAAGGAAAGGACTTGTCAAATTTTGGGGAATGAGAGCCTTCTAGTACTAGAGCACTCTGCAGGGGTGGAGTGAGAGTTTTCACGGACTCTGCCGCCCCTCCTTCTTGGGACTTTGGGTGAGGGGGATATGGGACTTGGTGGCGGGGGAGGGCGGTTAGAGAGAGACTGCAGCGGGGCTCTGTCCTCCTGCCTCCGGTCCTGCAGAACATCCACAAGGCGCCGGAGCGTGTCCGTTTGCTCCCTCATTAGTCCAAGCAGCGTTTGAGTTGCCTGCTGGTCTTCCTGCCACCACCTCTCCTCCCGTTCCATGTGTGATTGGTGCATTTGGGACAAGTTCTCCCTCCACTGGGTCTGCTGGGCTGCCTGGGCTCGGGAGCAGCCCATAAGTTCCGAGAACATGTCCTCCCGTGTCCTCTTCTTCCTACGCCTCATCTGCGCTAGCCTCTGGGAGTGTGATGCCAGGCTAGGTCGGGAGACAGTCGCAGCTGTGGGATGGGAAAAAGGGAGTGAATTCCTCAGAAAGATAAATTTAGTTGTGAACAAAGAACATAGTCTTTCTCTGTGAACAAGACCATGCACAGCACCTATCACATGCGCACTCAGGACAAGGTCGAATTTTCGGCCTTCGCATTCAGTGCCTGGGGTCTTGCAGTGCAGATCAGAGAAGCGGGGCAGAACACCGGAATTTGGGTAGCAGGCAGACATGGTAAGCCGTAGACTCGTGGCTGCTTAAAACTTTAATAATAGCACTGGCCTCCTTTCACGTTGAAAGCAATGCCAGTCCCTGCTGCCAGCAATCCGGCAAGCATGAACTCTGCCCCTGTCCCACCACCTCGCGGCTGTCCCAGGGAAAGATCCCTGTATGCTGCCCCTCTCCCGCCTCCACCGCGTGGCTGTAAACCGCCGGTTACAGTTCTGTAAAGGAACAGGCAAGCAGTCCCAATACTAACATTCCCCTACCTAATTCAAAGCAGGTCACCATGAGCGACATCACTCTGATGAGGATTTCAGAGACGGAGAAAGAAAGGATGCTTCGGGAAAGCCTGCAAAGACCAGGGCCGTATGCCGCCATGCTCTGCAAGGCAATGATCCCGGAGTACTTGCTTGTCTCCTGGCGCGGAAACGTCTCCTACTACGGAGGACCCAATAAGGCCGCTCTCCCCAGGAACCTGATGCAAAGGCTTTCCAATTACCTCCAGGAGAGCTTCGTGGAAATGTCCCTGGAGGATTTCAGCTCTATCCCCGGACATATAGACCGGATTTTACTGTAGCTGAACTGGCAGGGACTAAACAGTAGAGCGGCTAGTGCAAAACAATCATGCTAAACCGGACATTGTTAGATTTTTTTTCAGTAGTTGCACTGCCAAGGACTGAAACGTTAAGCGCCTAGGGCAAAGTAATCATGCACAACCCATAGTTAATATTCTTAATATTCCTGTTCTGTTAAAAATAAATGTTTACATGTTTAAAACACTTACTGGTTGATCCTTCCCCTGATTCTGTGTCCGCGTTAACGGCTGGGGACGGTTGGTAGGGGATCTCTGTAAGGGTGATGAAGAGATCCTGGCTGTCGGGGAAATCAGCGTTGTAAGCGCTGTCGACTGCCTCGTCCTCCTCATCTCCTTCCTCATCTTCCCCGTCCGCTAACATGTCCGAGGAAGCGGCCGTCGACAATATCCCATCCTCAGAGTCCACGGTCAGTGGTGGGGTAGTGGTGGCGGCCGCACCTAGGATGGAATGCAGTGCCTCGTAGAAACGGGATGTCTGGGGCTGGGATCCGGAGCGTCCGTTTGCCTCTTTGGTCTTCTGGTAGCCTTGTCTCAGCTCCTTGATTTTCACGCGGCACTGCATTGCATCCCGGCTGTATCCTCTCTCTGCCATGGCTTTAGAGATCTTCTCGTAGATGTTTGCATTCTGTCTTTTCGATCGCAGCTCGGAAAGCACGGACTCATCGCCCCACACAGCGATCAGATCCAAGACTTCCCGATCAGTCCATGCTGGGGCCCTCTTTCTATTCTGAGATTGCATGGCCATCTCTGCTGGAGAGCTCTGCATCGTTGCCAGTGCTGCTGAGCTCGCCACGATGTCCAAACAGGAAATGAGATTCAAACTGCCCA
Source organism: Terrapene triunguis (assembly GCF_002925995.2). Lineage (NCBI taxonomy): Eukaryota > Metazoa > Chordata > Testudines > Emydidae > Terrapene > Terrapene triunguis. The sequence continues at coordinate 380,722 of NW_020665093.1, forward strand.
GACAGGAAAAGGAATTCAAATTTTCCCGGGGCTTTTCCTGTGTGGCTGGTCAGAGCATCCGAGCTCGGACTGCTGTCCAGAGCGTCAACAGAGTGGTGCACTGTGGGATAGCTCCCAGAGCTATTACCGTCGATTTCCATCCACACCTAGCCTAATTCGACATGGCCATGTCGAATTTAGCGCTACTCCCCTCGTTGGGGAGGAGTACAGAAGTCGAATTAAAGAGACCTCTATGTCGAACTAAATAGCTTCGTGGTGTGGACGGGTGCAGAGTTAATTCGATGTAACGGTGCTAAATTCGACATAAACTCCTAGTGTAGACCAGGCCAAAGAGAACCTAGAAACTAGCAGGGCTGACCAGCTCTGTTACACAGATTTACTCCCATCTCCAAAGTCATATTAGAATGTGGTTCCAGCTCAACAATCTTACTACATCCCTGCTCAACAGTGGGGTTGTAATATTGTACACCTGCAATTAGGAACTGTGTGTCTGGAAATGAACCATGCATCAAGATAACCAAGAGAAAACCTGTTTACAAACTTGGTAAAATTTTATAGTGTATATAAATCCTTAGTCTAGTTCCTACTGGGAAAGTGTATAGACGTCACCAAAACCAATAGACAGATAGCCAATCTTAGGGCTGATATAGACTGAAAAGTTACATTGGCATAGTTATGTCTCTCAAGAGTGTGAAAAATCCACACTCTGAGACGGGTGGGCAAACTCTTTGGCCTGAGGGCCACATCTGGGTATGGAAATTGTATGGCGGGCCATGAATGCTCATGAAATTGGGGTTTGGGGTGCAGGAGGGGGCTGCGGGCAGATCAGAGGGGTTCGGAGTATGGGAAGGGGCTCTGGGCTGGGGCAGAAGGATTTGGAGTGTGGGAGGGGGCTCCGGGCTAGAGCAGAGGGGTTGAGGTGCAGGGGGGAGTGGGTGAGAGCTCCAGCTGGGGGTGTGGGCTCTGGGGTGGGGCTGGGGATGAGGGGCTTGGGGTGCAGGAGGGGGCTCCAGGCTGGGACCGAGAGGTTCAGCGGGCGGGAGGGGGATCAGGGCTGGGGCAGGGGGTTGGGGCACAGGAGGAGGTATGGGGTGCAAGCTCCAGGCGGCGCTTACCTCAAGCAGCTCCCGGAAGCAGCAGCATATCCCACCGCTGGCTCCTATGCAGAGGTGTGGCGCCAGCCAGGTGGCTCTGTGCACTGCCCCGTCCACAAGTGCCGCTCCTGCCGCTCCCATTGGGTGCAGTTCCCAGTGTGGAGCCCCCTGCTGCCCCTACGTGTAGAAACCAGAGGGGGAACATGCCACTGCTTCTGGGAGCTGCACGTTCAACCCATCAGGCCTTTTAATCTGGCCAGCAAGCCCCCGACCCCGCTCCCCACCCTTGCTCTGAGAGATGTAATTAAGCTGACCTAACCGCTGGTGTAGACAGCACTAGGTCAATGGCAGAATTCTGTCAATCAAGCTACCACCTTCTGTGGAGGTGGATTACCTACAGCGATGGAAGAACCCCACCCGTCTCTGTAGTAAGTGTTTACACTGAAGCACTGCAGCTGTGTCACTGTAGCATTTAAAGTGTAGTGTGGCAAGGCACCTCCTTCGTCTCGCCAGACTTAGCACTTCTCCCTCTGCAATGACCTGTGGTAACCCCTTCTCAGTTAGTAGGGAAGAGGGCCTTTAACATTCTGGGGCTAATATAGCACCCTCTTGCAGTCATACAGCCTGACTTTCACAGTAGACAACATAGCTTTATTGAAAATCTCAAAGATGCCATGGACTTAATCGTTATGGAGACTAAAATTTACTCCTAGCACAGCCATTTTTTACAGTTTGTGCAATGAGACAAATTCAGCGTGATTCATATTGCATCAACAACTGATTATGTGTCAAAATGTCATCACACCATGAATCCACGCTTCCACATGACGTTTTCCAGACCCTGTCAGAAAGATTATTGTACCCATCAATGTTTCACAAGCAGATGCAGGATCATAAAAGATAGAAGTGATCCTAGGAAACTGGCATAAATGTCAACCAAGGAATAGTCATATCAGAATCTTACATACAATACTGGATTTATAATGGTGCCAATGGCGCCATGGCGCCGGGCCCACAGTTGAAAGGGGGCCTGGCGCGCTCTCCTCCGCCCCCCCACTCTCTCCTGTGGGGTCAGAGCTTGACACTGCGGGCTGCTGCGGCTCCGTGGCAGCCTCTGCCGGCAGCCTAGCTCCTGCCCCGTCCCTTTCCCCAGCGTGCTATGTTCCCTCCCCCCCGGCCAATCAGCTGGATCAGCTGCTAGCCGGCAGGAGGGGGGAGGAGGGAGCCACAGCACGCTGCTCCTGGGGGGAGGAGGAGGAGAAGAGACGGGGATGAGGCCTCTCCCCCGCCTCTTTCCCCAGCGTGCTACGTCCCCCCACGCACACACACATGCTGGTCAGTTGGATCAGCCTTGCAGGCAGGAGGGGGGCAAGGAGGAGAGAGCCGCAGCACACCACTCCGGGGAGGAGGAGAAGACGAGGCGGGGTGAGGCCTTGGGGAAGAGGCTGGAATTGGGGCATACCCCCTCCAGCCCCCTGCGTGACCACCCCCATGACCCCAGCCCACCCCCTCAGCTCCCTGCCCACCCTAACCCCTGCAACCCCCCAGCCCCCTGAGCCCCTGGCCCTGCCCTGACCCTGACCCTGCACTCCCCTCACACCTCCTCAGCACCCTCCCACACCTCCCCAGCCCCCTTCCCTGACCCCTGCACCCCCCTTACACACCCTGTCCCCTGCACCTCCCCTCACCCTTCCAGCCCCCAGCCCTGACCCCTGCACCCCCTACACCTCCCCTGCCCTGAAACCTGCACCCTCCTCACACACACCCAGGCCCCTGCCCTGACTCCTGCATCCCCCCACATCCCCACCCCCATCCTGAGAACCAAACAGGAGCTGCCCCAGGTAAGCACTCCACACCCCAACCCTGAGCCCCCTCCCCCACCCTAGCTCCTTGCCAGACCCCGCACCTGAACATTCTTTTACAATATTTGGAAAGATCATAAGTGGTCTGTCGAGACCCTCTGTGATTTTCAAGTGATCTGTGGAAAAATAAGTTAGACTACAAGAACAATCAAGGTACCTCACTTTATTTTCATTTACTTGCTATTACTTAAGGGAGGAGGATGAAGAAAAAAAGAATGAAAAATGGGGGCAGGGGGAGATAAGAGAGAATGTTTTTTTCTTGACTGGGTCCCAAGGAGGAGCCCCAAAAATGAAGCTGAGCACAGGGCTGGGGGGCCCCACTAACTCTAAATCCACCACTGGCTGTCACGTCACATGGGCTGGGGATACTGTCAGGGCCGGTGTAACCACTAGGCAAACTAAGCGACTACTTAGGGCGCCAATATTTGGGGGTGCCAAAAAGCGGTGCCACAAAAATTTTTTTTACACTACAGTGGAATCCCATCTTACACGGGGGTTAGGTTCTAAAGTCACCGCGTAAGAGGAAAATTGCGTACAGTGAAAATTACCATAAAGTACAGTATACACTAGAACAGGGGTCCTCAACCTACGGCACTCATGGCAAAGGTGGCACGCAAGCTGATTTTTTTTTTTTAATGGCAGGCTGCGGGTCCCAGCTGCCGCTGAGCCTGCTGCCGACCTGGGGTTCTGTTCACTCAGCTGGCAGCAGGCTGAGCAGGGCCAGCAGTGGGCCGGCTCCTGCCAGCCGGGGTCCCAGCCGCCAGCCCAGCTCAGCCCGCTGCCGGTCTGGGGTTCCGGCTGCCAGCCCCTTGCCAGTCGGGGTCCCGGCCGCCAGGAGGCTGAACGGATCCAGCAGCCAGGACCCCGGCTGGCAGCGGGCTGAGCAGGCTGAGCGGGACCGGTGGCTGGGACCCCGGCTGGCAAGAGCCAGTGGACGGAACCCCAGACTGGCAGCGGGCTGAGCAGTTCAGCCCGCTGCCAGTCTGGGGTCCCGGCCGCCGGCCCTGCTCAGCCCGCTGACGATCTGAGGTTCCAGCTGCTGGCCCCTTGCTAGCCAGGGTCTTGGCCACCAGCCAAGGTGAACGGCAGGAGGCTGAGCGGAGTCGCCGGCTGGGACCCCAGTTGGCAGCTGAGTGAATGGAACACCAGGCCAGCAGCAGGCTCAGCGGTGGCCGGGACCCGCAGGCTGCCATTAAAAAAAAAAAAAAATCAGTTCGCGTGCCACCTTGGGCATGTGTGCTGTAGGTTGAGGACCCCTGTTCTAGTGTATACCATACTTTATGGTAATTTTCACTATACGTAATTTTCCTCTTACGCGCTGACCTTAGAACCTAACCCCCGCATAAGATGTGACTCCACTGTATTCATTTTTGAAAATTTATAATAAGCGATGCTCCGGGGGGGGGAAGGGGAAGAGAGGCGCAAGTTGAAAGTTTCGCCTAAGGTGCAAAATATCCTTGCACCAACCCTGGATACTGTGTCAGCTGATCCCCATAGTCTCCAACCTACCTGGGCAGTACAGCAGACATGGCCCTGCCCACTAACTCCTCTCCACTCTCTAGCCACCCCACCACCTGCCCCCCCCCCATAAGGCTTAGCCCTCTTACTTTTAAAAATGATTGCTTGCCCCTCCTCCCCCTCAGGCTTTTCTGACATTCCTGTCGCCAGGTACCCAGTTTTAGCCTGGAAACTCCAGTAGAAAACATGACCTGAGTTAGCAGTGCTGACTGGAAACTAAATGTCCGGTTATAGGAGTAACCACATTAGCCTCCACTCCTCCCAATCCCAACACCCACCCCCGAGGGCTGGAAGAGAACCTGTCCTGCTGCTGCGGGAGGAGGGGCAGCTCAGTGCAGAGAAAGACAAAGAGAATGTGCTAGAACGAGGTAGGTACCCGCTCTATGTGGGCAGGGGCGGGGGGGATCCTGTTTACCCCCTCCCCAGCCCTGCTGCGCTTGCAGTTTACCCCTGACCCCTCCCTTGCTCCAGAGACTAACCCTAGCTCCTGCCCCCGGCCCCTTTTACAATTATTCCCCAGGGGGGCCCACAAATATGTTTGGCGCCGGGCCCACAAAAAGTTAATCCAGCCCTGCTCACATATTGTTTGGTTAATCAGAGGATAGGTAGATGCCTGGTAGGATGCCCTTATACAAACTGTGATGAGAAAGGCTGCAATTTAGTCACGGAGGTCATGTTGTAGCCAGCTGTGACATTACGCTTCATATTCTTTCTGCCTCCGCAGGCGGCAAGGGACCTCCATGACTTCAGCCAGCGCTGGCTGGCTGGGAACTGCCTATGGAGGCAGAAAGCTGCAAGGTACCCCCCGCAGCTCCTGGCCACTGCAGTTGGAGTGAGGAGCTCCCCCGCCGCTCCCGGCAATCACGGGCGGCAGGGGGGATCCACCGCTCCTGGCAGCAAGGGGGACCCCACAGCAGGGGAATCCCCACTGCTCACAGCTGTGCTGCTCCCCGCCGCAGGGGGAATACCCGCTGCTCATGGCTGCCCCGTGTGGCAGGGCGGATCCCCAATGCTCCCATGCACTGCGGGTGGCAGGGGGGATCCACGGAGCTCTCAGCCACCGCGGGCGGCAAGAAGAACCCCCGCCACTCCCTGCTGCCGGCAGATCCCCGCCACCGCAGGCAGCAAGAGGGACCCCTGGAGTTCTAGGCTGCTGCGGGTGGCAGGGGGACCCCGGTAGCTCCCAGCCACAACGGGGGGACCCTGGAGCTCCCCAGCTGCCCAGCCTACCCATTTTGTCTTGGGTATTTTTAGTAAAAGTTACAGACAGGTCACACTTCCGTGAATTTTTTATTATTGCCCGTGACCTGTCCGTAACTTTTACTAAAAAGATCTGTGATAAAAACTTAGCCTTAGTGATGAGACATGAGAAGTCCTATCACCAAAGAAATTAGCATGTTGCCTCAAGGACAAGCGTAGCCACTTGATTGCCCTTATTTTAGAGAAGCAGGGTGGAAATGTTTATGTCACATAGCCATGCATGACTATCTGTGGAGAAAACGTGCAGTATGTTTTGAGTGGAAGTACATAGGTCCAGCATACACTCCAACTCTAGAGCCGAACCATAATAACCAGATATCTCAATTAGGGTAAAACCCCAAGGAAAGCCCTATACTTACCATGCTCCAATTATACTGCATGCAATAGGAATTTCAGAAGCACAAACTACGGAGGAAAACTAACAAGAAAATTCCCTTCTGTGACCCAACGCTCCATATTCCTCATAGAGATATTATTATGATATGATTATGGCATATTATAATGTATTTTATGCAAGATAGCTTGTGAGATATCATTGAAAAGGTTATGATTTACTGAATATGATTATCCTATTTGTATGCATGTATCATTTTTGTATCTGAAGTTAGAAATATTGACTATGTATCTGTATTTCAAATGTGTTTACACTTGCCCACAAGGCAAAAGGCTCTCGGTCTAGATGGCTGGCTGGGAACGGCCCAATCAGGTTAATGAGCCATTAGAAGAAAACAATAGGCCTTAGAAGAAGCTTATCTCCTGGGGGGGGCGAGGAGGGGCCCTCTCTGAGGACACTACAAACCGCCTCAGAGTGATGGCTGCTTTGACACTACAGGGACATGTGACCAGGTCACCTGGCGCCGGACTCCACCTTTGGATATCAGTATTTTTCCACTGGCTGGCGTGGGAACCAAGCTTTGAAACAAAAGCTATATAAGGCAAGGGAATGACATCATCTTGGTTCTTCACTGACTTCCCACCCAAAGAGACTCCTGGAAACACCTGAGGAACAAAGACTGAAATGGGGGAAGTGCTGGACCCAAGCTAAAGAGATTTTTAGCCTGTGAATGGAACACCTGGGATGTCTAAGCTGTAAGCAAGTGCAGCTTGCCCCTTAAGAATCTGCAGCCTGCTTGTACCATCACTTAGGGTGAGAATTTGCTATTTATATCCAATCTATGTAGTATATTAAGCATAGTTTGCGTGATTTGTTTATTTAATAAGTAATCTGCTTTGATCTATTTGCTATCCCTTATAATTACTTAATATCTATCTTTTGTAGTTAATGAACTTGTTTTTGCTTTGTCTAAAACTAGTGTGTGGGAGTCATAACTGGGGGCAGAAAGCCGTTGTATATTCCTCTCCACATTGAGGGAGGGGGTAAATTTCATGAGCTTATGCTGTACAGTTCCCTGTGCAGTGCAAGACAGTATAATTTGGGGTTTACACTCCAGGGGGGGGGTGTGTGCCTGAGTAACTGTGAAGTTCTCTAGCTAGAGCCTTTCCATGCAGGGCTGGTTACAGCGTTTGCATGTAACTGCAGCTGGGTGTGTCCCTACCTGTATGTGTGCTGATGAAAGTGCAGGATGGTCATAGCAGTACAGTGTAAAGGGAGTCTAGGCTGGGGAGTCAGGGGGACTCAGTGGTACCCCAGTTCCAGGTGGCACCTCAGAGGGAACCTCTCACACCCTCTTCTAATTGAAGTCAAGATAATATTAAACTTTTGGTACCAACTCAATTAAAGTAGCATGCACTTCTTTCACTGCAAAGCACTAGAGGAACAAAACTTAAATCCAAATGAAAAGTGCAACTACTCCTATATGCCATTACTCCCAGGCATCAACACTAACTTGACCGACAACCTTATTCAAAACTGAATGATGCTCAAGCCACTAGACCTAAAAGATCTACTGCATGAAACTACAAGTCACATGCAAGAACAGGGCTATCGATTAGTCGCAGTTAACTCACGTGATTAACTCAAAAAAATTAATCGTGATTAATCACAGCTTTAATTGCACTGATAAACAATAGAATACCAATTGAAATTTATTTTAAATATTTTCTGTTTTTCTACATTTTCAAATATATTCATTTCAATTACAACACAGAATACAAAGTGTACAGTGCTCACTTTATATTACTTTTATTACAATATTAGCACTGTCAAAATGATGAACAAAATAAATAGTAATTTTCAATTCACCTCATAGAAGTACTGTAGTGCAATCTCGATCATGAAAGTGCAACTTACAAATGTAGATTATTATTTTTTTGCTACATAACTGCACTCAAAAATAAAACAAATGTAAAACTTTAGCACCTACAAGTCCACTCTGTCCTACTTCTTGGTCAGCCAATCGCTAAGACAACATTTACGGGAGATAATGCTGCTCGCTTCTTATTTACAATGTCACTTGAAAGTGAGAACAGGCATTCGCATGGCACTTTTGTAGCCAGCATTCCAAGGTAGTACGTGCCAGACATGCTAAACATTCGTATGCTAAACATTCATATGCCTCTTCATACTCCGGCCACCATTCCAGAGGACATGCTTCCATGATGATGACGCTCATTAAAAAAATAATGTGTTAATTAAATTTCGACTGAACTCCTTGGGGGAAAACCGTATGTCTCCCGCTCTGTTTTACCCATATTCTGTCATATATTTCATGTTATAGCAGTCTCGAAGATGACCCAGCACATGTTGTTCGTTTTAAGAACACTTTCACTGAAGATTTGACAAAACGCAAAGAAGGTACCAATGTGAGATTTCTAAAGATATAGACAGCACTCCACCCAAGGTTTAAGAATTTGAAGTGCCTTCCAAAATCTGAGTAGGATGAGGTGTGGAGCATGCTTTCAGAAGTCTTAGAAGAGCAACACTCTGATGTGGAAACTACAGAACCTGAACCACCAAAAAGGAAAATCAACCTTCTCCTGGTGGCATCTGACTCAGATGATGAAAATGAACGTGTGTCAGTCTGCACTCTTTGGATCGTTATCAAGCAGAACCCATCATCAGCATGGACGCATGTCTTCTGGAATGGTGGCTGAAGCATGAAGGGACATACAAATCTTTAGTGCATCTGGCAAGTAAATATCCTGCAACGCTGGTGTGACGGGTTGGACCCCCCTTCTGGGATGCCACCTGATATACTGGGATTTCACTGAGCATCTCCTGCTCAAGCAGCCTGGGTTCCCGCTCCCTTCTTTGCTGAATTAGGCTCTCTGGCCTCTTGCAGCATACAAATGTAGGTAGAGCCACACACTGCTGCAGACACAGACTGAAATCAGCTCTATGTGAGAGGACTTTCCCAGCACTCACATGCACACCTCTTTGGGGAGATAACCCCAAATTAATACTGTCTTGCACCATATAGAAAATCTGCACAGCGCAAGGTCATAAAAATCCGCCCTCTTCCTCAATGTGAAGAGAGATGTGCATGACTTCTTGCCCCTCCTCCCCCAGTTAGAAATTACATAAACTGGGTTTAATAATAAACAAAATAAGTTTATTAACTACAAAAGGTAGATTTTAAGTGGTTAAAGGGATAGCAAACAGAACAAAGCAGAGTACCTTGGTAAATAAACAAAAGCCACAAACTGATCTTAACACACTAGATATGTAGGATACAAATTAGCCAATTCTCACCCTGAGTGATAAACAGGCTGGCAGATTCCTAAGACACAAGTTGCCTTGGCTTTCCCAGGTTTTCTTACACAGGCTAAAAATCCTTCCAGCCTGGGACTATCACTTCCCACAGTGCCATTTTTTCCCCTCAGGTGTTTTCAGGTATGTTGTTGTAGGGAGAGTGAGGTCCTTCATGGTGTCATTGTTCCTCTTTTATATCTTCCCCCCACTTGCTGGAAAGATTTTTTGCTGTGACCTGGGTCAAACAGTTCCCATTGTGTAGAGCTATCTCTGAGAGGTTTCTATTGCACACAATTCCTGGGGTAATCCTTACGCTTGTGTGCATTTCTTCAATAAGCCTCATCCAACAGAGCACATTTGAAATACAGAGACATGGTCAATATTCCCAGCTTCAGATACAAAAATGATACATGCATACAAATTGGAATAAACTCAATCCGTAAATCATAAGCTTTCCAGTGATACCTTACATGATTCATCTTGCATAAAGTACATCTCAGTTATGTTATATCCATATCATAAGCATATTTCCATAAAGAATATGGACTAATGTCACAGCTGGCTACAACAGTGCCATGCGAACACCTGTTCTTGTTTACAATGTCACCTGAAAGTGAGAAAGAGGCAGCATTATCTCCTGCAAATGTAAACAAACTTGTTTGTCTAAGCACTTGGCTGAACAAAAAGTAGGACAGAGTGGATTTGTAGGCTCTAAAGTTTTACATTGTTTTATTTTTGAATGCACATTTTTTGGTACATAATTCTACATTTGTAAGTTCAACTTTCATGATAAAGAGATTGCACTACAGTACTTGTATTAGCTGAATTGAAATACCATTTCTTATGTTTCTTTTTTACAATGCAAATATTTGTAATGAAAAATAAAAAGTGAGCACAGTACACTTTGTATTCTGTGTTGTAACTGAAATCAATATATTTGAAATTGTAGAAAACATCCAAAAATATTTAAATAAATGGTCTTCTATTATTAACAGCACAATTAGTTTTTTTTAATCGCTTGGCAGCCCTACTGAAAATAGAACAGAATGCTACACAACCCAATCTCACCAGTTAAATGTGAAAAACTAAGGCAGACTTTTACCAAATATAGAATTATTCCACTAGAGATTGAAAATGGAAGACAAAATGAAGCGTGAAAAGAAATTAAGATCTGTGTAGCCAATGCAACAGAGGAGAAACTGAAGAGGACATGTTTTCCATTCCAATGTCCAAAATATTGGAGAGTTTAAGAGTCATTTCCTCCAATTATCAGAAATTATAAAAGACTCTCCATTAAAAAAACAGTGAAGAAAAATTGTGTGTGACCCTAACAGAAAAGAAAAATAAAGTAGATATACCATTACATTATACAGCAACCTGCCACCAAATAAGGAACAGACTATAACGTCAAAGGATCACAGACAATATATCCCCAGATTGGATCCTCAGCAGATCCTTAGTGTATCACCAATACCTTTGACGGATCCAAGGTTTCTATACATTGCAATGCTTGCATAGCTTGTCATGCCAACAAGTACTATTGAATTGAATACAAAGATATTTAGTTTCTCTGGTTTTACTTCAGTTAGGATGCTATTTTACTTAGTTTACAAAGGGATTCAATTGTAAGTTAGACATTTAGAGGAAAAGCAGAAGGCTTGCTATGAATTGTTAATAACTGGGAACCTTGACTTATCTATTTTATAATATCACTGGAGAAGTCTTCTTGCTGACAAACTCAAAGGCTGGAACATGGTGTTTGGAACTTACAGGACAAGTTACACAAAATATATTTTGTCTTTGCAATTCTCTGTACATCTATGAACTGCAAGGGGACTGACTGTGACTGAGCTGGGAAATGGATCAAGTTCCCAGGATTCCCAATCCAAAATTATGTGAAATGAAAAAGGAATTTTCAAAGGAGTTAAAGAAATAGCTGTCACTATTTCAGGATCTCCACTCAGCAACTGAAGCTCTCTTTGCATTGTAAAAATACTTCCCAGCAGAGACCCAATACAACCCAAATTAGGAGAGTCAAATTTCCCTTTTGAAAGTATTGGAAACTAGAAACTTTCAAAGTAGTTTCATAGTAAATTCTAGAAATTTGAGATTTTTTTCTTAAGTACCTTTGTAACAGCTTTTCAAAAGTTCCAACAGAAACCCTCTCCCTAAAGGGCAAGAACAGTTAATTCACTTTGAGAAGAGGGCCAGGAAATGGCACCAGTACTGAGAGAATTCTGGGAGTTGGAACTCAGGGCAATTGTGGGAGAAAAGGTCAAAAGAAGGCTTTCAAGATCTCCCAGAAGTCACTGCTTCAGGAAACTGTGCTGGTTTTGCTGTGTCATAGGTACTCAAAGGGCAGTAGTACAGTGTAAGTATGGGCATGGGCCAAAACTGCAACTAAAACATCCTTACAGTGTGGACACACTGCAACACGGAGTCTGGTGGCACCTTAAAGACTAACAGATTTATTTGGGCATAAGCTTTCGTGGGTAAAAACCTTAGTGAGTCTTTAAGGTGCCACCAGACTCCTTGTTGTTTTTGTAGATACAGACTAACACGGCTACCCCTTGATACTGCAACACTGGTAACTAAAGTGGCTTTACCCCACTGGTTCAGTCTCCACTGTTAGTCTCACACACAGGCTTTTCTACAGACTAAATCTACTTCCTGCTGCAACACTTCCAGCACAAGGTACAAGAGACTGAATCAAACATAGGCCTGGTCTATACCTAAAACTTAGCTGACCTAGGCCTGGTCTGCACTACAGCGTTAGATCAACATTTGCGACGCCTGTACTCCACCTCGGCAAGAGGAGTAGCGCTAGAGTCGAGCTTCCAGGGTCGAATTAGGGGTAGTGTAGACACAACACTGTGTAATTCGACGGGTTTGGCCTCCAGGAGTGCTCCAATGTGACCGCTCTGAACAGCGCTTTCAACTCCACTGCACTTCAGCCAGGTACATAAGAAAAGCCTCAGGAACTTTTGAATTTCATTTCCTGTTGATCAGCGTGGAGAGCTCACCACCACAGCTGACCATGTCTGCCCAGGGCCGCAAACGCGCTCCAGCATGGAGTATACAGGAAACACTGGATCTGATTGTTGTGTGGGGAGAAGAGTCTGTGCAGGCAGAGCTCCGAACTAGCAGAAGAAACACTGACATCTATGCCAAAATTGCACAGGGCATGGGGGACAAAGGCTACACCAGGAACACACAGCAATGCCATGTGAAAATAAAAGAGCTCAGGCAAGCGTACCAGAAAACAAGGGAGGCGAATAGTCGATCTGGTTCTGAGCCACAGACATACCGCTTCTATGAGCGGCTGCATGCGATTCTAGGCGGGGACCCCACCAGTACCTCAACACTCTTCATGGACACCTCCGAGGGGGCCCAGGCAGCCATGGGCAACAACGAGGAGGACACTGTTGATGAGGAATAGGAGGAGGAGGAGAATGCACAGCAGGCAAGTGGAGGATCCATTCTCCCCGACAGTCAGGACCTTTTCCTAACTCTGGAGCTAATCCCCACCCAGGACCTACTGTTGCGGGACTATGATGGTGGGGAAGGCATCTCTGCTGAGTGCACACTTGTAATCACACTACAGGGGTTAAATGCAATTGTGGTTAATGTTTAATTGGAGGTAAACAATTGGGATACAGTGGCGACCAGTCCAGCCACGCAAAGAGTGCTCCCCGGAAAAGCCTGTTTATGTGCCAAGAGTTTCCCCAACAAAAAATGTCCCCAGATGTGCCCACACAGCACCTATCCTTTCTTGTGTGCTTACCATGCCTGTCTGCAAACCGAAATCTGCTGCCCAGGGCTCTGCCGTGTGTTGTATCTTACTGGTAGGTGCTTCTTTTAGAAGACAAAATGTGGCCATGTACCTCAGGGAATGTATTTACTGCTGGGAGGCGTTTCATTCATTGCAAGAGTTAACCAAGTGTTTTCAACAATGTATGTTTTTCCTTGCAGCTGCAACGTTGTCTTGTCCACACCAGCACAAAGGCTGTCCCAGATTAGAAGGCAAAAAAAGTGGACAAGGGAAGACATGTTCAGTGATTTGATGCATTCCTCCAAGACTGACAGAGCCCAGCTGAATGCATGGAGGCTTACACTGTCGGAGAGCATGCACACCGACCAAGAGGGCAGGAAAGCATGCAGGGGACAAGAGCGTAACATGCAAGAGGAGATGTTGCGGCTTATGGGGGAGCAAACAGACATGTTGAGGCGTCTGGCTGAGGTTCAGGAAAGGCAGCTAGACCTTAGAGTCCCGCTGCACCCAATGATGAACCAGCTGCCCTCCTCACCAAGTTCCATTTCCTCCTTTCCCAGACATCCTAGAATGCAGGGGGGAAAGCTCCATTATCCCTTGAACTCAACTCCAAGGGATGGTTCATGGAGCAGAAAGCTCTCATTCCCACAGCTTTGATTGCTCGACAGTGCAATTGTAGTAAGCTATGTGTCCTTGCCCCTCCTCCCCTGTGTTATCAGGCCCTTAAACCTGGGTTATCTTTGCTATTCATTGCTGTTTCTGTTCAGTGTTTGTTAGCATAATAAAAATGTATGAATTGAGGACAAGAGGCTCTTTATTCACTGTGCACACTGTGGTTGGTGGGGGTTTAGTTTACAGGGAAAAAAAAAAAAAAAAAGGGGGCAGCTTGGTAAGGAACAACACACAGAACTGTCACATCAGCATTAGATCATTCATTAAACTGGTTTTCAAAGCCTCTCAGAGATGCAATGTGCCTCAATGTGCTCTTCTTATTGCCCTGGTGTCTGGATGCTCAAAATGGGCTGCCAGGCAATCTGCCTCAACCCCCCACCCCACCAGAAACTTTTCCCCCTTACTTTCACAGATACTATGGAGCACACAGCAAGCAGCAGCAACAATGGGAATATTGCTTTCGCTGAGGTCTAACCTAGTGAGTAAACTGCGCCAGCGCCCCTTTAAACATCCAAAGGCACATTCTACCACCATTCTGCACTTGCTCAGCCTATGGTTGAACTGCTCCTTACTGCTGTCCGGGCTGCCTGAGCCACAGGAGCAAGGGGTAGGCTGGGTCTCCAGGGATAACTATTGGCATTTCAACATCACCAACGGTAATTTTCTGGTCTGGGAAGAAAGTTCCTTCTTGCAGATTGCTGAAGAGACTGGAATTCCTAAAGATGCGCACGTCATGTACCTTTCCTGACCCTCCCACGTTGATGTCGATGAAATGGCCCTGGTAATCCACAAGCGCTTGCAACACCATTGAGAAGTACCCCTTGCAGTTTATGTACTCTGGTGCCAAGTTAGGGATGTGCAGTCTGTCTATCGCCCCACCACAGTTAGGGAACCCCATCGCGGCCAAGCCATCCACTATGTCCTGCACTTTCCCAGAGTCACTACCCTTCTTAGCAAAAGTGAATTGATTACCCTGGCTACTTGGATCACAGCAGCCCCCACAGTAGATTTACACACTCCAAACTGATTCCCAACTAATCTGGAGTTGCAAGTTTCCACAGGGCTATTGCCACTCGCTTCTCAACTGTCAGAGCGGGTCTCGTTTTGGTATTTTTGTGCTTCAGGGCTCAGGAAAGCAATTCGCAAAGTTCCACGAAAGTGGCCTTACGCATTAGAAAGTTATGCGGCCACTGCTCCTCATCCCATACCTGCATAACTATGCGGTCCCACCAGTCTGTGCTTGTTTCCCAGGCCCAGAAGCGGCGTTCCACTGTGTCATCAAGCCCAGCTGCCGCTGCCAGCATGTGCAAATTGCTCCATTCCATGGCTTCCAGCACGGCTATTAGTGTGGCATCACATTCTTCTGTGCGGCGGCTCCTGGCTAGGCTCTGCAAATACCGCAGGACGATGTGTGAGGTGTATGCGATGCTCACAACAGTGTACAGCTGAGCGGGGTCCATGCTTGCCGTGCTATGGCGTCTGCACGAGTAACCCAGGCTTAGGCGCGAAAATGATTGTTTGCCGTTGCTTTCAGGGCCAGAGGGAGGGAGAAGGCAAGTGCATCATGGGATGCTGATGATGTGTACCCAAAACAACCTGCGAAAATGTTTTTGCTCCATCAGGCAATGGGAGCCTAACTCAGAATTTCAATCGGCAGCAGGAACTGTGGGATAGCTGAGTCGACGCTAGCCATGGTAGTGAGGATGCGCTCAGCCAACGGAATGTGCATAGTGGGGACATGCAGCATTGACTTTGTAAAATCGGAGGCTAAATGTCGGCTTAAATAATTTCGACCTAATTTCGTAGTGTAGACATGCCCCTATGTCACTCTGGGTTGTGAAAAATTCACACCCCTGAGAAACATAGATTCATAGATTCTAGGACTGGAAGGGACCTCGAGAGGTCATC
>NW_020665093.1:396859-413202 GCF_002925995.2 Terrapene triunguis
GGCATCTAACTTTTCTAAGTGATTTTTAACTTGTTCTTTTTTTATTTAAAAATAAAAATAACATAGCTAAACTGACCTGACCCTCAGAATAGATACCACTAGATCAATAGAAGAATTCTTCCATCAACCTAGAGGCCGCTTCAAGGGGGTAGATTTGCTACAGCAAAGGAAAAATGTGCTACCGTTTTCTGTCACTGAAGCAAGCATCTAAATTATGGTGCTACAGCAGCACTGCAGCTGTATAGCTTGTGGTGTAGACATAGCCTGCGATGTCCACTGACAATTCAGAGCACTAACTATAGACCGAGGTGGGCAAACTACGGCCCGCAGGCCACGTCCAGCCCGCAGGACCGTCCTGCCCGGCCCCCGAGCTCCTGGCCCGGGATGCTAGCTCCCGGCCCCTCCCCTGCTGTCCCCCCTCCCCCGCAGCCTCAGCTCGCTCGCTCCGCTGCCGGCACAATGCTCTGGGCAGTGGGGCTGTGAGCTCCTGGGGCAGCGCAGCTGCAGAGCCCAGCCTGACCCAGTGCTCTGTGCTGCGTGGTGGCGGTGGCAGTGTGGCCCGGCTCCAGCCAGCTGCGCCGCCAGCCACCGGTGCTTCAGGCAGCGCGGTATGGGGGGGTTGGATAGAAAGCAGGGGAGTTCAGGGTGGTGGTCAAGGGGCGGGGGTGTGGATAGGTTGTAGGGAGGGAACAGGGGGTTGAATGGGGGCAGGGGTCCTGCGGGGGGAGGGGCAGTCAGGAAGGAGAAGAGGGTTGGATGAGGGGGTGGGGGGCAGTGAAGGGCAGGGGTTTTGGGGGCAGTCAGGGGACAGGGAGAAGGGGTGGTTGGATGGGGCAGGGGTCCCGGGGGGGCCATCAGGAATGAGAGGAGGGGTTGGATGGGGTGGCGGGGGTCCAGGGACAGGGAGCGGGGGTGTGTGGATGGGGCAGAGGTTCCACGGGGGCCGTCAGGGAACAGGGGGGATTGGATGGGGAAGGAGTCCCGGGGGGGGGCGCAGATAGGAGGTGGGGGCCAGGCCACGACCCCCTTCCCTAACTGGCCATCCATACAATTTACAAAACCCAATGTGGCCCTCAGGCCAAAAAGTTTGCCCACCCCTCCTATAGACTGTTGAACTAGCCTGACAGTTTGACTGTAAGCCAGTTAAATATTCATAAAGCAAAATATAAGGAAGGAGAAGTAGTATTTCAGTCAGAAATGCTTCACTTTAACTACTGCCATTTAAGAACATGAACGGAGCTACTGACTAATTTTTGCTGAACACCGTACATTCAAGAGCTTACTGTTCAGGACCTAGAAAACATGTAGTGGAATCTTTAAAATGTGCACAAATCTTTTAGGAGTGTGCATAGTAACAAAAATAAATTAATTGGACCTCTGGATTAAAAACAACAACAAAAAACAGATCTAAAGTTACCATTGCTACAGCTGGAAACCAGTATTTCATTTTCTATTTATGTGCAGTGACTGGGATTGTTAACTAACTCAGTCATTCAAAAATCATGCCACCTTACTTGGTACAGCTGGTCAAAAATAACTTTACTGAAAAACTAAATAATGCTTCCCAATCAAAAAGCCCGCAAATCTCATGGCAGATTTATGTTAATAATCAGTGCATTGCTGAGGACAGATTTAAACATACTTGAGAAAAATAAAAACTTATAGATCTATTATTCAATTTTTCCATGCTTCCTTAAAACTAGAACACTATTAATTCTAACCTAGTTCTTTAAAAAACAAAACCCCCAATACTAATGCAATGTGTGTTTTACAATTTTCCTTATGATAAGCAATTTTCATTTCCTTGTTCCATTCCTTTCCACCCAATTGTTCTCTAATTTACACTGCTCAGCTATGTATTATGGTCACTTACTGGTCAACCCATTTAAACAGCAGACAAAAAAGCAACATTCAAATTTAGGTTGCAGTTATCCGTTTTAGAGAAAGGGAATCAGTGATCTCAGTTTACTAGTGTGAATTTAGCATGGACTCTCGTGCAGCCTTTTCAAAGACAGGAATTGAAGGAAAACGTTAATTTAGCTAAACTGGCTCTTACAATCAAGTAAGCTTTGTATGGTGTTAAAGAGTTATTGGTTTATGTGTTATCAAGTATTCGTCAAACGTCATTAAAACTATCCTAAACATTTAAAATAAAATATAACTTCAAACATTCTTATTTTTCAGGAACTGTGAAGAATACTTGTAACCTCACCTATTATGGCCCAATAAAGTCACAGCCCTATAACCCTGCCACTTTTCGAGGCTGTACTCCGCAAGGGCTTTAATTAAATTCTGCATCAAGGATTATTTAAATACTGGGTAAATTATAAGAAGCATGGTATATAAAAAGTTATTTTAAATATAATTATATTTGAACTCCACTGTAATAACTCTGAGCACTCTAATGTAAGGTAGACAGGATTAAAATGACACCTAAGACAGAAAGGACAGGTTTCTTTAGCTGAGAGGTTTGATGATTTCCTGTAGATAATTGGTGTTCCTGGAGTTCTGTTCTCAACTCCAAATAACTGACGTTCTTTAAGTAACAATGGTTTGTAATTATTTTTCTTCTTCTCAAAACAGAATATTCTAGGCTTAATTCAGCACATTATACAGCACATTATGGCCTGCTGTAGCAAAAGCCCCGAAAGGCAGCTGATACTTCCTTTCTACAGGAAAGGCTTGCAATGCCACAGAGCCCACCATTTCTCTAAACAGAGATTAGCTGTGATGAATTGTGAGGATACTCAAGGAAGCTCATTAAAATGAACTTTCCTGTCTCCCCTTTTTTGCTCTTCATCCCCCAAAACACATAAGGCCATATAACCTGTAGGAATTACTGCTGCTGTACAGCTGACATGACATCATCTTCACCCCTGCTGTACTTACCAAGCTAGGGGCTGTATAGCTCCTGGCACAATCTATGGTATGCATCTGTGTGACGGGGTGTGCACTGGGCAAGAGAGGGTTAACCCCATACTATGGGTGGCAGAATTTCCCCCCCCTCAGACCATGCTGGGAATGCTCCATCTGCTGCCTCATAATAAAAGGGAGCAGCCCAGCTCATTCTAAGCTGACCACCCAGGAGAGAAGATGCTTGGTGGAGGCTCCAGGCCAGGAGCCGTTACAGCCTCTGACTGTGAGAGCCAGAGAACCCTGGGGCCAGATTGGAGACCTGCTACCTTCAGTCAACTGCCGGGAGTCAGACTTCCAGGGTGCTACCTCCGCCAGGGAACCCAGGGACACCAACAATGTATGGACTGCTACCTCAGGAAACATGGTAGGAAGTGGCCCAGGGAGGCGGGGCGGAGAGAGTGGTATCTCCCACCCAAGCAAGGTCAGCGTGTTGCAGTAGGATTCCCTGCTGGCTGGGTGGCGACCACACCTGTCTCCAAGAGGGCCCTGGGCTGGGACCCAGTGGAGAGGGAGGGTCCTGGTCCCCCTACCCCAGCCACCACCCACCCCTAGGTGACAGCCTACTTCCCTGAATCCAGCCACTAGGCCACGCAGCCCAGAACATAAGGGCAGCTGTGTTGACTCTGGCCATTAGGCTGCCCAGCCCTGTACCCGAAGGCCGCCATATTGACTCCAACCCCTGGGCCATGCTGCTTTCAGCCTGGGGACAGGCTGGTAGACTAACTGCGGTGGTATCACAACCCCAACCCACCCCCAAAGGAGGACGGGGGTGCATATCATGTGACAATTTGAAAGAACAGAAGAGACCAATCAAATTAATTTACATAATCATTCTACAACTCTTACTGTTCATACATTCAGTTAATGACATGCTGACAAGTCATCCACCATACACTCTCCAACAACCACAAGACATACTTATTAACTCTTTCAATATGGGCACTGCTCAGCTAGTAACTGAACATATAAACTGGAAGGTAACAGAATATTTAGTAGATTACCCTAATTGGTCATTTCCAAGATTTTTAACACTTAAAATATGTTTCTGTTCTAATATATTTTGTATACATGACTTACAGTAATCTCAGCTGTAAGTTAATGAAGTTGGGGTTTTGGGGGGGGTGGGAAGAGGAGTGTTTTCTTACTAGGAATGCTGCACTAAAGGAAATTACAGTTCAAGAAGAGAAAATGATTGCAAATGGTAGAATACTGCTAGTTGGAACATCACTACAAGACAGGTTTTACATACACTGTAGCCGTTTCTGCATTAGGATTTTTTGCTAAACTGTTGCCATCAGTGCTTCAGCTCCACTAGTGGAGGGGCTAGTGTAGCCAGCTTAACAGGTGGTCAACAATACTTTGTTCACACTAATGCTTCCATCAGAGCTGAACTGGTCATAGCACCAGTAGAAAACGTTTAGGAAAAGCATCCTGTTTTAGACAAGGTTACAATTATTACTCCTGGGGGAATTCTGCACACAATATTTTAAAATCCTGCAAAATTCTGCATATTTTATTTTTCAAAATAACACAATATAATCACGCTCTTGCTAACAGCCCAGGGCAGCTGGGGCTCCCGCTGACAACTGTGTGTGTGATTTCACCATGTCTGGTTGCGGTAAGGGTGGTGAAGGCTTGGGAAAGGGAGGTGCCAAGCGCCATCGTAAAGTGCTTCGGGATAACATCCAGGGTATAACCAAGTCAGCTATTCGTCACTTGGCTCGAAGCGGGTGGGTGAAGCGTATTTCGGGGTTGATTTACAAAGAGACCTGTGGAGTGCTGAAGATGTTTGTCAAGGCTCCTTCCCCACTCTGAACTTTAGGGTACAGATGTGGGGGCCTGCATGAAAACTTCTAAGCTTAACTACTAGCTTAGATCTGGTCTGCTGCCACCACTCCCAATGTGCTAATTCCCTTCCCTGGGTAGCCTTCAGAGACTCTTCACCAATTCCCTGGTGAATACAGATCCAAACCCCTTGGATCTTAAAACAAGGAAAAATCAATCAGGTTCTTAAAAAGAAGGCTTTAAAGAAAAAGGTAAAAATCATCTCTGTAAAATCAGGATGGAAAATAACTTTACAGGGTAATCAAACTTAAAGAACCCCCTCTAGCCTTAGGTTCAAAGTTACAGCAAACAGAGGTAAACACCCTAGTAAAAGGAACATTTACAAGTTGAGAAAACAAAGATAAAACTAACACCCCTTGCCTGGCTCTTTACTTACAAGTTTGAAATATGAGAGACTTGTTCAGAAAGATTTGGAGAGCATGGATTGATGTCTGGTCCCTCTCAGTCCCAAGAGCGAACAACCACCAAAAACAAAGAGCACAAACAAAAACCTTCCCCCCCACCAAGATTTGAAAGTATCTTGTCCCCTTATTGGTCCTTTGGGTCAGGTGTCAGCCAGGTTACCTGAGCTTCTTAACCCTTTACAGGTAAAAGGATTTTGGAGTCTCTGGCCAGGAGGGATTTTATAGTATTGTACACAGGAGGGCTGTTACCCTTGCCTTTATAGTTATGACAGTGTTCTTGGAGAATGTGATCGGTGATGCTGTCACTTACACTGAACATACCAAGCGAAAGACTGTAACGGCTATGGATGTGGTTTATGCTCTGAAGCGCCAGGGTCGTACTCTCTATGGTTTTGGTGGCTAAACAAGTCACTAAAGTCAACAGGACAACTGTCCAACCTAAGTACCAATAACGCAGGGTCCTGATGAACAAGTAGTAAGTGATCATGTAATTAAGACCAGTATCATATTACGTAAGTACAAGGAGTCGACTTTAAGGTTGCACAGACACATTCTGGTAATGGTAGGGTTTATAAAGTATATAAGATATTAGAGGAGGATAGTCAATGTCTCTTGTCTAATACTGCTATAACTGAAGAAACCTATCTGGTGTCATCCTGTAATTACAGGTTCAGCAGAAACAGCTATTAACTAATGTAAGATCACATTACATACTAGAGGTGAAATTCTGGTAATGAGTGCACAGCCCAAGCGATCAAACCTTGTGCTCAAAGTAAAACAAGTGAGGCTGAGCAATGCAACCCTCAGTTCCAAATTAGAGTACTTTGTGCATACCCAATGAGCAGCTGCTATTAAGGGACAGGGGTGCCGGGCTGTGTACTTTATTTTTTGAGCAATGGATTTCTGGCTAAAAGCCCCTCCTGCAACACTTCTGTTGACAGACCTGCCAGGAAACTTGGCTATTCCACACACAAGGAATGCAGCATTCCCCAGGCATGGCCTGGCAGAAGTGTGCCATTTCTGATACCTTTTGGGCCTCACACAAGTGAAAGACGGGAAGAGGGTTTCACCCTAAGAAATGTTTTCATAACAGATGGTTTCTTGGACTTACAAATTAGAATTAAATCGAGGTGACGGAGGTGTTTAATGTTGTGGATTTTCACTGTTTGTTTATTAGGCAATTTATTGCTCCTACTTTCAAAGCAAAAATCATATTTTAAGTTGACACCTTCCAAAGGGCCCATGCTCCCAGTGAGCCCCAACAAGGAAGAGGGAAGGGGATTTTTTAGGGCCCTTCAATAATCAATTACAAGTTTGGGGTATTTTGGAGATTTCTTTGTTTTGTTTTTGTCAAACACACATGTTTTGTTTTTGTCAAACACACATGTTTTGTTTCAATGGGATTTTACCCTAAAATCAGAATTATGTACCTAATAATTCCCAAAGTTTTAATTTATACACTAAACTTGATTTTTTTCCAGGGGAAGATAGCCAGGTTTTCCTCTGATCTTTATATTAACAAAGATAATAGATAGTATTTCCTGTATGGAAGACTTCACATACAGAAACTATGAACCACTTATTGAATGGCTTCTATTTTAAAGTGATACAATATGATTTTTCATTTCTGTTTTTCACACTGAAGAAAAATAAACAGAACCACAATTAAATACAGAGGATAAGGGCATTTTGTTTTTTTAAACTTTTATATACAAACCAAGGTTACAAAAAAAAAAAAAAAAAACACAGTTTTAAGGGTGTTTTTTGTTGTCATTGTTTGGGTTTTTACATGTGGGTTCAGTTAGATACAGGTGCATTCAATATAGTGTTTGCTATTTTCAGAGTGGATTACTGTAGTGTTTATCCCCACTATAAAGTTACCTTTCATCAAATTGCAGATATATCCAAAACTGCTATGTTTCCTGTAACATAAAAAGTAATTTTCTTCAAGAAATACCCATGAAAACACAACTTTGTTACTTTAAATCAATTATTTTCTTTGTTTAATGCACACGCTTGACTTTTATGAAACAACAACCCAGTCTGCACGCATATTCATACAAGTAATGAATTCAATCACACTATGGTCATACATAAAGCCCCATCTAAACTATGAGCCTTATACTTTGTTTAGTAATTTACTCTTGCTTAAAATGGATATATAAACTTCACCAAAAATCAAGCACTTTGTACAGCCAGCTGTAAATGGCTACAACACGAGGTGCAAGACTATGGCAAATCAGGTCATACAACTATAAAGAAGTTACGGTTAACACTTTTTTAAGGCCTTGTCTACCCTGCAAAGTTTTGGTGGCAAAAGGCAGCTGTTGGCGGCAAAACAACGGAGGCGTACACACTGCAATGCCACTTTTGGCGACAATACGAAACCATCTTGACGAAAGACATAGGACTTTTTCCACAAAATTTTTTTTTTGACAGAGTGCCAGTGTAGACACCATGCTTGATGTTATCACTTTAATTGGCCTTCAGAAGGTGTCCCACAATGCTCCTCTTGACCACTCTTGTCAGCAGTTCCAACTCCACTACCCTGCAGCCAGGTAAACAACCATCACCCTTCTCCCTTTAAAGCCCTGGGAATTATTGAAATTCCACTTCCTGTTTGCTTGCCGTGGAGAACTCACATCGCATCTTCTCAGCTGACAGTGGTGGCTCCACCCAGCAGACACTCTCCCACTTGCACCACTGCAGAGCTGCTAGGTCTGCTTGGTATTTGGGGAGAGGAGGCTGTGCAGTTCCAGCTGCGCTCCAGCCATAGGAATTTCTATACGTACAGGCAGGTTTTTCGAGGTTTGTGCGAAAAGGGCTATGACCGGGACATGGTGCAGTGCAGAGTAAAGATCAAGGAGCTGAGGTACACATACCAGAAGGCAAGGGAGGCAAATCACTGCTCCAGTGCAGCGCTGAAGACATGCCATTTCTATAAGGAGTTGGAGCTATCCTCAGCAGTAACCTCACCTCCACCACCAAGAGCCCCATAGATACTTTGGCAGGGCTGGAGTTGGCAGAAAGTGGACCTAACCCAGAGGACGAAATCACTGATAAAGAGGTGGAGGTAGATGACTATGTGGAGCCCACAGCGGGGTTGCCTGGTGGTGTGCCCAGTCAGTAGCTGTTCTCCACTCCAGTGGTGTCTAGCCAGTCACGGCAGTCGCACTCCAGTGAGCAAGAAGCAGGAGAGGAGATCCTGGTAAGTGGTTTTGCTTTGTGTAGTGCAGAGGTGAGCTAAGGACATAGAAATGTACATGGCTGGCTGTGTTTCTGTGTGCCGGACATTTCCCTGTGCAGCTAACTAGTATGGCAGAACAGGGTGTTGATGCATACCAAGATTTCATGGGAATCCTCCAGAGAGATCTCTAGGAAACTTTTTCCTGGAGGTATTCAGCAATCCTCTGCCAAAGATTCTTTGGCAGAGCTAATTTGTTCCTTCCCTCATTGAACGAAACTTTCTCACGCCATCCTGTAATCACTTGTGCAGGGACCAAAGCAGCACACAGGCAAGCAGTATAGGGACTGGGTCCAAAGCCACCAGCATGCAGTAGATGCACCCTTGCTTCCTCTCAGGAGTGAGGTATCTGCTACAATGACCCCTGCCTATGGAAAAGGGTGGGAAAATTTAGAATATTGTCCCAAGTTGACTGTACCACAACCTGTTCATATTGCTTTTCTCCTCATGTAGAATGCCTCACGCCCTGGGATAAACTCACCATGCTTGGGGTTTCGCCAACATGTGTGCTTGTCAAGGGTCAGTGAAAAAGTGATTGGTATGTTACTAGAGGCATATTTTACTATACTGTTTCAATGCTGTGCGTGTACTTATCAGTCATGCTTCTGTGTTGTTCCTTGTGCTTCTGCAGATGTGGCCTTCAGAGGCATCCCCTACACACCAGTGGAGCGCCTCTGTCATATAAGAAAGCACCTGAGATGGAACAAGGAGGGTATGTTCCAGGAGCTGCTGCAATATTCAGATGCAGAAAAGAGGGAGTGTGTGCAGTGGAGGGAAACCGAAAGGCAGGACAGAAAAGAAAATGAGGCCTTCATTAAGGACGCTACTGAGAAGATAATTAAAGTTATAGAGGAGCAAACTAAGATGCTGAAGTCAATCACAGCACTCCAGACTAAGCAGATGAGCCCTCCCCTTCAGCACATTTAGAACTCTTTCCCACACCCTCCCTTGCATTCCTTACCGCTTTCCGGGACTTCTCGCTTTCCTGTTCACTCCACCCCGATGGACACTTTTTCAAATGACAGCTAGAGTTACTCCCCAGCTACCCTCCTCTCCAATCGAGAGAGAGAGAGATGGTGTTGTTTTCTGTGCAATAAAAGTAAATCTTTATTTGTGTCCTGCAAATTGGGATAGCTGGTGGCAACAACACATACACAAGCAGTTTAATAATTTGCTTACATGGAATCCTAGGCCACAAAAATCACAAGTGCCTCCTAGCAAAACTTGATTTCATTAAGCATTGCAGTCCCGAGCATAGTAATATACATTACCGGTTCTCTTTTTCAAAGTGTTGCCTCAAAGCCTCCCTGATTCGAATTGCCTCCCGTTGTGCCCCTCTAATAGCCCTGGTATCTGGTTGCTCAAAATCTGCAGCCAGGCAGTCTGCCTCAGCAGTCCACCCCTGAGCAAACTTTTCACACTTACCTTCACAAATATCGTGCAATGTACAGCACGCAGCTAAGACCATGGGAATATTATCCTCATTGAGGTCTACCCTGCCATAAAGGCATCACCAGCATGCCTTTAATCTGCCAAACGCACATTCCACGGTCATCCTGCACCTACTCAGCCTGTTGTAGAAGCGCTCCTTACTGCTGTCCAGGTTTCCCATGTAAGTTACATGAGCCATGGCATTAAGGGGTATGCCCAGGATAACTATGGGCATTTCAACATCCCCCACTGTAATCTTCTGGTCTGGAAAAATAGTCCCTGCTTGTAGCTTTCTGTACAGGTTGGTGTTCCTAAAAATACGTGCATCATGCACCTTTCCGAACCACCCCACGTTGATGTCAATGAAACGCTTGCGGTTATCCACAAGTGCCTGCAACACCATGGAGAAGTACCTCTTCCTATTGATATACTCCGTCACAAGATGGTCCAGTGCCAAAATTTAAATAAGTGTGCCATCTATCGCCTCTCCACAGTCAGAGAAGCCCATTTCTGCAAAGCCATCCACTATTTCACGCACATTGCGAAGAGTCACAGTCCTTCATAGCAGAATGCAAGTAACGGCTCTGCACACTTGTGTTAACACAGCCCCAACAGTCGACTTCCCGACTCCAAACTGATGCACAACCGACCGGTAGCAGTCTGGATTTGCCAGCTCCCACACTGCAATCACCACGCACATCTACACCAAGAAAAGCAGCTCTCATTTGGGTATTCTTGTGCCACAGGCCAGGGACGAGCTCCGCACACACTTCTAGGAAGGTGGCTTTCCTCATCAGAAAATTCTGTAACCACTGCTCATCGTCCCAGACCTGCATGACGACACCATCCCACCACTCAGTGCTAGTTTCCTGAGCCCAAAAGTGACGGTCCACCATTTGCAGCTGTTCCATGAATGCCAAAAGTAATTGAATGTTGCTCCTATCCATGTCAGACAGCATGTCAAGCAACTGTGAATACTGTTAAGTTAGGAACTTCACGATGAACTGCACGGCCATTTGCAATGTGTTACTGACAGCTAGCAGAGCATTGGACAGCAGTGTGGGATCCATCCTTTCACAGAGATGGCAGGGCAAACAGTAAACAAGAGCCATTGAAAAATGCCGCAAAGATGGAAGCACATGGAATGCTGGAACGGAAAGCAATGCATCATGGGACATTAAACCCGGACCCATGATGTGCTACGAACCACTCCACCTTCCCACAAGACCAGGGGTTCTCTAACTGGGGGTCGGGACCCCTCCGGGGATCGCGAGGTTATTGCATGGGGGGTCGCGAGCTGTCAGTCTCCACCCCAAGCCATGCTTTGCCTCCAGCATGTATAATGGTGTTAAATATATTAAAAGGTGTTTTTAATTTATAAGGGGGGGGTCACACTCAGAGGCTTGCTGTGTGAAAGGGGTCACCAGTACAAAAGTTTGAGAATGACTGCACAAGACCTAGTAGCAGAAGATGGCAAGCTGAACTGTGGGATAGCTACTCACAGTGCACTGCTCTCACTGACGATGCTAGTGTCCCAAGTGTGGATGCGCTGTGCCGACAGAGGGAGCATAGTGTGAACACACAATACCCATTTTCTTTTAGCACTTTTTGATCATTGACAAAAGTTTTGCAGACAAAACTCTGCAGTGTAGACAAGGCCTAACATTTGTAGGATTTAAAACAAAACAAAACAAAAAACTTACAGATTTGTGTTGACACATTTTCTTGACAGAGCTGTAACTTGTCTATCTCTTTGCTATCCTTTTTAATATAAAAAAGAATATTTACACCCAAGGGTAGGGAAACCTTTACTCATGTAAGTATACTCACTTGTTCCCATGGAACTACTGATGCGAGTAAGGCCCCATGTATACTACTAATATAAATGAGTCAAGAGACTTGTTTACAATACAGCTGTCCCCTGAAAGTTAAAAATTCTACTGTATATCATCCAAGGCTTTAGCCTAATGAGGATATAGTTCAGTCCCATATAGCTAGAATTTGAACCATGTTATAACTGTGTCAGAGGACAGCAGCATTTTAACCATGCCCTGGACTCATTTATAGCTGAAGAGTGCATGAAGCCTAACTTACACCACCATTCCTAGGCATGGTCTATGCAGTTTTTTTGGTGAGGGGATGTGATTTTTTATTTTATGTTTTTACCTTAATAGATAAACCAGTATAATCCTTAGCATAGAAGCAATTATACCAGTATAAGACATCTTTATACTATTATTGCTTAGTCCCCTAAATTTATTGGTATAACTTGTTCACACAAAAGGCTGTAACTGCTTTAACTATCCTGGTTTCAAATAGCTGTCCTTAAAGCAGTACAAAAACTGTGTGTAGATCAGGCCTTGTAGGAATAAATGAAACTACTCACAAGCCCTATACTTGGAAATACATGCAAATAGCAGAGGACAAACTCAATTAATATCTTCTTTCATTACAAATAGACAGTTCTGTCAAAAAAATCTCTCTGCATAGCTATGTAAAACATTATTTTTAAAAGCTGGAAAAGTTAAAACAATGCATTCATCTGACCAAAGTATTTCAAGAGCCTGACACTGGGGTGGTGGTGTTATTTATTTATTTAATTAATTTGATTTCCTTCTCCCCTCCCCTTTTCCTTTGTCTACACAATGTATTGTGCATCTCACAAGAGCTGCTGTTAAGATTGAGCTCAGATTTAAATCCCAAATGCACTGCAGATTTGATTACAGTGCTATATGATGTCATGTATCCAAGACAACTAAGGCATTATGGTCTCCTAGGGATAAAACTACCTCTTGGTAATAGATTTAGGCACCCCAGCATGTGACTGATCCGTTGTCTCCAAATGAAAAATGTATGCAGCTGCACTCTTCAGCAAAACACATTACAAAAAACAAAAGGTCCAAATAATTGTTCTCATTGGACAGCATACAGAAACAAAATAGATATTTTCTTTTTAAATAAAAAGGCATACCAGGTACTTTAAAGATGGAGATACAATTTATTAAAATCAGCTTGTAATATGTTTTAGAAGTCAGACAAGGTGAATGTCTCCCTATTATTGGGCAAAACCTCTGCAATATTCATTTCTGACTCACGTATATGAGGAGGAACTCTTTCTTCCCATATTTTACTGGATGTTATATAAAATACAGGTTTTCAGTTATTCACTGAAATATTTTCAAATTTCTATCATTTTTAATGTCTCTTCCCAGTCTTCTTCCACTCCTTGATGTAAAATTGAAACTGAGCACAAAATTGAAAGAGAACCAGTATCAGGAGGGATGCATGAAATGATTACAAAATTCTGCATCAGACCTTACAGGGACACAGGCAGCTCAAATTTAGCCCAAGATTTAGGTTTTGTAAGTTTATTTTTACAAAATCAAAACAGAATATAAATGTTTTCATGATTTAAAAGACAAAACAATAATGTCCATGAAACTGGTATTTTAAATAAACATTCCCTGACAATATTTCAGCTGCAAACATTGGCCCAATCCTGTAATTTTTTATGTGCGGGTCAGCATCATAGTGAAGCAGCACACGAATTGCAGGATCAGGACCATTTATTTTAAAACTGCCCATAGCCTTCTTCAAAACCGACTGAAGTCAACAGGAGTTTTCCCACAGACGTCAATTAGTTTTGGATCAGGCTCCATGTGCATTAGAACCTGAAAATGTAACTGATTGGAATGAAAAGTGACATGGACTATCAGATTGAACAGTGAAACTAAAAAGGCAAAGAGTAAGCAAACACCATAAACAGCAAGCAATTAAAACTAAATTACTATAAAAAACAAATAATTTTGAGGTTTTTGTAACATAGAAAAAGACATTTGAAAAGATACTACAGTAGTTACTTTTCTTAAATTACGTATGTCCCATGGTAAATGAATAAAAACTAAAATATGGGAGTCATAGATATAGTTATGTAACTGTGCCACCTGAGCGCATTGCACTGAAAAAAAAAAATAGTGTTAATTTCATTTCCAAGATATCCCTGTCATACACAGTTCTCCAGCATAGCCTCAAAACAATACTGAATATTCTTTTGTTGATATTTCAGCTGAAGTGTAGCAATAACAATTGCCCAATGTTACAAAATGTAATACTATCTCTTTTGCTTACAGCTTGTAAGTCTTTTTAAACATAAAGATATCAGAACTCCACTTGAACCTTATCTGAAAACATGAAGCTCTAATTTTATCTGAAATGATCTTACAGTGAGCATAATTTTTTTAAGTAGCACTTTAACAATATCAGAAAAAACTACAGTATTACAAATATAGCTTACTGAAGTCACAAAGCTTGTACAGATTTCCATTTTCAAATTACTGCTACTCATGGTTTCAGAGTAGCAGCCGTGTTAGTCTGTATCCGCAAAAAGAACAGTACTTGTGCACCTTAGAGACTAACAAATTTATTTGAGCATAAGCATTTGTGGAACCATTCTATGCATCCGATGAAGTGGGCTGTAGCCCACGAAAGCTTATGCTCAAATAAATTTGTTAGTCTCTAAGGTGTCACAAGTACTCCTGTTCTTTTTGCTACTCATGGATAATTTTTCTTCCTATCCTTTGTGGTCTTCCTGTAATTACATTTTTATCACAGCATTCCAAACACCTCTAGTTCAAAGACAGGATATATGTTTGGATTTCTCTTTTACAAATTCTTTGAACTAAATTTTATATTTCATTCAGTTTCAGACTGCACTTTGAAAGTTGCATAAATAGAAAACAGCTAAAAACATAGGCAACAGCACTTATATCACTAGTATTGATACATCCTTAGACATGTTTTGATTCAAGCTAGTATTTTTCCTAGCACACAGTATTACTACCAATGTAAGTGTCAAGAACACTGTTTATCTGTCTAAAACTTTGCTCTACCACAGATTGCTTTCTATGGCACACAATGGTAATGTAGCCATTGTCATGTTCTGGGGGTGCAATCTAGACCAGTAAATCATTGTGTCACTGCCTGCCCTGTAACCTCGGGTGCCTTGAATGCTCTGCTGCTGTGGCTCTCAACCTGGACACCAACAGCCAGCCAACTAACCATTATGTCCCTTGTTATGAACAAACAAAAGAAGGAATACACTTCTAAGACTAAAATTTAATTTCAGACAGTTACAATCTTTGCCTAAGCAGGTTTCTCATCTATAATCAATTTCCAGAGATTTCAACCACCTTGGCTGAAGAATTCATCTGTCTGCAATCTCAAGAGCTCTGGCCTCTTCAGTCCCTCAAGTGATGGATGCCAAGATAGCATCTTCTCTCTCATTATATTACTTCCAAAACTCACTGTTTTGTCCCCAGATTCAAGATAATCTCATGCTGTTCTTTCCTTCCTGTGAACATCCCATCTCCCTGCTGATTCATATGTAAATAGAACTTCCATTGTTTCAGGTCATTCCTTGCTTAATTTCACTGGAGACAGGTAGACAGCTATCTTCCCTCCTGTCTGGGAGAAAACCTGTTTACTAAGGCCCTCTGATGTGCCTGATTTAAATACCCTTCATTCACAGACTTTAAGGCAGGGTAGTCAATAGGTGGACCACAGGCCAAATCCAGACTGCCAGATGCTTTTGAATGGACCCGAAATCTTTTTATTTACTTATTATTGTTATTGTTTTATTATTTTCTCTGGAGTCTGGACCTTGAGTATACCTTGATGAGGAAATTTGGACTTTGACAAAAAAAAATTGTCAACCTTTGCTTTAATGCCTATCACTGAATATTCATAATTCCTCACATAGTGTTTACACATGCATTTTACAATGATGTTGATCACCAGTGTGTCATCAGCTTTCATAAAAGACCTTACTTGATGTACTTTTATAATACAGTAATACTGTGTACAATCAGTTACTTATTTGAGGTTCAGGCTCCCTTTTTTATAGCTAAGAAGCAACCTCCCCCACTTGCTAGGCTGACAGCTTTGCTTACCTTGTAAATGTGCCTTCATTGCCAGTGCCTAACTACCAGATTGGTCAGCCAAACAAATACACATTGCTTTGTCAAAGGCAGACTGTGCTCATACATTGCTTGCCAAACACATTTTGAGAACGTAATTTTAGCACATATACATAGCATTGTACACACCCCACACATACATTACAGAAGAATATTGAAGAATTAGTTTTCTAATAATATCTTACATCACACCCTTTTAGATACAGATTATGGCAATAGTATTTAGGTTGCTGACACAGTACTGAATCACCAATGGGCCTCTGTGTCGCATGCATACAGAATAACAAAGTACACATCAGAAATATATTAATGTAAGTCACCAGACCTAGAGAACCATGATTAAAGTGAAATGGTGCTGATGTTAGAGGAAAAAAAATCACCTTTTTTTGTTTTGTTTTGCTTAACACCAATAGAATGTTCATGCAGCTAATAGTTTAAGTTTTCTTGATTTCAGATTGTAATTTTGCTTAGGCCTTGCCTACATAGATTCATAGATTCATAGATTCTAGGACTGGAAGGGACCTCGAG
>NW_020665093.1:418202-434585 GCF_002925995.2 Terrapene triunguis
ATATATCCGGATAGTTGAAGTCCCCCATCACCACCAAATCTTGGGCTACATGCAAGAAGTTGACCAGAATAGCTATTCTGGAATAACTCCTCCATGTGGACATCTATTCCAAAATAAAAGTGATTTAATTCCAGAATAATTACTCCACTTTGGGAGTAGAATAATTATTCCAGAACAAAAAGAACAGGAGTACTTGTGGCACCTTAGAGACTAACAAATTTATTAGAGCATAAGCTTTCGTGGGCTACAACCCACTTCTTCGGATGCATATAGAGTGAAACATTGAGGAGATATATATACACACATACAGAGAGCATGAACAGATGGGAGTTGTCTTACCAACTCTGAGAGGCCTCCCATCTGTTCATGCTCTCTGTATGTGTGTATATATATATCTCCTCAATGTTTCACTCTATATGCATCCGAAGAAGTGGGTTGTAGCCCACGAAAGCTTATGCTCTAATAAATTTGTTAGTCTCTAAGGTGCCACAAGTACTCCTGTTCTTTTTGCGGATACAGACTAACACGGCTGCTACTCTGAAACCTATTCCAGAACAGTGTCTCCACATAGGGAAAACTACTCCAGAATAGCTATGCCAGTCAGTGTAAACAAAACTTAGTAAAATAATAAACCAATTTATTTATTAGAGGAAACAGTTCCACCGATGCCACTACAATCTGGGTAAAATGGGAGATGAAGCCTTAGATAGTTACGCTATCTCGACTTAGAATGAAAGCTAGATATAGTAAATACAGTATTCTCAAAGCAAAGAGAAAAGCACTTGCATTAATCAAGCTAAACTATGTAAATACAAAATGATATCCTATACTTCTCATACAACATGGTTAAAAGGTACCAAAAGCAGAAGAGAATATAGTTTGTATTTGGATTAAATAACTCCGAAAATACACCTCTACCCTGATATAACGCGGTCCTCGGGAGCCAAAAAATCCCACCGTGTTATAGATGAGACCGTGCTATATTGGGGTAGGGAGAGGAACCGCTCCCCACCCCAGCTCACCTCCGCTCTGCCTCCGCCTCCTCCCTGAACGCGCCACCGCCGCTCCGCTTCTCCCTCCCTTCCAGGCTTGCCGGGCCAATCAGCTGTTTGGCCCGGCAAGCCTGGAAGGGGGGGAGGGAGAAGCGGAGCGGCGGCGGTGCGCTCAGAGGAGGAGGCGGAGATGAGCTGGAGCAGGGAGCGGTTCCTCTGCGCCCGCCTGTTACTTGCTGCGGCCCTCCCCGGGTTCCCCCTCCCCCCCCGCCCCAGATCACCTTCGCTCCGCCGCCTTCCATGAGCGCGCCGTAGCTCCGCTTCTCCCCCCTCCCAGGCTTGCCATGCAA
This sequence comes from Terrapene triunguis, assembly GCF_002925995.2. Classification (NCBI taxonomy): domain Eukaryota; kingdom Metazoa; phylum Chordata; order Testudines; family Emydidae; genus Terrapene; species Terrapene triunguis. The sequence goes on from NW_020665093.1 coordinate 419,545, forward strand.
CTCACCTGTTTGGCATGGCAAGCCTGGGAGGGAGGAGAAGCGGAGCTGAGCAGCGTGCTTGTGGGAGGAGGAGGAGGCGGAGCGGAGGTGAGCTGGGGCAGGGAGCGGTTCCTCTGCGCCTCCCCCCTTACTTGCTGCGGCCCCCCTGCCCCAGCTCACCTCCGCTCCGCCTCTGCCTCCTCCCACGAGCGTGCCGCAGAGGAACCGCTTGCGGTAACACTAATTCGGATATAACGAGGTAAAGCAGCCCCGTCCCCCGGAGCGCTGCTTTACCGCGTTATATCTGAATTCGTGTTATATTGGACTGCATTGTATCGGGGTAGAGATGTAATGAAAAGATGCCTATAACCATTCTGACTATTTTTGGCCAAACTGACCCAGAGATTGTGTCTGTGGTAGAGGCTATCAATGCTGTTTGGCAACAGGCTTGCTTGCCCCCACCAGCTGCTGCTGCACTCTAATCCCACTAGGTGTGGGTTTTAAATCATTGATTTTTCTGTAGAAAGTATCCTAAAATCACTTTGGTTGCTGTATAATAGCATACAAAACAAACAACATAATAAAATACCATCCTGCTAAACTGCAATCACAACAACAAATGAGGGGCCCACATTTTAAATAGGAAACTAACGTTAGGTAGTAAATATAGGGAATGCGCTAAAAATAATTTTGAAAAAACAAAGCTTAGAGGAGCTACAGTGGGAAGGTACAAAAGATTATGTTTTTTGGGAGGACGGAGCAAGTTACACACTTTAGGGTCCACCACAGCAAGAACACAGTAGCAAGGCAGCATCAAATGCAATGGTAGAATCACAGAAAGTGATGTGTGAGCATAGATATCTGACAGTACAAGGATCAAGGAGTAACTCTTGATATAACCAGAGGCAACACTGTTAATGGATTACACAGTAGTTCCATTTTAAAATCAAAGCATAGTCAATGATGTTGCTGAAAGGCATTTTGAACTGTGTTGACCTGTCCCGCTAATGTGGGCAAACCAAGTTCAACACCACTTAAAGTAGGATAACACTTGTCAAAGCCTGCTGAAAAGGCTAATCATAGGAATTAAGAATCCTTAGGCCCCTCATGGACCCAAATTAAAATCATGTTAAAGACAGTTCAGCTAATAAGGCAGAGGTAGTCAATAGGCGGACCGCAGGCCAAATCCGGACTGACAGTTTTGAACAGACCCTGAAATCTTTTTATTTACTTATTATCATCATTATTGGTTTTAGTATTATTTTCTCTGGAGTCTGGACCTTGACTATACCTTGACCAAGAAATTTGGACCTTGACAAAAAAAATAATTTGACGTCCATTTATTCTTTTGCATAGAGAAAAAAAGAATAAACGGACACAAATCAGACGTCAAGAATTATAACATTAAAAAACCAGTCGGAGAACACTTCAATCTCCCTGGACACTCAATTACAGACTTAAAAGTGGTAATTCTTCAACAAAAAAACTTCAAAAACAGACTCCAATGAGAAACTGCAGAACTGGAACTAATTTACAAACTAGACACCATCAAATTAGGCCTGAATAAAGACTGGGAATGGATGGGTCATTACACAAACTAAGAATTATTTCCCCATGCTAATTTTCCCCCTACTATTACTCACACCTTCTTGTCAACTGTTTGAAATGGGCCACCCTGATTACCACTACAAAAATGATTTTTCCTTCTGCTGATAATAGCCAACTTTAATTGAATTGTCTCATTAGAATTGGTAAGGCAAACCCCATCTTTTCATGTTCTCTCTCTCTCTCTATATATATATATATCTTCCTATTGTATTTTCTACTCCATGCATCTGATGAAGTGGGTTTTAGCCCACGAAAGCTTATGCCCATATAAATTTCTTAGTCTCTAAGGTGCCACAAGTACTCCTCCTTGTTTTTTCCAAAGGTCATAAGGACACCATTGGACACCAGGCAGCATTTTTTTTTTTTTGCAGTGAGTAATTTACTACCCTACCACATGCCAATTCTATCTCACTTGACTTAAATTATACTTTGTGCGTACCCTGGAATACCACTATACACTTTTACCTAATGTGATAAAGACATATGTGATGAGCAGTGTCTGATTTATCAGTGGTTCTCAACCAGGGGTCCGGGGCCCCCTGGGGGGCCACGAGCAGGTTTCAGGGCCAGCATTAAACTCATAAAAGCCTAGGGCAGAAAGTCAAAGCCCCGCTGTACAGGACTGCATCCCGGGGCCCTGAGCCCCAACACCTGGGGCTGAAGCCTGAGCAATTTAGTTTGCTGAGGCGTGGTGCCCTGGGCAACTGCCCTGCTTGCTACCCCTTAACGCCGGCCCTGGCTTTTATATGGAGAAAAACAGTTGTTGTGGCACAGGTGGGCCACAGAGTTTTTATACCATGTTGGGTGGGCCTCAGAAAGAAAAAGGTTGAGAACCCCTGACATATATTGTACTGTGTTAGACAGTATGATTACATCCACAATGCAAAATTGAAAATATGATGGGAAGTGGATGTATTGTAATATAGGGATATAAATAATATGTAAATGTCCACTTCTAAATGAAAAAAGTCACTTAAATGCTTCTTGCTTTCCTTGTGGATCTTTCTCTTGATACAGGGAAGCTTTGTGTGACCATTCAAAAATAAAAATTCATAATTTGTGAAGCCTGGCTATGGACAGAATTTATACAAGTGCATACCTGCATATAAACTGTAAAGACTGGCAGATATGCTATATGATTCACTAAGTGAAAAAGCACAATACAATTTCTGCACAGGAAGTTACACAACACCATTTTATTAACTGTCAAGCAGGGAGAACACAAAGCAGATCTATCTATGTTAATATGCTCACCAAGTACTAACTCAAAAATGGAAATACAAGACAGTTAATTACAATATCATTTTATACTAACATATACATACTACCACATGGATTAACAACTGTCCCAAACCTGCGCAGCCAAATGAAATAAAATGGATGAAACTTACACTGATGCTAAAAGCTAATATAAATTATGTAAGCAAGTAATACACACTGCTGCACCCATAAAGCTGATAATCTTTATTTTGGGGGATGAAAGGCCTGTATACCACAACACATGAGAGGGCTCCCCTCTTGGATTTACAAAACAAGAGTTTAGGTCCTGCACCTCCCCACACATACCTGCACCCCTCATCCCTCTGTCCTGAGGGGCTCCCCACCCTACAACTACACTACACCTCTGCTTTGAGGGCACCTCTACATATACCTGCCTATCATGATGGAGGCACAGCTAGGACAAATTTAAGTTGTGTTACAACCCCATGAGCCAGGTTGAACCGACCGCACCAAAACCACAATTTCAACAAACAGTGGTTGCAACTTTTGAACCAAAAACAAACAAATCAAAAAACATTCTTACAGCCTTGCCAATAAGTCAACTGTGCTCAGTATCCTTCACTCCCAATAGTTCCAGTGGGAGCTGAGGATGCTCAGCATCTACCATGAATCAGGCTCTGTGTTTATAAAGTGTTTTGAAACTGTGAGGTGTAATTTTAGGGCTAAATTTAGAATTGTATAAAAAAGGGGGGGAAATTGAGACGTTTCTAGGAAGCTCAAATGTAATAAAAATAAAAGGCAAAAAACCAAAAGCCTCTCATTTGTGTAAGAATGGTAAAAGGTAGAGTCAGGATATTATGTCAGAACTCCCACACTCCAAGTACGCTGTGCAGCAAGAAAGTAGTCTCTTGTCCTTCTTTCACCCATCACATACACAAACCATCCACAGGTCTTATCAGAGATTTCTAAATGCTCTCACTAGAGATGAGCAATCAAAGCAATAGAATAATCCCTACTAGTACACCCGTGCATGTTCAGCCAAGCAAATATATGTCAATGTTTTTAAATATTACAGCTGGGTGGTGAAAGAATAGAGACTAGTACACCAGGAATTTTTTGTGAAAATTCCCCTCCTTGCTCAACCAGTAGTAGCAAGACAATGAGCATTTCTATATTAGAAAAGCTGCATCCAGTGTAAATATATTGATCTAGTTAGACTGGTGTAAACCCCGATGTAGATACACATAAGTAGAAGTTAAAATGGTTTAAATCAGTTTATCTTGTGTCTGTAAATTGCAAGCTAACCCTTGCTTAAATCAGTTTAATTTCACTGCCTCTGTATTATTAGGGATTTGCACTGATTGAGCTACGTTGATTTAAAATTTGTTTAGTTAAACCAGTGCAACTTTTCTAATATAGACCAGGTCTGAGCACCCTAGTCTGGCACAGCTGCCCATGGCAACAGCCACACTGTCACTTAAACCTACCCAGGACAAGTCTAAACATCACCACGTTAAAAACAGTTGCAGCTGCAGAAATCTCTTCTACACTAGTGCTCTGTGTTGCCAATACCACTGCAGTTCCCTACCAAAGCCAGAGACCATGGCCCAATTCTCTGTTGCCCTGCACCTTGTATAGTAATTTACAGCAGTGCAAAGTGAGTGTAAAATGCCATTATTCTAATGGTAGCATTTTACATTCTTTTTGCACTAGCGTACTTGATAAGGTGCAAGTCAAAAGGGAATCAGGGCTTAGTCTTGAACACTTTAAAAAACAACATTTGTCCCCATCGTATTGGCCAAACAGTGTTACAAACTAGTTCAGGCACACAGGAGTTTCCTCTTTATGATTAAGTGTGGTTTTTAAGTCAGATTAAACTACTAAACAAAAACAGAAATGATGTTAAGATCATATATATTTGACAAAGGTCCACGCTAACCTGGCCAGATACTACAAACTTGATTCTCCTCTGATTAACAACAGTGTAACTCCAATGGCATTATTCTTGATTTGCACCTGCATAAGTGAAAGAGAATCAAGCCCTGTCATTCTGATTCAATAGCATTTAAACATCCATTCTTCACAAGTGTAAAATGATTAGACGGGATGCAAGGCAGGGAGGATAAAAATCAATGATTTTTTTTTTATTTAAATCGGATTTTTTGATAAAATGCTTTTTGAGGGAAAAATCTATCTAAAGATAGTTTTAATTACGATATTAAATGGATAAGAACAGATAGTAGATAATGTTTTCACCCTCAGCTCACAGAAGTTATAGCTCAAAGATATCTCCTCATGGAATAGGGATTATAAATTCTAATTCTATAGTATGAGACAATATATCCATGTAATGTTTAAAAACACTTTTGTAAATGAGTTCCAATAGTTCATGGATTAGGGACCCAATTTTATGGGGTTCCAGGGGCTTCTGTATAGATCATTTAGGTTAATCTTTCTATCTACCCAATGGGACTCAGTGCTCAGTCTAGAAGATACCATCAGAGATGCTTAGTTTTGCAGTTCTCAAACTGTGGATTTGTGTCTCCAGAGATAACATGCTTTTTTGTTAACAGCAAAAATGTTTTAAATAAATAAATAATATATAGAGGTGAGAAATAACAGACCTCAAACCTATTGTCCTTCTGCAAATTTGTGTACACAGAGTCAATCCCTTACCTCTCTCTAAAAGTGCAAAGTTTCAAAAAGTTCCGTGAATAGACAATTGTTCGGGGTGGAATAGATCTGGACAAGCCTAGAAATAAAGGTGAGAAGGGAGGGACAGGGAGTAGAAACAAAAGTGAAACTGTTTGAGCAGCATATTCCAGAAGTCTTGAGGTCTTTCTGAGTGTAGCCTTCATTGATTTGAGATCTACCATACCATTCTCTCACTAGAAGGGAAAACCTATAATGGCAGCAGGCCATAAAAGAGACGCAGTTTAGGAATAAGAACCATTCAAGAAATATGTTTGCTGATGGTGTTTTAAAGAAAGTCACAACAGTGAACTGGTGGAAGTGACTTAAACACTTGGATTCAGAGACTGTTGAAATGATAATCTCACTATTAACAGCAGTAGCTTCTTCTGACGGTGTAGAAAGAAGCCAATATTTTAAGTTTCTCACGTTGACCTGGCTGACATAGTTGATTTAATTTTTATTTTTGTTTTTTTTTTAATTTCATTAAACTATTTTAGTTAAAAACAATATTAACAAAAACAAACCTGATTTTGAAAAGCTTGTATATTTAACTAAATTCAAAAATTCATATGCTTGTTTTGTTAAAATATTATGTTTGCTGTTGAAGAAAAAAATCCAGAATTCATAATGTTGTTTTAGTTAAATAAAACAATTTAAATGTCTGTCTGGTGATGTTCTCCTCCTAATACAGCATGGCAAGAAAATCCTCCAAATGTTAATGATTAACCTGTTGAATTGGAGATATTTATGAAGTCATTGGGAGGTGAACTATCTGCTTCAATTACTTTTGGTAAATGAAATAACCAAACAATCATTCATTTTCTGATATAGCTGTAAAACTAAACTGAAAAGTTTTCAAAATAAATCACTTTAAAAATGTATAGTGTGTACCTTCTAAAAATGAACCTACATCTATCTCTGAGGGTATGTCTACACTACCCGCCGGATTGGCGGGCAGTGATCGATCCAGCGGGGGTCGATTTATCACAATAAATCAATCCCCAAGCACTCTCCCGTCTCGCCTGCCGTGAGAGGCGCAGGCGGAGTCGATTGGGGAGCGGCAGCAGTCGACTCACCGCGGTGAAGACACCACGGTAAGTCGATCTAAGTACGTCGACTTCAGCTACGTTATTCACGTATCTGAAGTTGCGTAACTTAGATCGATCCCCCCCTCCCACCTCCCCCGTGTAGACCAGGCCTGAGTTGTGAAGAATATGTATTAAGGTTATAACAACCAACAAGAATGCACTTTTATGTAGAAATCCATGATTAAATCGAGTCTTCCTGACTAGTGATTTAAATCATGATTTAAATCAAATCCACCCTGATGCAAGGCAGCGGAGAATCAGGCCCACTGTCTACATATGTTATGCAAACCATATTTAAAACTGGTTCAGCTAGCATGGCTTAATTGTCTGTGTGAAAGGAACTTAAAATCCCTAGGGAGACAGAGAGAGAGAGTACAAGTCAAGAGAAAGTGGGAGAAGAATTCTGAAAGCTTTTCCAACATTTTTTCCTCTCTCATCTGTGTGCAATGAAACCTCGGTCTCTTTCCTTTTGGGTTTGGGGTAAAGATAAACTGTTTAAAATAAATTAATACTTTGTGTATGTATATATTTCTGCAAGCTTCTTTTGGGACTTACTGATAATTATTAAGGGCTCCATTCTCCCACCTGCAGGATAAAGGCATCTCCAATTGCAGATAATTGGGTCCCACAAGGGTAAATGATTTAAAGTCTATCTACTTGTAATCATTTCATGCATGACATTGCTCTTCACCAGCTGACTACTTGTGTATCACCCACTTTCTCTGAACTCCTAGGTTTCTTTTTTTTGTTTGTTTGGAATACTATTTCACTGAGAAGCAGAGCTCAGTGCAATGGCTCTCATTTGTCTACTTTCACTTGTATCTTTTGATGGACCTTCAGATGTGTTAACAGTGGCTGATACTCTGAAGCAATAGGAGTTTAATAAATCATGCTTCTTTCTTGAAAGTAGGAGACAGAGTTTTTGAAAGTCCTATAAAACTTGCTCTCAATGTTTTTAAGCTGTTTTTAAGTTTGACCCCGGCTGGAGCTCTGGCCGGACCGCAGCAGCCCCGCAGCCCCGCGACCCCGGCCGGACCGCCGGCCGGAGTGCGGCAGCCCCGCGACCCCGGCCAGAGCGCGGCAGCCCCACAGCCCCGGCCAGAGCGCTGGCCGGAGCGCGGCAAGCCCCGGGGCTCCCCCTCCCCCAGCCGGCAATCCGAAGTGCCGCCCCAGGAATCGGGCCCCACACTTGCTAAAGCCGGCCCTGATGCTGGGGGCCTCAACTACTGTATATCTGTCCTCTGACACATCAAATTTGGGATAGATGTTTTGTAACCAAGTCCCCCAATATAACTGCATTACTAGTGTGGATGGGTACAATAACTGTGCTTGCACTAAGGATTTTTTTTTTTTTTTTTTTTTTTTTTTTTTGCAGGGAGCAGTGGGGTAAGGAATTTCCCCCTAGTGCTACCATTAGGGTTGCACAAGTAGTGGCACCAGTGGGAGCTGCAGTACTATTTGAATTACTGGGACAGGCAGTTCTATGCCAGCTCATAACTAAAGGCCCACACCATTAGTTAAGCCCAGGCTACAATTGATTACTGGGGACAACAGATTAAAAAAAAAAAAAGGGAGGGGGAGTGAGGTTGAAAATCAGGGATCCAGAGAGGGGACACTGAGTAGAGAATCCCCCAACAGTTCCCACTACTCAAAAGGTGGACACTGCCCAGAGGAATTCTGCCCAGAAGTATGCTCAGATAAGGGACCGGGAATAGGCCCCAAAGTCACAGAGCACACCGCCTAGCTTCCTACTTCTGGAGCGATGGATAGTCACCTTGGCCAGTGCCAAGAGAAGGTTGACGAGGATGTCCCATGATTGTGGAGGCCACAGACAGAGTGTGCACAGATCAGGAGATGCGGGGAAAAGTGCAGCCAGAACTTCAGTAAGAGGTTCTGGATGATGCAAAGGAGGGGCTACAATCTGATGAACCCTACACAGATGTGTGCCAAGGTCTCTCTCTTGCCCCAAAAGGGACAGGTGTTGGGGGAATTTGTGAACTGCACCAGGCAAACACCCATGATTTCAGCTCCATGGAGGAGCCACCAACTAGTATCCCCAGCAGGTCGCAGAATAAGGGTAGAGTACATATTCAGGCCCAGAGAATGCAAGTTAACTACCCCTGAGAAGAACAGGGAAAGTTCACACCTCTCAAGCCATTCTTTCATGCTGTCTGTCTGCTGATTCAATTACACAGCACTGTACCAGTTCATAATCAGGTTGTCTTCATAGCCATAAAATAAAATATAATTTAGCACTTCTAGCTGTTAATTAGATTTCAGTTTTGCAGAAATTTGTAAGTAACCTACAACCAGACACCAAGGAAAAGTTTCCTACCCACTACTGGCTATAAAAAAAATCCATACCCTCTTAAGTTTGCATATATAGCAAAACAGAACTTTCCATCATCATATAATTTAGTTACTAAGAGCATTTATGTTCAAACCAGAACAAAGATCACAATTGCGATGTTACATTTTTTCCTACACCATCAAAATCATTCAGTGTAAAATCTCTGACTCACAATCTACAACCCCCAATGTTATGGCTCAGATGGGATGCTGAGGGCGTGTTCTCCTCACTCACCAATTTATTAGTTTATTTTTGAACTCTCCTATCAATGTCCTCCTCAGTACAGGACTACTGAATTCTTTCTCCTGGTTCCCTCTCTATACTTTTTTTTTTAAACATAGCTGCACCATTGCCTTAACCAACCCACTTCTGCCAGAGGATTTTCCCATGCTCAAAAAGCGGGATACATCACAGTGCAGTAAAATGATGTTATATTTTTTCATTTTGTTTTTAGTACAACCCTTAATTTAATATAAACAGTGTTAATTTATTTCTGTTGAAAAACTGAGAATTAAGAAAAACTGAAATCCATCTTACTACTACTGTATTATTCATAATGTGCCCCAAAGCATATCCAATGGGGTACAAAACACAAAAGAACATGTCAATCTGATCAAATGCCAGTCACTTTTCTGGGTTAATTTAAGAAACTGTGGCTAACATTTTCATTACAACAACCAATGCAAATATTATTACCATAAACACACACAAATGCATGCACACCATTTGTGTACATATATATACACATATATACACATACACAATACTGATTTTAAAGCCCCTTTATATACCTAAAGACAGATTAAGAGAAACATCTGAAACTCCTGACAAAAAGAAATAAGTTTTTAGGTATCTCAAAAGTTTGAGAACATCACATCCAGGAAAAAATTTCCTAGTGGAAAAGGGGGGTTGGGCAGAAGGAAGCCCACTCCATATAAACTAATGTCTGGTAAGAACAACTAACACTGCAGAGATCTCAACAGTGAGCCAAGTACTTCACCCAAGAGCACAAGAGAAAGGAGAAGACACCGAGAACGACGGCTAAACTGCCGCGCAGAAGTAGGTGGGCAGAGGTGGCAGCAGCAGACTGGGGGGCGATCTCCCTCTCTCTGGAGCTCATGAGGACCGGTGAGAGGCTGGCTCTTTGTCACGGTTGTTACAGACACACACACTCCCAGAAATGCCTATGACTTGCTGGGCTGGGCTCAGCGGGCCACGTGTCTGTCACAATCCCAACCAAAATGGGGGAGATCAATGAACTAAACGCACATGATCCGGGGGTGGTGGTGTGTGAAACTCACCTTGCACGCATCAGCTGCTGCCTTTGCTAATGGAGCCGAGTGGGGTGGCCAGAGGCCCTTGCTGCAGCTGGGGAAGGTTATGTTTTTAAGGGCAAGAGGACTAACACCTCCCCTCCTCACCGGGCTGGCTCAGGCAGGACAGGCACCTACAAGGAACTGCGGTGGGTGCTATTCTTGGCGCACCACCTTCTCCCGGCCACGTGCTCCTTAGAGAGCCTCCCCCCTTCTCCCACGGGAAAACAGTGGCATATGGGGAAGGAAGAGCCAGTCCAACAGCAGTAAGAGAGTTGCAGGACTCAGCCCAGCTGTCAACCTCACTCTCCAACAGGGAGGAGAGCATCCCTCCTTTGGGGCGGGGGGTAATTTTACGGCAAGTCTCCCTTCTCTGGAGGGATGATTGTACTGCGGGGGCTGCGCGGGAGTCACTCAGCGCTGACTTCAGATCTGCACTCCTGGCAAGCGTCCTCAATGCTGGGGGGGCTGCGAACCCGGAGGGCGATCTCGGCACATGCTTTGTCTTAGAGTGGGCTTGGGGGCTCCGGACCTTACCCAGACTCTCTGGAAGCGACCCATGCGGAACACCGACCCAGGCAGCCCCAAGTCGTCAGCATAAGCTCCCTCGCCTCTTCCATTATTTACCCTCTCCCTCTCTGCCCGTTATCCATGTGTGCTCACTCACGCCCGCCGCCGAGCAGCCCTTCTCCCTCTCATCACACACACGCGGCCCCCCAGCCTCTTCCCAGACCTGACTGCGAAAACAAAACAAGGCTCCCTCCCGTCACGAGTCACACCCGAGCTCTCCAGAGGCACCAGCCCCCTGAGCAAACTGCTTCCTCTCCCTCCATATTTATTACAGCACTTTTAACCAGAGACAGGCTGTCCCCTGTGCGGCCGGGTGAGCGGGACAAACCCCAATCCACAACCCACCTGCCCCTGTTAAACCTCCTCCCCCAGCCCACGTTTGTTATTTTGAATCATAATTTCATTCCAGCCCCAATTAACAAACCCACTTTATACATCCCACCTCTGAGAGGCGGCAGTGATCCCCCCCCGCCCCATTGCTGCCACCTCAGAGCAGGAAACGCTCATCCTTTAACCACATGTATGTTCTTCGTAGATTCAGATATTCTAAATAAAACACACGCAAATATAGGCTGAGAATCTCTCTGCTGGGGGAGTTGGAGGAAAAATCTCCCCCCACCACCACAGTTAATAATAGGGTCCGTACTCACAGTAGTCATGAAGCTGTGCGGCTGGGGGAGAGTGGACACAATATGGCAGCAGGCCCGTAGGGGGATGTGTCAGGGATCAGCAGCAGCTGCTGCTCCCTCTCTCCCTGCGCAGCAGCAACACCACCCTCTAGTCTCTCGGTCTCCCCATAGCAACACTGCACCCAAGCCACTAACCCCTCCTCCCCTTCCTATACTTACCACACAGCCTTCTCCTCCCCCTGTCCAAGTGGGCTGGCCCCCTCCCCTCCTGCAGTCATATACAGGAGACGAGTCCATTGCTGTGGAGGCGGGGAGGGGGATGGAGAATAGCTTGTGAGTAGTTCATTGCAAAGGGGAAGGGGGTGACTTCCCTTCCCTGCCAAGTTCAGTGTGTGTCTCTGACTGGGGGTTCCGTTGTTCTATGGGGGAGGAAGGAGGCTCCTGGGGTCAGTCACTACAGACATTTCCGCAGCTCCTGACCTTCTGCCTGAGGCTTAGACTATGGTCATAAGGACTGTGCTCCCCCATCTCCCTCCCTCCATTTATATTGAACGGAGACTGCCTTTGTACCAAAGCTGCAACCTTTTGTAGTGTCACTCAAACCCATCCATTGAGAGATGGTGTGGCAGCACCATGACCTTGTGTTGAAAGGTTGCCCTACAGCAGGGGTCGGCAATGTTCGGCACGCGGCTCACCAGGGTAAGCACCCTGGCGGGCCAGGCCAGGCCAGTTTATTTACCTGCTGACGCGGCAGGTTCGGCCGATCGCAGCTCCCACTGGCCGCGGTTCGCCGTCCCGGTCCAATGGGGGCAGCGAGAAGCAGCGCGGGCGAGTGATGTGCTGATCGCGGCTTTCCGCCGCTCCCATTGGCCCGGGACGGCGAACCGCGGCCAGTGTGGGCCGCGATCGGCCGAACCTGCCATGTCAGCAGGTAAATAAACTGGCCCGGCCCGCCAGGGTGCTTACCCTGGCGAGCTGCGTGCCAAACGTTGCCGACCCCTGCCCTACAGTGTGAAACCAGCGTGGGCCCTGGAACTGATTTGGGGAACACACAGGCAGCCGTCCTTCAGCACAATGTGTGTGTCCCTGACCAAACTGGGACAATCACAGAGATACCCCTTTCTGGAAAAGTCCTGTAGAATTTAAAAGGGATAAAACCAACAGTGTTCTTATAGAAATGTAATAGAGTCCTATAGAAGTTACTCTCAAAAGCTGGTAGAATACACCATTTCTCTTAGGCTTTCTGGGCCATCCTATAAAATTCTATAATAGTGATATAAAGCTGTATTCTTAATATGGTCTGGAAAATCCACAGAAAATATATAATTTTATATAAAGGATTATAGGATTTTCCTGTAAAGGACTAGGACAGCAGCAAATCCAGAAAATTACACCCACTTTAAGTCCTGCTTCTCCTCTATCCCCCAACCCCTCGGCAGTCCCACGTTCCCCAGGCACCCAACTATAGGCTAGCAACTTAGTTGTGGTTTGTTTTGTTTTGTGAAGTACACATTTTTGGCAGAGTGAAATGCTCCATTTCCAAAGAGATGAAATCTGCTTTACTTATTTTTTATCCCTCTTGAGAGATAATAAGGTTTCCAGCTGTAAAGACCACATGTGTTTGTTTTGTGTTGTACTGCTTTGTGCTCACTCATGCCTTTAGCTTTAAGCTCTTTAGGGCAGGAACTTTGTTATTTGTTTAGCATGGTTTGCAGTGCTGTGTACACTTGCAGTTTTACAACATCATAATAGGATCTGGGATCTAGTTGTGAGGAATAGGGAGAGATTTTGCATTTCCGATGACCCCACTCTTTGGTAGGAAGGTGTCCCATCCCCTCCCTAGGGCCTTGGATACACTGGCGCTGTAAAGCGCCAGTGTAATCGGCGCCTGCAGCGCTGCACGCCCGCTCACAGCGCTGCAAGCTACTCCCCTCGGAGAGGTGGAGTACTTGCAGCGTACTCTCGCAGAGAGAGCTCTCGCAGCACTGGCGGCGTGACTACACTTGCGCTTCACAGCGCTGCCGTGGCAGCGCTGTGAATTCTCAAGTGTAGCCAAGGTCTAAGGTTTCCTTATTGCGGAGGGACACTTGGCCTCTGATGCATTGCAGTCACTTATCTGAGCAAAGGACAGTAATGTAGTTGTAGGGGGGAATACCAGGAAATTCTCTCATTCCTCATTAATTGTTTCTGTTTTTAATGTTAAATAATTTACTAGTCAGGAAATAGTTCCTCTACAGTAGAACCTCAGAGTTACGAACTGATCAGTCAATCACACACGTCATTTGGAACCAGAAGTACGCAATCAGGCAGCAGCAGAGACCATAAAAAAAAAAAAAAAAAAAGCAAATACAGTACAGTACTGTGTTAAACATAAACTACTAAAAAAATAAAGGGAAAGCAACATTTTTCTTCTGCATAGAAAAGTTTCAAAACTGTATTAAGTCAATGTTCAGTTGTAAACTTTTGAAAGAATAACCATAACATTTTGCTCAGAGTTACAAACATTTCAAAGTTACAAATAACCTCCATTCCTGAGGTTCTACTGTATGTATTTTTTTCTGTGGTTTGGATGATTCGGGCCAGTCTTAATGATCCACAGGACATCCCTTCTGGGAAGAGAGATCAGATCTAGCAGCACTGAGGTTTTTTCCCACCTGGCAGCAGCACACAGAGATTTCTTCCCCACACTCATGGAGCAGAACCAGATTCATAAATAGGGTTGACTTGTGAGCTGCAGTTTGCAACAGACTGAAGGTCCAGACTTTCAGTATCCTATTTTCCTCATGCCTAGGCTTGGCCCTGATTATCACTTGCTAAATACATTATGATTCATTTTTCCCTGGTTTGCTGCTTCAGTCAACTTTTCCGTGGCTTCTCCTCCCCCAGGTGGGTAAGGGAAGTGCACTTACATTTAATTATAATTATTTATTATTTATTAATAAATTAATATTTTATTAAAAATAACTAACACTCTAGGCACCTTTGACACCAAAAACAATTAATCAAAACTAAAACTAGCAGCTAACTCACTGGCAAATGCAACAACACTTTGCCCTTCCCCTGCCCACAAATATTGGTCACCATCAAACCCTGCCTTCCCCCAAGGCTCAAGTAAATAGGCTTTAACCCAAGCATGCCAACAAACCTGGACTATATCAGATCAATGGAGGAGTAGTTCCAAAGCTGAGAACTCCCTCAAAAAACACTCTGTTGCCCTTGCCTTTAGATCAAGGAGCTAAAGCTTGAGCTCTTCTGCTGGTAACAACTGTGGCAATATAGTAGGGTTACCATACGTCCGGTTTTTCCCGGACATGTCCGGCTTTTCGGCAATCAAACCCCCGTCCGGGGGGAATTGCCAAAAAGCGGAACATGTCCGGGAAAAATGCCGTCCGGGCACTTCCCCTCCAGCGGCTGCTCTGTGAGTCCTCCCCTCTCAGACTTCGGCTCTGTTAAGAGCCAAGCTGCCCGAGCCAGCGCTACTGGCTTCGGGCAGCCCGCCTTGCCTCCGGACCCCAGCCGCCAGCCGGGCACTTCTCCTCCCTGGCTCCAGCTGCTGTGCTCCGGCGGCTGGGGTCCGGAGGCAAGGGGG
>NW_020665093.1:439585-450170 GCF_002925995.2 Terrapene triunguis
GCGGCCAGAGCGCCGGGGGCAGGGCGGCCGGAGCCCTGGGGGGAGGGCGGCGAGCCCCGGCTGGGGCTCGGCTCTCCCCCCCCCGGCGGCCAGAGCGCCGCGCCGCCGCCCCCCTCCAGGTGCCGCCCCAAGCACCAGCTTGGGTGCTTGGTGCCTGGAGCCGGCCCTGCTTGCCTTTTTGACCCAAAATTCCACTTCAGTGCTACCACTAATTCAGCTCCATCACTAATACCAATGATGGGAACACTAGTGTTGTCCTGTGGTGCCTGTGTTTTTAATCACCCCTTTGGTGGTAAAACCACCAGTGATGAGTGCACTGTCTATGCTATTGCTACCATTGCAGGAACTGAATCACTTGTAGCAATAGGGGGATAATTTGATGGCGAAGGGGTGAAATTAGAAAGGACCTGGGAGGATATCTGTAACGATTTTAATATTTAAACTTTTTACTTCGTATCATGATCAGGTTTTCATCACAATAATAACTTTCTTCACACCCTTGTCATAACTATACCATCTGAAAATGTTTAAGAAAAGTAAATAATTCAGGTTAAGACACAGAAACAGCTTGGTTACACAGACCCTTGCAATCTCACGGCACCAATAAGCAGGCTATAAACAAATTGGTATGCCCATTGCATATTCTGAGGATTGTGCTCAACCTGCACTCTTGTGCCAAGGAGAAGAAAAGCAGTGCTGGGCATCCCTATTTATACTCAGAAAAATGTTTGTCCACCAACCACAAGGTGTTTGGACACCTGCTTTCTTAGGGATCTTTACTGCAAGTGGCACCTTAGATTTGTAATTCTGTTCATTGCTAAGTGCTTTGAAAAGTGACAACTTCAAAGTGAACTAATTCTCCAAGTTAATGTGTCTGCCTATCTAGTTGTCAAAGGTAATGCTCTGTTTGCAATTTGTGTCTCTGTACATCTGCTGGTTTGCTCTCTACTGCTATGTACGTGGCATGTGTCTGATCTTTTTCATTGCCACAGACAAATCCAAAAGGAAGAGTTTGCAGTGTATCTCTTCTGGGACTAATTTTCTGCTTCAACTATCCTGCTGCTTAATTTGCTCTGTCCCATCTCCAGTAATGATATATATGCACTTTCTGTGCTAGTTTCTATCTATATCTGGTGCACCAATACATACATTGATATACAGGCCTTTGCCCCCTCTGTGCACAGAGTCTGCAGCTGAGAGATCAGGTCCCCATTGTTCTAGGTGCTGTCCAAACACATACTGACACATTGTCTTTGCCCTGAAAAGTTTCTTGCCTGATAATCTCCATTCCTGTGCTCATCCTCATATCTATGCTTACGTCCTTCCTCCTGTACACTTACAATTTATATTTTTACTCAGAATTTTCTGTACAATACCTGCATTTTTGTGACCATGCCCCACAATAAATATTCAATTTACACTTCTGTGATGTTATTGACATGAACTGTAATTGTATAGATCATTGTTGCAATCAGGGTCCTATAGGGGCACCAAATCTTGTACAAAGGAGATCTAGTAAGGTGTCTATGAAAAGATTATGATTTGCTGGTTATGACTATGCTATGTATGCACGTATCATTTTTGTATTTAAAGTTATAAATATTGGCTCTGTACTGTCTGTATTTCAAACTTGGGCTATGCTTCTGGGTGACACCCCAGACAGTTTGGCGTCAGCACTGCCTGGCCTGCTTGATGGCCAATTAAAGACCATCAGCTATACAACTGATCCATTGAGAGAAGGCAGATACACTTTATGCAGGGGCATGCCTACAGAGAGGACTCTAAGGCTTTCAAGCCATGTTCTGGGCAGCTTGTGTTTGGAAGAAAGGAAGCACAGGCTGCATGACAAGAGACTATAAAAGGCAGCTGCATCTTCTTCATTTTGTCTTCAATCCTGCTTCTTACCTCTGGAGGAACTTTGCTACAAACTGAAGTTCTGAACAAAGGACTGAATGACCCATCCAAGCTGTAGATGTACTCCAGAGACTTGATTTGAACCTGCAGTTTATTCCATCACTGCTACAAGCCCAAACCAAGAACTTTGCCATTACTGTATGTAATTGATTCCATTTAACCATTTTTAGATCTCATCTATATTTCTTTCTTTTTATGAATATACCTTTAGATTTTAGATTCTAAAGGACTGGCAACAGCGTGATTTGTGGGTAAGATCTAACTGGTATATTGATCTGGGGCTGGGGCTTGGTCCTTTGGGATCAGGAGACCCTTTTTTTCTTTTACTGGGGTATTGGTTGTCATAACCCTTCATCCCCATAAGGAGTGGCGCTGGGAAACTGGAGTGTCTGAGGGAATTGCTTGTATGACTTCTGGTTAGCCAGTGGGGTAAAACCGAAGTCCTCTCTGTTTGACTGGTTTGGTGTGCCTCAGTAGTGAAGGAACCCCAGCCTAGGGCTGTAACTGCCCTGCTGTAAGCAATTTGTCCTGAATTGTTACTCTCAGTAGTGTCCCACCAAATGCCACTTTGTTACAACTTCTCCATTCGTCTGAGAGAAGCATGCACTAAGCTTTGCATTCAACTCTTTGAATGCTGTTCCCAGGGCAGTTTTCACCTTAATCCTCTGTTGGCAGATTCCATGCTGCTCCTCAGGAGAGGTGCAGCACAGAATCTGAAGCTCTCATCTCTATGGAGACTTCCCTTCTGCCCACAACTTGCTCCCTCCCACACTTAGCCTTGACCCCAGCACAACTCCTATGCCTTAGGCTACATTACCTTTTCAAGAGGCTCCCAGCATTCCATGGAATATGCCTTAAGGGTTGATCCAAGGGTCAGACAGGGTCATCCTGGCCACACTACTAGGGAGCTTGGATCGGTAGCAGAGCAGTGTTATCAATTACATTAAAATCTTGGGTTCCTCTCAAACATAGAACTGAACTCACTACACTGAATGGGAAACTGTCCTGTGTTGTTTAGTTGCCTGTAGCTCTCAATGTCACCACATATTGGATATCTGTGATCTAAAACACATACTAAAGTACTATGCTAATTTTAGGTCCCTACACTAAAAGACATTTAGAAGTGTGTAGATAGCTTTTAGAAAGAGTTTGCCAGGCCCTGTCTACACTGGCAAGTTTCTGTGCACTAAAGCAGCTTTCTGCGCTGTAACTCCCGAGGTGTACACACTGCCGAGGCACTTAGTGCACAGAAACTGCGCAGTTGTAGCGCTTTAAAAAAACCACCCCAACGAGCAGTGTACAGCTTTCTGCGCCGGGGCTACAGCGCTGCAGTGCCAGTGTAGACGACTGTAGACCATGGCAATTACAACGCTGCGATTGGCCTCCGGGAGGTGTCTCACAATGCCTGTTCTCACCTCTCTGGTCATCGGTTTGAACTCTACTGCCCTGCCCTCAGGTGACCAACTGACATCCCCACCCCGTAAATTCCTTTGGAAATTTGAAAGTCCCCTACCTGTTTGCTCTGTGATGTGTGCAGTGGTCTCAGTGCGTCTTTCCAGGTGGCCATGCCTGCTCCACGCACCAGGCAATCCCCCGCTTGGAGCAATGTCGAGCTGCTGGACCTCATCAGCATTTGGGGAGAGGAGGCTGTCCAGTCCCAGCTGCGCTCCATCCATAGGAATTATGATACCTATGGACAGATTTCACAATGCATGACAGAAAGGGGCCATGACCCAGGCACATTGCAGTGCAGGGTCAAAGTGAAGGAGCTGTGGAACGCCTACCACAAGGTGCGGGAGACAAACCGCCCCTCCGGTGCTGCACCCACAAGCTGCCGGTTCTACAAAGAGCTGGATGCAATACTTGGCGGCGACCCCAACTCCACTGCGAAGGCTCCTGTGGATACTTCATTGGCTTGCGTGCCAGTCAAGAGTGGACCAAGCCAGGAGGAGGCAATCTTGGATGAGGATGTGGAGGGGGAAGGGGACCCAGAGGCAGAGGATGACTTGGACGTTAGACATGCATGCAGCCAGAAGCACTTTTCTACCCCAGTGGAGCCTAGCCAGTCACAGCTGTCAGAGATTGGTGAGGCACAAACAGGAGAGGAGGCCCCTGGTAAGTGGATCTGATTTTCGGAATCGCTGAGGTGAGTTGTTGGGGGTAAGAGGGCAGGAAGGTTTCAAAAAGCAGGCTCGTCTCTCACTGCATACTTAGTCTGAGCAGCAGAATAGGCTGTTGATTGACTCCTTCACTTCACAGGAATCTCCCTTAGAGATCTCCAGGAAACTTTTGTAGAGATACTGGGCAATCCGCTTCCTCAGGTCCTTCGGCAGAGCTGCTTTGTTTCTTGCCCCATTAATGGTAACTTTCCAGCGCCACTGCGCCGTCACAAGGAGGGGGGAATGACCATTGCTGCACACAGGCGAGCTGCATAGGAGCCAGGGTGGAAGCCGCAGGCTTGGAGAAGACCGTCCCTTGATTCCCTGCTCCCCCTCAGCAGTGAGATATCTTCCATAATGATCACATCCAGGGCCGGTGTAACCACTAAGCGAACTAGGCGGCTGCCTAGGGCGCCAAGATTTGGGGGCACCAAAAAGCAGTGCCCCAAATTTTTTTTTACTATAGTGGAGTCACATCTTATGCGGGGGTTAGGTTCTAAGGTCAGCGCGTAAGAGGAAAATCGCGTATAGTGAAAATTACCATAAAGTACAGTACACACAGTATACAATGTATACACTAGAACGGGGTCCTCAACCTATGGCACGCGTGCCAAAGGTGGCACACAAGCCAATTTTTTTTTAATGGCAGGCTGCGGGTCCTGGCCACTGCTGAGCCTGCTGCTGGCCTGGGGTTCCGTTCACTCAGCTGGCAGCAAGCTGAGCGGTCTGGGGTTCCGTCCGCCGGCTCCTGCCAGCTGGGGTCCCAGCTGCCGGCCCCGCTCAGCCCGCTCATCTTGCTGCCAGCCGGGGTCCCAGCCGCTGGCCCCACTCAGCCCGCTGCCAGCTGGGGTCCCAGCCGGCGGCTCCGCTCAGCTTCCTGCCAACCAGGGTGAATGGTCTGGGGTTCCGTTCACCCAGGGTTCTGTCCACCGGCCTGGGGTTCCGTTCACCCTGGCCGACAGGAGGCTGAGCAGAGCCGGCGGCTGCGACCCCGGCTGGCAGCGGGCTGAGGTCCCAGCCACCGCCCTGCTCAGCCCGCTGCCAGTCTGTCTGGGGTTTCAGCTGCTGGCCCCTTGCCAGTCGGGGTCCCAGCCACCAGCCCTGCTCAGCCTCCTGCTGGCCTGGGGTTCCGTTCACCCAGGCCGGCAGGAGGCTGAGTGGGGCTGGCGGACAGAACCCCAGACCGGCAGTGGGCTGAGCAGCTCAGACCACTGATGGTCTCGGGTTCTGGCTGCCAGCCCCTTGCCAGCCGGGGTCTCAGCCGCCAGCCCCACTCAGCTTCCTGCCGGCCTGGGTGAACGGCCTGGGTGAATGGCCCGCTGCTGGTCTGGGGTTCCGTCCACCGGTTCCTGGCAGCCGGGATCCCAGACGCTGGCGTTGTTGAGCCCGCTTCTGGCCTGGGGTTCTGTTCACCCACGCCAGCAGGAGACTGAGCGGAGCCACCGGCTGGGACCCCGGCTGGCAGCAGGCTGAGTGGGCTGAGAGGGGCCGGCAGCCAGGACCCCAGCTGGCAGGAGCCGGCGGACGGAACCCCAGACCAGCAGCAGGCTCAGTGGCGGCCGGGACCCACAGCCTGCCATTAAAAAAAAATTGGTTCACATGCCACCTTTGGCACGCGTGCCATAGGTTGAGGACCCCTGTTCTAGTGTATACTGTGTATACTGTACTTTATGGTAATTTTCACTATACACGATTTTCCTCTTACGCGCTGTCCTTAGGACCTAACCCCCGCATAAGACGTGACTCCACTGTATTCATTTTTGAAAGTTTATAATAAGTGATGCTCCAGGGGGAGGGGCGGGGAAAGGGGGGCTCAAGGTGGAAGTTTTGCCTAGGGTACAAGATATCCTTGCACCGGCCCTGGCATCCTGTGGAAAGTGTGGGGACAGTGCTGGCTGTCCCCAAGAGCCACATGCCCAGTGTAGAGCAGGGTCTGGGAAGAGTGCTTTACCCTGCCCCTGCGACTACTCACCATTTTGGGGGTCTTGTGGCTCATGTGTGCTTGCCTGGGGTCAGCCAGTTAGTGACAGGTGTGTGAATACTGGCTGTGTTTTAAAGCACTGAATCAGTGTTATCTGTGTTGCAAACAATAATGCTTCTGTAAAATGTTGCATTTAAACTTCACAGAGATGACCTTGGAAGCCCAGCCTCCCTTTTTGTTATTGGCAGCGGAACGGCTGCGCAGAATTAGAAAGTGGCCAAAAAGAACTAAGGAGGACTTTCTGCGTGAGGTTACAATGCACTCCACCGCTGACAAACAGGAATTGAAGGAGTGGCAGGACAGCAAGAAGAGGAACCGAAAGGAGAATGCAGCACCCCAGAATGAAGCCACGGCGTGGCTCTTAAACATTATGGAGCACCAAGTGGACACGCTCCAGGCGATACTAGCTCTTCAAACTGAGCAGCTCTGCGCCCACCCTCCCCTGCAGCCGCTGTCGCAAAACTCTTTCTCATGAGCCCCCCAGACACCACCAACACACTCTTATCAACCTCCTGGCTCCAGTCTCTGCTACAGCATTCCACTCCTCCCTCCTCACAGTCCAGGAATGTGGACTCCCACTACCCACTGCACTCAACATCCATCCCTCTGCAGTTTGGCCTTGCTGAAGTACAGTACCCGCTGCTTTGTACTCCAAAGGAGAAGGTTAGATATGATCCCTGGACATACACAAATTTTTAGCCGTCCTGGGACCCCTACTCCTCCTGGGACCTTCCCTTCCCCCATCCCCCTCCCTGCTGATGTATTTTTTGTTTGACTCTCTCCTCCAGTTGTTGTCTTTTAATAAAAGAATTGTGTTGGTTTGAAAGCAATTTTTATTCTATTAATTGAAAGCAAAATGAGCAATGCAAAGCAACATACAATAATGTTAAGGCCCCTTCTTGCATCATGTGCATCACCTCCTAGCATTACAAGCACTGAAATCTCGAGCATAGCAACAAATATTAGTGGCTTTCAGCTTCAAATTGCTGCCTCAAGGCATCCCTGATCCTTATTGCCCCGCGCTGTGCCCCTCTAATAGCCCTGGTCTCTGGCCGTTCAAATTCAGCCTCCAGGCGCTGAGCCTCTGTGGTCCAGCCCTGAGTGAAGCTTTCACCCTTCCCTTCACAAATATTATGGAGTGTACAGCACATGGCTATAAGCATAGGAATATTGTCATTGGCCAGGTCCAGCTTCCCATAGAGGCATCACCAGCGGGCTTTTAAATGGCCAAAAGCACACTCAACAGTCATTCTGCACTTGCTCAGACTTTTGTTGAACAGCTCTTTGCTGCTGTCAAGTTGCCCTGTGTATGACTTCATAAGCCACAACATTAAGGGGTAGGTGGGGTCTCCCAGGATCACAATGGGCATTTCAACTTCCCCTGCAGTGATCTTCTGGTCCAGGAAGAAAGTCCCAGCTTGCAGCTTCCTGAACAGGCCAGTGTTCCGAAAGATGCATGCGTCATGCACCTTTCCAGACCAGCCTGTGTTAATGTCTGTGAAATGCCCACAGTGATACACAAGCACCTGGAGAACCATCGAGAAATACCCCTTGCGATTAATGTACTCGGTGGCTAGGTGGTCTGGTGCCAGAATTGGAATATGCGTGCCATCTAGCGCCCCTCCGCAGTTAGGGAAGCGCATTTGTGCAAAGCCATCCACAATGTCTTGCATGTTGCACAGAGTCACAGTCTTTCAGAGCAGGATGTGATTAATGGCCCTGCACACTTCCATCAACATAAGTCCAACGGTCGACTTTCCCACTCCGAATTGGTTAGTGACTGATCGGTAGCAGTCTGGAGCAGCCAGCTTCCACAGTACAATCACCACACGCTTCTCCAACAACAGGGAAGCTCTCATTCTTGTGTCCTTGCGCTGCAGTGCTGGGGCGAGCTCATCACACTGTCCCATGAACGTGGCTTTCTCAGGGGTGAAAGTAACTTACAAGACTTACGTCCTGAGGGGGGCGTGGCCTCATCCGGAAGAGGCATGGCCTCAACTGAAAGAGGCGGGGCCTCTCAAGATTTAAAAGCCCTGGGGCACCGGCTGTGGCTGGGAGCCCCAGGGCCTTTAAATCAACCCGGGGCTCCCAGCTGCAGAGGTGGCTGGGAGCCCCCGGGGCTCAGGGGCAAATTAAAGGGCTGCGGGGAGCCCCGAGCCTTGCCGGGCTGGGGCCGGGATTTAAAGGGCTTAGGGCTTCCCGCAGTGGCGGGGAGCTCTGAGCCCTTTAAATCCCGGCCCCAGCCCAGCTGCTGGAGCTGCGGGGGGGATTTAAAGGGCTCTGTGCTCCCCGCAGCGGTGGGGAGCTCCGAGCCTTTTAAATCCCGGCCCCAGCCCGGCCGCTGGAGCTGCAGGCGGGATTTAAAGGGCTCTGGGCTCCCCGCCGGGGAGCCCAGAGCCCTTTAAATCCCCACCGCGGAAGCTGGTGTGGTCCAGCATGGCGTATTGGCTCTTGCCGGTATGCCGTACCGGACAGTACTGGCTTACTTTCACCTCTGGGCTTTCCTCATCCGAAAGTTCTGCAGCCACTGCTCGTCATCCCAGATGTGCATGACGATGTGATCCCACCACTCAGTGCTTGTTTCCCAAGCCCAAAAGTGGCATTCCACTGTGGTCAGCACCTCCGTGAATGCCACAAGCAATCTCGTGTTGTAGCTACTATGCGTGGTGAGATCAATGTCACACTCCTCTTGCCTTTGTAGTTTAAGGAATAACTCCACTGCCACCCGTGACGTGTTAGTCAGAGTGAGCAGCATATTGGTCAACAGTGCGGGATACATTCCTGCAAACCAAAGAGGCAGAGCACACAGTACACAGACCGTTGAAAGATGGCGCCAAATGCAGATGGAAGCACAGGGATTTCTGGGATGCAGAGCAATCTATCACGGGTCATTGGGACAGGACCCAGGATCCCCCGCGACCCCTTCTGCCTTCCCACAAGACAGAAGAGAAAGAGATGCTCTGTGAAATGGCTGCCCAGAGTGCACCACTCCGAATACCACTGCAAGTGCCGCAAGTGTGAACATGCTATTGCGCAGGCAGCTGACAGTGTGAACACATAACAGCTGTTTCCCTTCAGCACTCTCTGAGCGGCGCTGTAACTGCAGGCGCTGTAACTCTGCCAGTGTAGACGTGCCCCCAGTATCGGAAAACAACTTTAGCAGACATGCAGCTATCCTAGCAAAAAGTGCTTTTGCTGGTATAGTTTATATACCAATTCCATGAACATAATAAGATGTACCCAAAAGGATTATTTTGTTTGTATAACTATGTCTACACTACACTTTTGCTGACAGAGTTATGTCAGTGTGATTTTTTTTCATACCCACATTCCAACCTACTCCAGCAAAACTATTAAGTGTTCCCCAGGCCTAAGAATCCTAGTTTGGTAGTGTCTCACCAAAATATTTATCAGGAATGGATAAATGTAAAAGGGACTGGAGCATACAATATCTGCTTTAGAAATGTATCTGGTCTTCGTGCTTAGCATTCTTGTCTATGTACACTTAGTCCAAAGGAAGTTTATCTGCAGAGATTCCACAATGAACAATGGACTGAGTAAAAATACAATTTTACTATTTGGTAAGAATTTGTATTGTTACACTGAATAAAGAAATAACTTTCTCATCTCCCTAAAACTGTGGAAGATACAAGTATCCTAACAGAAAATGGCTGTGTAGTGACTCGGTGTGGCTCCCCTCCTGCCCAGCAGAGGGAGTGCCCTTACAGACACCCAAGTGGGCGGAGCCTCCGCCACCTGTTCCCGCCCCCCAGAAGTCAAGGGGCGGGACAGGAAGTATAAAAGCCGGCCGCCAGAGCTCAGTGCAGCCCCAGCCACCGCAGGGAGCAGATGTACGGCGGGGAGCTCGCGGCCGGGAGACCTCCGAGGCCCTGGCCCTAACTGGCCAGAGTTACTCCGAGCCCACTACGAGGAGGAACCACCGGAGCCCGTCCGCTCCCGTCGTTGGGAGGAGCCGGTAGAACTCCCCCACACCAACCCCGAAGGCGAGACGCTACCGGAGCCCGTCCAGCCCTGCTGTTACCCGGAGGAGCCGCCCGAGCTCAATTGGCCAGATTTCCCTGAGGAGCTGCCGGACCTGCCACCAAGCCCCGGCCGAGAGGAACCCATGCTGGTGGACTGGACTGGGCCCGGCGCCACGGACGAGGTAGGCCCTGAGGGGGAACCTGGAAGTAGCCCGGGGGTAGCCGACCCCGGTCAGGCTGTAGATACGTATGAGCTGATGTCAGTGTGTTTCGGTTCGGACACCCCACTGACTCGCAGCGGCAGTGGCCGCTGCTAGGGCCCTGGGCTGGGACGCAGTGGAGTGGGTGGGCCTGCGTCCCCCCCTGCCACCCCGCTTACGGGTGGCAGGCTTCCCCCTCACCCAACGCTCAGGCATAGGGTCCTGGGCCTATCCTCATCACTAGACTGTTATATTGTTGCTCAGCCCCTGTACCAAAGGGCCTGAGCTTCCCCAAACTGTTATATTGTTGCTCAGCCCCTGCACCAAAGGGCCTGAGCTCCCTAGACT
>NW_020665093.1:450180-461342 GCF_002925995.2 Terrapene triunguis
ATATTGTTGCTCAGCCCCTGCACCAAAGGGCCTGAGCTCCCTAGACTGTGATATTGTTGCTCAGCCCCTGCACCAAAGGGCCTGAGCTCCCTAACTGTTTGTTTGCTCAGCCCCTGCCTGAGGGCCTGAGCCCCTGAACTAACTGTTTGTTTGTTCCACCGGTAGTGAGTCGGTGTGGCTCCCCTCCTGCCCAGGAGGGTCGAGCCCCGGCACGAACCTTCTACACTTGGTACCAGAAGTGGGGACTGTGAGTCCCTGCCCCTGTTAGAAGGGGCTGGACGGGGGAGTGGCCATTGCCCCCCCCCCCATTTAGTAAGGAGTATGGACATGGAGCGTTTGTTCCAGCTACTGGCGGAGAGTCAGGAGCGGCAGCAGGCGGCCCAATTGCAGCAGCAGCAACAGCAGCAGCAGCAGCAGGCCGCTCAGCTCGAGTAGCAGCAGCAGCGGGATGCCGCCCACCTCCAGCAACGGCAGGAGCAGCATACGGCCCAGCTTGTGCAACAGCAGCAGTTGGTGCAGCAATTGGGGAATCAGCTGCAGCAGCTGCTGGTTACGCTCCCTCGCCCCACTGTGGGGCCAGCGGGAGAGAATGGGGGGATGCCACGTTTAGCTGGTCCCCTTCGCTTGACAAAGATGGGCCCGGACGATGACCACGAGGCCTTCTTGGTCACCTTTGAGCGCGTGGCCCTTGTCGCCGGGTGGGCTCGAGACCAGTGGGCTACCCTCTTAGCCCCGTATCTGACCGGGGCGGCCCAGGTGGCCTACCGCAGACTGGCGACAGAGGAAGCCCGGGACTATGACCGAGTGAAAGCTGCGATACTAGACGCGCTGGACGTCAGCCCCGAGACCTTCAGACAACGGTTCTGGAACCAGACCTACCCCCCGGGGTCCAGACCGCAGTTGGTGGCCCAGACCTTAAAGGAGGCATGCCGGCGGTGGTTACAACCTGACACCCGGACAGCGGAGAAAGTGACTGAACAGGTCATCCTGGAACAGTTCATCCACACCCTGCCCTCCCGAGGGCGGGCCTGGGTGCTCCGCCACCGGCCGGCGACACTCTCCGTGGCTGTGTCGCTGATGGAGGACTTCCTCGCCGCCGAAAATGCGGTGGGTCCCACCTTTCGGCGCCCCAACACCGGGTCCGAACCGGCCCGTGGGGAGAGGAAGGAGAACATCCTGAGCAGACCACGGCACCCAGTCCCCAAAACCGACCCCCATACGGAGCCCCGGGCCCAGCGCATAGAGTCGGCCCCCCGGGCGGGGCCAACGCCCCCTAGCCAGGGGCCCCCTAGGGCCCGGCGGAGCCCCCCCCCGGAGCCCGAGCCGAGTGGGCCTCCGGAGTAGGCAGCCTGAACTCGGTCCCTGTTTTGGCTGCGGGAAGATGGGACACCTCCAGCGGGACTGTCCTGACATGGACTGCAGTTACGGACAGGTGTGGGCGGGACACAATCGGGCCCGACCATCCCTGAACCCCAAGCTAACAGTCCCCGTGGCCGTTGGTGGGCGGACAACTCGGGCCTTGATTGACTCGGGCTGTGGCCAAATGCTGGTCCGTAAGGAGCTGGTACCTCAGACCGATACACGCCTGGGGGTGATCCATCTGCAGTGTATACATGGGGACGTCCGACCATACCCGAGCGCCCGGGTTCCCCTAATGATCGTGGGTGTTACCCAGAATCTGGAGGTCGGAGTGGCTTCCCACCTAGCGTACCCCGTGGTCCTGGGCCGGGACTAGCCCGCTTTCGAGGAAGTCCTCCGACCCACGCTGGCCCTGGAAGCAGATCGCCAGGGGTCCTCACCTGAGCCCACCGCCCAGGTCGAGGCAACCGAGACGGACATCCCGGACGATGCGGTGCTGCAGCCGGAGCCCACCCTTAAACCCCGCCTCGACACCGACTTCTGTCGGGACCAACGAGCAGATCCTACCCTCGGCCGTTTTTACGAGCAGCTCGCGGCAGTGGACGGGAGCATCGCTGATCCCCAGCAAGCCACCCAATGGCCCCACTTCGAGCTGCGCAGAGACCGGCTCTACCGGGTGGACAGCGACCCCCGCACACGGGAGCCACAGACGCAACTGATGGTGCCCCTGTGTCATCGGCGAGCCGTAATGAAACTCGCCCATGATGTGCCGGCGGCTGGGCACCTGGGGCAGGAGAAGACCCTCGCCCGAATCCTGTTGCGCTTCTTCTGGCTGGGAGTCCACCAGGATGTGAAAAGGTATTGCACCTCCTGCCCAGAATGTCAGTTAGCGGCTCCTCCCGGGGTACCGAAGGCGCCACTGGTCCCCATGCCCTTGATGGAGACACCGTTCGAGCGGGTCGCCATGGACCTTGTGGGCCCGCTCCCGAAAAGCGCTGCTGGTTTTCGGTACATTTTAGTACTCGTGGACTATGCCTCCCGATTCCCGGAGGCCATCCCCTTGCGGAGCATCACCGCCCGGACTATCGCGGGCGAGCTGGTGAAGATCTTTGCGCGGGTAGGACTGCCTAAGGAGATCCTAACCGATCAGGGGACTAACTTCACCTCCCGGTTGTTACGGCAGGTCTGTACCCTCTTAGGAGTCAAACAACTCCGCACCTCAGTTTACCATCCGCAGATGGACGGGTTAGTGGAATGGTTTAACCGGACGCTTAAGGGTATGTTGCGGAAATTCCCCGTAGACGAGCTCCGTCATTGGGACCAGTT
Organism: Terrapene triunguis; assembly: GCF_002925995.2. NCBI lineage: Eukaryota > Metazoa > Chordata > Testudines > Emydidae > Terrapene > Terrapene triunguis. The sequence goes on from NW_020665093.1 coordinate 452,866, forward strand.
CCTGCCGCCGCTGCTGTTAGCCATCCGGGAGGTGCCTCAAGCATCAACGAAGTTTTCTCCTTTCAAACTATTATACGGACGTAGGCTGCGGGGCCTCTTGGATCTAATGCGGGAGACCTGGGAACAGTCGGCCTCCCCAGCCCAGGGCCTCTTAAAATACGTCCTACAATTGCAGGAGTACCTTACCCAGGCAGGAGCCCTGGCGCACGAGAATTTAAGGACGGCGCAGGAACGGCAGGAGCGGGCCTATAACCAGGAGGCCCAAGTACGGGAGTTTCAGCCCGGGGATCGAGTCCTACTCCTCCTGCCGTCAAGCGAATCAAAGCTGTTAGCCCGCTGGCAGGGGCCTCATGAGGTAGTGCGCAAGGCGGGTCCGGTCACCTACGAGGTTAGGCAACCGGATAAACGTAAGGGAACCCAACGTTACCATGTGAACCTGCTGAAGCTGTGGCATGGCCGAGAGGGCCTCCTGATTAACCCTTACCTGCCCGACCCGGAGCTGGGACCCCGTATACCCCCGAAGGAGGACCCCCTGGCACCCCTCCTAGGTGAGTCGCTCATGGAGGAACAACATAAACAGGCTAACTGTCTCCTACAGGCCTTCTGGAAGACCTTCACGGCGGTACCGGGCTACACAACCCTAGTCCGGCATTCGATCCAGACCGAGCCCGGGAAAGTTGTCCGGGAAACAACCCGGCCCCTACCTTACCAGATGCGCGAAGAGGTTGAAGAGGAGGTGAGCCATGCTGGCTTTGGGCGTCATTGAGCCATCCCAGAGCGAGTGGCGCAGCCCGGTGGTCCTGGTGCCCAAGCCAGATGGCACCCGCCGTTTCTGCATAGATTTTCGGAGGGTGAACGCCATCTCCCGCTTCGACGCCTACCCGATGCCCCGCGTGGACGAATTACTGGGCCGCCTGGGAGAGGCCCAGTTTATCACTACCCTCGACCTTAGCAAGGGCTATTGCCAAATTCCACTCGATGAGACCTCAAAGGAGAAAACCGCTTTTGCCACCCCGTCTGGGCTGTATCAATTTACCCGGATGCCTTTCGGTCTCCATGGGGCCCCCACGACCTTCCAGCGGCTGATGGATCACCTGCTACAGTCCCATCACGAGTATGCGGCCGCCTACCTCGACGACATTGTCATTTATAGCCGCCGCTGGGACGACCATCTGACCCGGGTCGCGTCGGTCCTGAGGTCCCTGCGGCAGGCGGGTCTGACGGCCAACCCTAAGAAATGCCATATTGCCTGGCAGGAAACTACCTAACTCGGCTATACGGTTGGGGGTGGGCGCGTAAAACCCCTGTGGGAAAGGTCCAAGCCCTTGTGGGCTGTCCCACCCCGACAACGAAATGACACGTGCGGCAGTTCCTGGGCCTCGTCGGATATTATCGACGATTCATCCCCCAATTCGCGTCCATAGCAGCGCCCCTAACTGGGCTACTGAGTAAGGACAGTCCCCGGCAGGTGCAGTGGTCCCCAGAGTGCGAGACCGCCTTCTGGACACTTCAGAGGTGTCTCTGTCAGGAGCCGGTTTTGTACAGCCCGGACTTCAATCGACCATTCGTCCTTCAGACAGACGCCTCCGAGGTGAGATTGGGGGCGGTCTTGTCCCAAGAGGTGGATGGGGAAGACCATCCTGTGCTGTACCTCAGCCGAAAGCTGTTTCCCCGCGAAAGGAACTACGCGGTCTTAGAAAAGGAGGCCCTCGCCGTGAAATGGGCCTGCGATGCCCTCCGTTTTTACCTCCTTGGGGCACCATTCACCCTGGTCACGGACCACGCCCCCCTCCGCTGGCTGATGCGCATGAAGGACAACAACACCTGCATCATGCGCTGGTACTTGGCCTTGCAGCCCTATGCGTTCACCGTTCAGCATCGGGCTGGCAAGGACCATGCCAATGTGGACTTCCTATCCGCATTGGGGAAATGGAAGGGCCTGGCCCCGAGAAGCGGGAGCCAGTCTTAAGGGGGGGGTGTGTGTAGTGACTCGGTGTGGCTCCCCTCCTGCCCAGCAGAGGGAGTGCCCTTACAGACACCCAAGTGGGCGGAGCCTCCGCCACCTGTTCCCGCCCCCCGGAAGTCAAGGGGCAAGACAGGAAGTATAAAAGCCGGCCGCCAGAGCTCAGTGCAGCCCCAGCCACCGCAGGGAGCAGACGTACGGCGGGGAGCTCGCGGCCGGGAGACCTCCGAGGCCCGAGGTTCTGGCCCTAACTGGCCAGAGTTACCCCGAGCCCACTACGAGGAGGAACCACCGGAGCCCGTCCGCTCCCGTCGTTGGGAGGAGCCGGTGGAACTCCCCCACACCAACCCCGAAGGCGAGACGCTACCGGAGCCCCTCCAGCCCTGCTGTTACCCGGAGGAGCTGCCCGAGCTCAATTGGCCAGATTTCCCTGAGGAGCTGCCGGACCTGCCACCAAGCCCCGGCCGAGAGGAACCCATGCTGGTGGACTGGACTGGGCCCGGCGCCACGGACGAGGTAGGCCCTGAGGGGGAACCTGGAAGTAGCCCGGGGGTAGCCGACCCCGGTCAGGCTGTAGATACGTATGAGCCGATGTCAGTGTGTTTCGGTTCGGACACCCCACTGACTCGCGGTGGCCGCTGCTAGGGCCCCGGGCTGGGACGCAGTGGAGTGGGTGGGCCTGCGTCCCCCCCTGCCACCCTGCTTACGGGTGGCAGGCTTCCCCCTCACCCAACGCTAAGGCATAGGGTCCTGGGCCTGTCCTCATCACTAGACTGTGATATTGTTGCTCAGCCCCTGCACCAAAGGGCCTGAGCTCCCCCAAACTGTTATATTGTTGCTCAGCCCCTGCACCAAAGGGCCTGAGCTCCCTAACTGTTTGTTTGCTCAGCCCCTGCCTGAGGGCCTGAGTCCCCTGAACTAACTGTTTGTTTGTTCCACCGGTAGTGAGTCGGTGTAGCTCCCCTCCTGCCCAGGAGGGTCGAGCCCCGGCACAAACCTTCTACAGGCAGTCATTTTCTAAATAAAACAAAGTCAATTGTTTCTGTTGGCACAAACAGAAAGATTCATGTAGTTTAGTAGATAGCTCACTCTGTAATCTACCAGGCTGAATTACCCAGAGATACTTTGTTTTGAAGGGAGTGCAGAAATCCTGCAGATTTAATTGCCAATAAATCAGCATGACACTCCCTGGCACTTTTTTTTTACAATGATCTTTTCAAGCAGAAAATGAAGACACCGATTTTTACAGTGTGTGCATACTGCTTATGGTAAGATAACAGGAATGGCACATGCAAGTTCCTCTATTAAAGGTTATACTAGATAATGAAGGACTCCATTAATGGCATGTTCTACTTGCTTTCTGTTATTTTCATTTTGCATTACAGTGAATTTCTTTGTTATTGTAAGCAGAGTATTTGTTTTTTTTTAAGCAATCATTCTTTAATTTGTTATATTAGTATATTCCACAGCACTTAAAATTATTTCATTGCTGCTTCATTTTATGTTTGTCTTTAAAAATTTTGAGCCACTTGAAAGCTGATGGTTGTAGTTAATTTTCTGATCTAGAAAAATAGACACATTCTTTGGTTTAAATGGAATTAGGGTTCTTTTTAAATAATATTTTTATTGCATTTCAAAAGGTTCATTGCTATACTGAATGGAAACAATATTTGATTCTGTTTATATCAAATATAACTTGATGCTTTAAAGTTGTTAAAAACATAGGGTGTGAGCCACAGACCAGTGAAGTCAACTGAAAGACTGCCAATGACTTCACTGGGCTTTGGATCCAGCCCATAGTATCTTTAGACTACTTTTAATCCAACTGCTTGGCAAATATTTAAGATTTACAATACCCCTTTGAGAAAGTTGATCATCATCTTATTATACCCATTTTACAGGTAGGTAAACTGAATCAGAGAAAGATTGAGAATTAATTACAATGGGAAGTGTGGGTGCTAGTCACCTCTGAAAATAAGGCCATAAGTAACTCACCTAAAATTCTGCATTGAATCACTGGCAGAATGAGGAGGAGTCTTGACTCCCAATCTGTCAATGTAACCCTTAAGCAACACTGCCACTGAGAAGCTGAAGTCTGAGATGTTTACATTCTTAGACTGAGGTAAAGTGGCCATTGTACAGTAACAGCAGCAGAAGGACATGGTAGAGCTTTTAAGGAACCTGCTGCTGCTGCTACTTAGTGGAGGAATATACTTTCACTTGGAAGCCCTCAGAAGACAGAAGTCCGGTGTAGAAAGCTCATCCATGCAGACCTAGGCAGGGAGCCAAATCAATTCATTTTATTTTTTTCTACGGTACCTATCACCATGGTAGCTAAGCATGAATAGCAGATGACTACCAACTGAAGATGTTTTCAGATGTAAGTGGAAGTTTATAGACCCTAAAAAAAAAAAAAAAAGCCCAAGAGGCTTACAAGGGACAGAGAGTTCTACAGGTTTTGGGGGAAATGGCTGTGTATTACTGTAGCGGGGTGGACACCCGCTTCTGCCTGGGAGGGCTGGAAAGCAGCCCTGGAGAGGGCTGGAGCTTTAAAAGCTGGGCTGATTGGGGAAGCAGCTACAGCTGGGCCATGCCCCAGTCAGGCCACAGCTGGCCTATATAAAAAGGTTGTGAGCCAGAGGCCAAACAGTCTCCCTCTGCCTGAAGAGGGAGAAGGGCCTGGCTGCAGGGAGCTAGAGACAGGGTACCTGAGTGGAGCAGGGCTGGGGAGCTCCAGCCTGGAAAGCCCCAGGCTGCGGCCTAGCATTGGGCTAATAGGTACTGGGGGTTGCAGAGGGCAACCCAGGAGTAGGCAAAGGCAGCAGGTCCAAACCCAACCTTGCCTGTGATGAGTGGCGTATACTGCAGTCTGCACCAGGGAGTGGGGCTAGATGGGACTGGCAGTAGCCTTACACTGAGGTGGGGTTAGTGGGTGGGGGTTCCCCTGGGAGGGGAGACCCTGAGAGAAAGGGGTTACTGCCAGGGGGCAGCACCCCAGTTAACAGGGCACTGGAGTCCAGGGAGGGACACGGGGGCCAAGTGGTAAGGCGGATCACCAGCCTGCAGAGGGCACTCTGGAACTGGGATGAGCTAATTCCCATGGACGACCAGCAGGATGCGCCTCAGGGGTGAGTCTGCCCCATTACAATTACATATGGGGATGTTGTTTCCAGTTCAAGGTTTTAGGTGGAAACCTGGCAAACTAAGTGACACTTACTCAAAAGGAGTATTTAAGGGGTAGATTATGGTGGAAGTAGCTATGCTCATATAGTCGCCATAGTGTAGACAGGCCCTGAGATGCTTGGTGCATCAGACTTGAAAAGCTGTGGAAGTTTCAGGTAACTTTTTTAGTGAGCTGTTTAGTGAAGAGCTAGATCATGATTAATATAAGCAACACAGTATCTTCCCCCACACCCCCGCCTAATGGTTTAATGTCCAATTCATATTTGGGGTAGAAACTTAGAGCCAAATCCTCAACCAGTGTAAATCAATGTCACTCTGTTGGAGTCAAGGAAGCTCTGCCAAATTAAATGAGGTGGAGATATGGTCCTTGCTTTTATTTTATTTTTCCTTCCCCTAAGCAAAGCTTGGATTCAGGCAGAATCACAGGGCCTTGCCCACAGATTTGTTAGATTATTTGGGGATCCTGCACTAACATTATGTTGTATAACTATTAACTGCACATTCTTGTCAGTCCAATTATTATGAAAGCATTTAGACAGGCTGTTGAGTAGATCTTTATTTATAAACACTGTAATTAAAATGAGTACAACGACCAGCAATGACTAACAATACTGTATTAGTTAAATTACTTTAAAATACGACTTGCAATTAAACAGTAATGAATTTATTTATCAATTTAGAAAAAAATCTTTCAAATACAATTAAAACTCTTTATTGTTGGATGTTGATATATTCTTGTATTTAGAGCCATGAGTTCCCTTTCATGCAAGTCATTGCAAAGGAAGCCAAACCAAATAACCTGCCAGAGAGCCATTTAGCCAGCTGATGCAAATCATGCCGAGAATCCGAGATCTACATGTAACACACATTGCAAGAAGGCAGAGGGCATGGCCACAAAGCTCTCTGATTTGAGGAATAAGGGATGAAAGGCTTGTGAGTGAAGTCATGGGAGCAAATAACTACACTTCCTGGAGATGATGGAAATAATGCACTCCTGTCTATGCACCATTCAAAGTCTTGATGCATCTACCCTATGAGATCACTAATATTAATAACAATTTGTATTGTGGTAGCACCTGGAGGCTCCAATCAAGATTGTTATTCACTGAACACACATCTAACGAAAAGATAGCCAGTGCTCCAAAGTACTTACTACATGAGTACAATCTTTCTCTGGCGATTCTTCTTGAAGCTGATATACATATGTTACCCGATTAAAGCTGCACAGTTCTGAGAAAATTGCTAGTCTGAGAAATGGCAAGATCCAAGAAAACACATGCTGCTGAAATTCATTGAGTATGTTGTAACCTTCAGATCTTGCAGAGCTATTTATTGGCTGTGCATCTGAAATGTGTTTACCGTGAAACACATTAGTTCAAGAGGTTGGTAAATTTAAGGCAAATGAACAAAATTACCTCATGTGAATGGGATTTGCAACCTTACTTCAGGATGGTGACCTACATATGTGGAGATCTTTAGTTGGTAATTTATTTTGTCTGTGGGGTGATATTTTGTTAAATATATCAGAAACATTTCCGTTTAATTTTTCAGTATCCAGGAATCAAATGATTTTTTGTCCTAACCTAATTGATTTTTAAAGTATTGAAAAGGAGAATAAGTTAACTTGAAAAAAGCTGAATGGAGAAAAAGGGACTTAGATTTATCACCAGTCACTATCTCTCAGGACAAGGCTCAGAATGAAGGGAAACAAAGGGTGTGCCTATCTCTTCGAAAAAGAATTACATAAAGAAATTAGGTTGGAAAGGAAAGAGAGTTCCTCTTGTTAAATGTTTATCATATGATCTCTGAGTCATCATAAATGTAGATTTCATAATATGTTCAATTCTATCAGACTTTAAGATGTTCATTTGTTTTCCAGTTTCTGTTTATGCTTTGTCTAAGAAGGGAGGACAATAATATCAGTGTTCCTAAACGCCCACTATCTATTCCAAAGGAAGCTAGTGATACCTGTTGATGAGAATGAAGCCAGTTAGCTGTTAGGCTGGTTTGCAACTGCAAAACTCTGTTACGAATCTTTTTATTACTCCAAATGTTTCTGATTCTCAGGTCAGTTGTAGCTGTATTTATTGTTTTTCACTGTTTCCCAAAAGCAAATGCCATAGCAGTCCAGACTGGAAGCTGCTGGAAATCAGTGTGGCACCAAAAGGAAAGTAAAATATGAATTTGCCACTCAAAGATTATATTATGGCCAATGTTAGAGATATTGGAAGCGAGTACAGCTCCCCCAGATTAACATGAGATTTCATAGGGAAAAGTGATAAGGGCAAAGGAAAATAACCCACTATATGCAATAAAAGCCACACACACTTGTGTGAAACTGTGAATGGAATTTTACAAACATACAGATGTGCATTACAGTCAATTCCATTGTGTTAGACTTATTGTATTGATATTCCTTGCATCCTATTTAATGTTTTTGAATTTTCAAAAGTAGCTGACCTCACCTGTATAGCTAAACTAGCATGAACTTTGACTGTATGAGTCACTTTTGTATTGCAGAAATATACACATACTGTACTTGAATAATGACACAGTTGTGGAATGCAATTAGCTGAACCTCGTAAATAAATGTAATTTTAATTAAAATGATCTATGATCATGATCTTAAACTGAATGCCAAAAATTTCTAGTCATTTTTTAAAATTAGTTATAAATTTAAAGCACTACTAAGTTCCTTGTCCATATTTGTGGTTTGATAATCATATTTTCCTATTTTAAAAACAATCATGTTCTGTTGCTGTGTGAAGGATCCATAGGGTAGAGACTGACCATAAAGAGAGAAACTTATTAGGCACAAAGGACCTGATTCAAGGGTGCCCCATTACTTCTTTACACCAGCTCTGTCAGCATAAAGGAGCTGTAAAATATCAATAGGTGCTGCTCTGGGAATAACTCTAATATAGGGAGAGTCCCTGGCAGGCATAAGGCCAATGCTGACAGTCCTATACCATCCCATGCAGCAGTCTCTGGTGTAAGGAGCATTCCAAGGATGTTCACAGAGGAGAGGATAATGCCCAGGGTTTTCCTACATCTCAGCTATTTCTGGTTGCTGGAACCACTCATAGAAGCTGCTGATAAACAATGTACAAGTTAGGTGTGGAAGCCCCTGAGCAACATAACTGTGCATGGGAAGTTGGAGGAAGGGAGGAGGAGCAGAGATGGAGTCAATGAATCTGTAACCTAATAGACTAAGTATCAGAGGGGTAGCCGTGTTAGTCTGGATCTGTAAAAAGCAACAGAGAGTCCTGTGGCACCTTTAAGACTAACACATGTATTGGAGCATAAGCTTTCGTGGGTGAATACCCACTTC
>NW_020665093.1:466342-491442 GCF_002925995.2 Terrapene triunguis
TTGGTGAAAGTCAGACTCATTTTGTACACCCACAGAATGCCAAGTGGATACAAGTCATGTCTTTGCCAGTTGCACCAGTTTTCTGATCAATGTATAACTCATAGTCCTATTTATGTCACCTCTGAATTTCAACTTGACTTCTCTCATTTTTGTACAGCATTAACCCTGCTGTCAGTGCTTAACAATTAACTATTAAAAGAGAGGCAGGTCTCTTAGGACTTTCCCCATGAAAGTTTTAAATGTGGAGAAGCATTCTAAAACTTTACACAATACAATGAAGGCCAGCAGCAGCCATATAGCACCTTGAATGACAACACGTGACAATGTTTCGTTAAGTTTTGTAAGTAAAACAAGGTGCAACTCTTAATTATAGTTAAAATAATATCCCTTTTGAACCGCAGGATTCCACATTCTCAGCTGTACTAATGTAAAGACACAATAACTCCATTAAAGTCAAGTTTGAGTTCCTCAGGTGAAAGAATTATATATAAGTGCAAAGCATTTTAAGTTATTAACACAGGGGTAGGCAACCTATGGCATGTGTGCTGAAGGCGGCACGCGAACTGACTTTCAGTGGCACTCACACTGCCTCGGTCCTGGCCACTGGTCCGGTGGGCTCTGCATTTTAATTTAATTTTAAATGAAGCTTCTTAAACATTTGAAAAACCTTATTTACTTTACATACAACAATAGATTAGTTATATATTATAGACTTATAGAAAGATAGTGTCTAAAAACGTTAAAATGTATTACTGGCACTCGAAACCTTAAATTAGAGTGAAGAAATGAAGACTCGGCACACCACTTCTGAAAGGTTGCCGACTCCTGTATTAACAGTACACCACATATACAATGTCTTCTTATACAATGGTATACACTAATTGTAAAAAGGCTCAAAGGAAATCTATCCTATTTGGTAGTGGCTTCTGCATATGTTTTGTAAATGAAGAGCTAAAAAAACCACAGACCTAAAGCTACTAAGAAAAAGTACTTGCATTTCTCTGTAATACCCAGAGTAGGGTTTATTAAGATCCATCCTATCAATGAGCATATTTTACAGATTAAGAGCTAATGCTGGTGGTCCCCAGCAAGACCAAACAGATATTGGATAGTGCATCCTCTCTGCTACAGAAATCCTGCTAGTGACAGCTGGATTACCTGGGGTTGGCTGAGTGAAAATGCACTCTGAAGAGGAGCAGTATGTGTCTCTGGCCAGCACTTTCTGCTGACAGCACTGTGGGTCTAGGCACAACCTAAAACACAGAACATGCCATTGGGCATGAAAGCAGTGACCCTCTCTACCACCATTTTCATGAATGTTCTGCTGAAATTCAGCCCCTGATTGTGTAGGGTAAGAAAGAGGCTCTCTACACCTCTTGTTTCTTACCTTCTTTATACAACAGTGCAGCATGGGATAGGATTTGGGTTTAAATATGTTTTCACACCTATTGAGTCAAATCCTGTTCTCACAAAAGTGTGAACCCGGAGAAACTCATTTGAGATCAATGGAGAGACTCTTGATTTTCACTGGTGTAACAGAGTAAGACTGAACCTCTAACATGGAAAACAAAAGTATTTGCAAGTATCAGAGGGGTAGCCATGTTAGTCTGTATCTGTAGTAAAATATTTGCCTATGACATAGTTATAAACATCACCATTGTAGTGACTAGCTATTCCATATTTCAAGAAATTTGCAAGGTTTCCTTTGAACAAATCCTTACTGTATTTACTCAACTGTCGGTTAATGGCTTTGTAGAAAGTATATTTAACATGTTTTTTCAATAATGACTGAAATAAGCAAAACAGTTTGTTTTTATTGATATGCATAATTGGTTTGAACATTGAAAACTACAGAACATGAGAAACTGCAGCTTTGACATGATAAAATAGCTTTTATTACTGTTACTATAACACAAAGCAAAGTCATAATTAATGTAATTTGCTAAGATGTTATCATATTAGTTATGCCACACAAATCAAGCAGAGCAAACAACTAATCTAATGCATTCTTGATATTCATCACACAGTTTGTGTATTAAAAGTGATATTTTTGTAGTTAAAAATCCTGTATCACCTTCTGTAATGACATTTGTATAATAAAACACAAGAAAGGGGTTTGATGAGAGTCCCTGTTGAAAGAAGAGCAAGAAGAATTATGGCAAAATTGATTTTTTTTAATACAGTTACTTCAGGAAAAAAGAGCTAATTGGAGTAACAACATTTCAATATTTAATTAAACATTGGGATTTGTATCAGTCTTTTTGGTGTGGAGGCAGACAGCTATAAAAGAAATGGGCCAAATTCATCCATGGTATATAATGCAATGGATTTAATGAAGCCATGGAGTTGTCTTAAGGATGAATTTAACCCAGTCATTTTATTTTTGAGTCATGAAGTTCTTAGCCATTCCTGAAAGGGCTGCAGGGTTTGGCCCATAGTGCTGTAATGGCTCATGGTACCTAGCTTTGTGTTAGGAGTAATTAGGAGGTGCTATGCCAAATCCTGAGCTGGTGTAAATCAATGTAGCTCCATTGACTTCAATAGTGCTATGCCAGTTTACACTGGCTGAGGGTTTAGCATGTGATGGGCAATTCAGAGAGGTTCAGCATACATTTTCAAACTTTATCCCATTTGAAATATAACCAATACCTCCCTTGTTCCCATACAAGAATGCCTAGAAGAGGAGGGCTTACTTTAAAAAGACCTTTGGTTCTTAGACAACTTCTGTTCCAATGTGTTATCTCTCCTGGATGCAGAAACAGTCAAGAAATCTGGCCTCCAAGTCTTACAGAAAGTAAGTTTGGAGGGAACAACTTGGCCATGTCTAAGAGATCAGTCAGTATAAGTTTTCCTTGCCATTAGCTGGCCCAATCAGCTAGCATCTTGCCCCCAGAGCAGCAGCCTTAAGATGTAGGGAACATGCCACATGGAGTGGCTATTCAATAACTACTTCATTTCACACCAGGCTACACTGCAGTTAACTGTGCAGAGCTCAGTTTGTGCATTCTGACCCCCAAAGTCCTAGAGACTATTGAGCATTGGAGGGGTGATATGTGCAGCCACCTGTTTTGTCTGGACAGGCCCTTGGCCCAAATTTTTGTTTTGGGAGTTTGGGTTTGATGCTTGTTTTTAAAAAAACAACAAAAACAAATACAATTTCTCCCTTTCATAATGAAGCGACGAGGAGCAATGAGGAGATGAGAAGGATACCAGCCTATGATTAGAAGCTGTGAGCTAGATCCTCACCTAGTATAAACTGGCATACTTTCACTGAAGTCAACGCAACTGTGATAATTTATATCCTCTAAGGATTTGACCCTAAATTACTACCCCCCATTCCTGCCATCAATTCAAATTTCAGAATTAGGGTTAATCCCTAGATAACAAAGGGCCTGCTTTTCCTCTCACAGTAGTGTAAATCAGGAGTAATTCCATTGAATTCAATAGAGATAAAACAGTTTAAGGCCGGTGAGAGATCAGAATCAAGCTCCATTTTTAGAAATATCCTCTAGTAGATATGAGCCATCTTACCTGGGTGGTGTGCTGATGATGTTAACCCTATGACCTGCATCCTTCACAACCACAACAAAAGAGCCACTTAAGATCCTTTCATCTCCCTTTGTTGCATGTAACTGTTGTTATGGATTGCCCAAGATGACTCTCCCCATAGAAGGGATTAAAATACCAAGCAGTAACTACTCTGAGAGCCATTAATGGTATTGGGTGGGTTAGAGCTCTCTTCTTGGGTAGTTGAAGCTGAGGTTCTTTTGTGTTGCATGGTAGCTGCACAAAAGATGGATAGACACTCAGGGCCACCTGATCTTGGTGAACAGTCCCAGGTAAACTGTGCTGGGTCTGGGAGGAAAAGGGGCACAGAGTTTGTTAAGCAGTGTGAGACCCGAAGTGAGGTCCTAGAGAGAGACAGAAGAGTTGTCTTCATTGCCAAAAAAGATGTTCTTTTACAGTGAGTTAACTACCATGTGCTAATGAACTCACTGTAAAATCCTAAGTAGTGTTATCATCTGCAGCATGTGTTTCTTTTAGAGCAATAATGTCAATGTTATTCACCTTGAGAACTCTTGAAAGATAGTTATAGTTAGCATGCAACAGACTGAGACCTTCCACATTGAGTTGGTACATGCATAGAGCTGGTCCTATGGTTCTCTGGTGCTGTCCCAGACAGGGACTCTTAAATTTTGTGTTGCTAATCATACCAGGAGAGTGACAAATTGATGTCCAGTAGCCTTTTGATGACATTTGCTGTGTTAATCAACAACATGTAACAGAAACACCACATGAAGGCTGTTATCTTGTTAATGTTCCCAACAAACAACCTGCAAACAGCCAGCAACCTGATTGCTGACCCAATAAAGAACTTCCAGGCAGGGCCGGCGCAACCCATTAGGTGACCTAGGCGGTTGCCTAGGGCGCTACAATTGGGGGGCGGCGACCGTGGCGGTATTTCGGCGGCGGGACCTTCCGCTGCCTCTGTGGGGGGCAGCATTTCGAGGCGAGACTTTCTGCCGCCTAGGGTGGCAGAAAAGCTGGCGGCGCTCCTGCTTCCAGGCTTCAACCTACCCCAGAAACACTGGTCCTCACTGAACTGTTTCAGAACATTGCATGGCAAATGCTGTCATCTTTTATAGCTTTGGAAGATGAGAGACAATGCACATGATTGTGGACACCAGTTGCAAATTATGGACCACATTGTAAATCAGTTCCTGCTTTGATCATTGGCTAGTGGCATCTCAGACTAACACAAAGCCACTTTTGAAGTTATTCACTGGCTCACTAATTGGGATTTGGTTATTTGAATGTTGCTAATCAACTCACTTGCCATATAAAAGATGATGCTAGCAGGGACAATGCACATGTATTTGTTACTGAGATGTAACTAGACTAGACAGCTAACCTGCAATAGAGCTTGCCTCACTCCTTCAAGGTAAAAACTCCAGTGCTTTGGATTTAGGATTTTACAGTGAGATGGCTAGCACACAGTTATCTTGCTGTAACGTCCCGCCCCTCCTGCACACACACACCTTTTCTGGCAGTGAAGACAAAGCTAGTGGAGTAAGACAACTGCTTCTGGTGGTGGGGCAGCAGTCCCTGGTTGAGGTTTCCCTCCTTGTTTAAGGAAACAGAACTAGTGTGCATTTTATAAATAAACAGGTTACGCTACAGAATACCTGGCTGCATTACTCCTCCAAAGGGAAATTGATGTGCAAGGCCCTGGACAGGGGCAACACCACTATTGCCATTAAAGTACTATATACTCTGAAAGCAGAAATATAACAGAACCTAAACAATAATTTAAATGAGAATGCATGGTAAAGTCCTAGTCCTCCTAAGATACACCGATCAGCCACCAGAGAAGTGGGTTGTAGCCCACGAAAGCTTATGCTCTAATAAATTTGTTAGTCTCTAAGGTGCCACAAGTACTCCTGTTCTTTTTGCAGAGACATATAATCCATCCCAGTTTATGCACTAAGGCCAGTGCATATTGGGAGAAGGATTTAGGAGTTTAGCCCGTGATGTGTATTGACTCACACAGAGAAGAAATGATTGTACATAAATCTCATGTGTATATGTATGTACCTCATTATTGAGTCTCGGTGCCTTATTCCTTTTAGTATTTTCCAAGTACATGTTTGAGTTAGAAATGTTCATTAAATTTATTTCAATAAATTGAAGATGTAATATGCTAGTTACAGTGCACAAAAATATTTACAACGATTAAAATAAGACCATATCTCCAAAAGAAACCCCAAATCCAGCTCTTTGAAATCTCCTTCACTATCTCATCAGTGCAGCCCCACTGTGGTTCTGACTGGATAGGCAGAGGATATGTTTGTGTGAGCTTTTCTTGGCCACCATTAAGTTTGCAGAACTTGGACTTTGAGGTTGTATGGGTGTTGATGGACATTTATATTGGGTCAGAGCCATCTTGTTTGCTTCCACTCTAAATGCTTAGAGCTTCAACTTTAACTATCAACTGTAAATTCATTTGTATCTCTATTGGCACATAAGACTTCCCACACTGAATTAACTCAGTGTATTTAGTCCAGTACCCTCCCTCCGAAAGTAGCCAGTAGACACTTCAAAGGAAAAAGTGCTAGGACCCCCATAATGAGCAATTGTCAAATAGCCTGCATAAAGGGGAACTTTCCTCCTAATCCCTGACAGTTTGTAATTGCCTTATATCCTGAAGCATGAGGGTTCTATATATATATATATATAGTATTGTCACAAGCTAGTCACTCCTACAGGTGGCCCCTCCGCCTGGCTGCTCTGGGGAATAGCTCTCTTCCAGATCCACCCCCTATCCCCCATTGTGGTCTCTCAATCTGTTGTCCTCTCTCTTGCTAGCCCCTCTCTCACTCCAGGAGCTTCAGCATCCTCTTCGTGACTCAGCCCCCCAAACAGGTCACTATGTGGTTTCCCCTTCCAAGGTGGGCCTGATGTCCAGGCAATGCCTCTCCGTCAGTGGCTGGTAGGGGAACCTGGGCCTACCCACTACTCCAGGTTCCAGTCAAGGGATCCTGCAATATGGAGCCAAGGTCTGTTCAGTCTCCAACCTTGCTGCTCACTCCCTGGGCTGCTTCCTACTCACCTCCCACAGGCTCTCTTCTCCACCCTTCTCTCTTTAAGGCAGGGGAGGGCAAACTATGGCCTGTGGGCTGGATCCGGCCTGTCAGGGCTTTCAATCCGGCCAGTGGGATTGCCAGTCCCCTGGCGCAGCGGGGCTAAGGCAGGCTCCCTGCCTGCCCTGGCCTCGTGTCACTCCCAGAAGTGGCCGGCACCATGTCCCTGCAGCCCCTGGTGGGGAGGGGGGCAGAGGGCTCCCTGCGCTGCCCTCGCTTGCAGGCACCGCCCCCCTACAGCTCCCATTGACCGGGAACAGGGAACCGCAGCCAATGGGAGCTTCAGGGGTGGTACTCACAGGCGAGGGCAGCCCGTGGCAGAGCCACCTGCCCTACCCCACCCCCAGGAGCCACTGCTGGACATGCTGGCCATTTTTGGGAGCAGCACAGGGCCAGGGCAGGCACCCTGGAGCCGCTTGAGGTAAGTGGCGCTAAGCCGGAGCCCACACCCCGAGCCCCTCCTATACCCTGCACCCCAACCCTCTGCCCTGAGCCCCCTAGCCCCCTGCCTTGAGCCCCCTGCCGCACCCTTCTGTGCTCCAACCCCCTGCCCTGAGCCCCCTCCTGCACACCGCACCCCCTCCCACACCCCCTCCCACACCCCAACTCCCTGCCCCAGCCCTACATTCATGGCCCTGCATACAATTTGCACACCCAGATGTAGCCCTCAGGCCAAAACGTTTGCCCACCCCTGCTTTAAGGTATGCCCTTCCTTCAGGGCCAGGATCCTACTCTTTTTCTGGGATCCCTTCTTCCCACTCTAATGCACAGAGGATGGCTGCAGACTTCCTCACTTCAACCCTTTCTGTTGCTAGCTTCCTGGCTTTATAGTAGCCCAGCGCATGCCTGCTCAGGTGAGCTTCATCTTTCAATCAGGAGTTGTGCTGCCAGACTAATCCCCTCATGTGGGGGCCTATCACATTAATTGGCCCTTTTTGAGCTTCTTTAACACTTTTAGGGTTGGTGTGGGGCGGACACCCACTCACATGTATCTTGTCCAATGTAACGGTGGATGTTTTTATTATCTATATAAATAAATGTCCAAGGCTGAGATTTTTAAAGGTATTTTTAAGGTAATGCCCCATTCAGCACTGCAACACCTGATTTAAGAGCCTAAATCCAATTGACTTTCAATCGATTTTGACTCCCAAGTACCTAAATCCCTTTTGAATATGAGATTTAGGCTCCTAAATCAATTAGGTATTGCTATGCTGAGAGTAGCAATGCCTAAATACCTTTAAAAATCCAGCCCTAATCCTTTTATGAATTCTGCTTAGCTCTTGATCAGATGATAGTTGGTGGAAATGAGTTCTGCAAATTGTGTGTAAAAAAAAGTATTTCCTTTATTACTGTTAAATTTGTAGCCCTTAACATTCATTGGATGGGAAAGGATAAATAGGAGCAGCTAAATAATAGTGTCCATTTACATTCTCCCATTATTGTGTCCCCTCTTATTTATCTCCTTTCTAAACTTAAGTCCCAGGCTATTTCTGTCTGTCTTCAAACAGAAACCTTCCAATGTGGCTAATAATTTTTGTTATCTATCTGCTGATCTCTTTTATTTCTGTTGTCTCTTTTGAGCTGGGTTGACCAGAACTGATCACAGTGCTCAGGTTGAGGGTGTACCAGTGATTTATAATACGGCAATAATCTTCATTGTTTTCAATCCCATTTTATTTGTTTGCTTTTTGACATCTGCTATATTCTAACTACATAACCATAAATAATTACCAAACTCATTATTTTTTTAATTATAACTTTCTTGGACAACATAAATATATCTGACTGAATAACAGTCTTCAGTTAGACAGTTTTTCCATTGATTGTCCAGTTATTC
The DNA here is from genome assembly GCF_002925995.2 of Terrapene triunguis. Taxonomy (NCBI): domain Eukaryota; kingdom Metazoa; phylum Chordata; order Testudines; family Emydidae; genus Terrapene; species Terrapene triunguis. The sequence continues at coordinate 474,821 of NW_020665093.1, forward strand.
ATCAGTACTTTCCCCTATTCAACCAGCTCTATTTAGAAGATCAAAAACTATTAATTGAATTATTCATAATTTTTCTGGCAATCAGTGAGTAGTTTATTCACATTTTTTTTTATTATTTAGCTAGCCCTAAATGTAAGTGTTGGATTTCTTAGCAAAAGTAGCAGCAAGTTAATGTTCAGGAAAAAAAAACTGTTATAGCCGGAGTCTGTCATAAGTGAGCAGAGGAAAGGATCCATATTGCTACAGGCTGTGAATCAAAAACAAAAACCTGGAAAAAGAAAAATGGAAACAAAATGACTGGAGTTTCCCAAGACAGAGCTTGGATATATCTATATATTATAGACCTTGTCCCCATGGGTCCCACGCTTCTAGGCGGTTTATGCTGGCCTCAATGGCTCACTGCGACCCTTCACGTAGACCTTCTCTCTCTAGGGCCAGGGTTACAGTCTACTGAACCCTTTTCATCATAAGCCAGCAAGGAGGTTGGTGAGAGAACTCCCACAGTCTCTGTTGTCTCTAGGGCTTATTTCAGAACAGTTTAGCCTCCTGTCCTGACAGGGGCCTGTCTTCCCTTCCCAGGAGGTGTTTCTGTAGTGGCAGGTTGGGGGGAACCCGGGCCTGCCCTCTACTCCGGGTTCTGGCCGAGGGACCCTAATGGTAGCAGCTGTTGGCAGCCAACCTTTCACTGCCAGAGTTGCTACATTTCCCTGAGCCACTTCCTCACAGCTCTCCTGCTTCTCCCTTCTTCACCCTTACCTTAGGGCTCCCTTACCGATGGTTTGAGGGTGTTTTCATTAACCAGCCCTTCAGCCGCACTTCCTCTCCTCTGGCTCCCTGGCTTTCCCCAGCCTGACTGGAGTGAGCCCTTTTGTAGTATCAAAAGGACCTTAACTAGAGTCAGGTGTTCACATTACCTTAATGGCCTCACCTGACTCTTTGCAGGTTAATTGGAGTCAGGTGTTCTCTTTAGTCTAGAGCAGCCTCTGCTCTGGTCAGTCAGGGAACAGAAAACTGCTAATCCAGTGGCCAGTATATCTGCCTTCTACTACTTTGTTGTACCCAACTGGCCTGGGTCTATCACATATCCCTCCCCACTGCTCAACACCAAGGGGTTGGGCAGCTTGGGACGCCAGACAGTGTACGCGTGATAAGCCATCGGCGTTGCCATGGTGACTCCCCGCTCTATGCTGTATGCGGAACTGGAAAGGTTGGAGGGATAAGAACCACCTGGTTACCCTTGTGTTCTTTTCCTTGTTCCATTGCATCCATTGAAGAGGGGCATGGTCAGTCACCAGGACAAATCTGCGCCCCAGCAGGTAGTAACGCAACGTTTCCATGGCCCATTTTACGGCGAGGCACTCTCTCTCTACCACTGCATATTTTTGTTCCCTCAGAAGAAGTTTCCTACTAAGGTAGAGAATTGGGTGTTCCTCTTCCCCAACCATCTGCGACAGGACGGCCCCTAACCCCACCTCAGATGCATCTGTCTGTAGGATGAATTCCTTGGTGAAATCTGGGGCTATCAATAGGGGGTTACTGCAGAGGGCAGTCATAGAATTATAGAATAGGTCTGCGAATGCTCTCTCTGATGCATCGGACCATCTGACTGGATCAGGACTGGATCTGACTGGATCAGGACCACGGGCCTTCACTAAGTCCGTTAGGGGTCTCTCCCTTGTGGCAAAATGGGGGATGAAACGTCGGTAATACCCCACCACTCCTAGGAATGCTCGGACCTGCTTCTTACGACTTGGCCGTGGCCAATTTTGGATGGCCTCTAACTTATTCAGCTGGGGTTTTACCAGACCTTTTCCTACCACGTAGCCAAGATATTTGGCCTCCGTGAACCCCACAGCACACTTAACAGGGTTTGCCGTAAGGCCTGCTCGCCTGAAGGTATCAAGGACTGCCCCCACTTTCTTCAAGTGGGTTTCCCAGTCTGGGGTATGAATCACCACATCATCCAAGTAGGCCGCAGCATAACTGGCATGGGGGCGTAATGACTTGTCCATGAGGCGCTGAAAGGTAGCTGGGGCCCCATGTAGTCCAAGAGGGAGGACCGTATATTGGAAGAGACCCTCTGGTGTAGAAAACGCCGTCTTTTCCTTTGCATCTTCGGCTAGGGGAATCTGCCAGTACCCCTTTGTCAAGTCTAGGGTTGTCAAGTACCGGGCATTCCCCAGATGGTCCACTAGTTCATCTATGCGGGGTATAGGATAGGCATCAAACTGGGATATCTCATTTAGTCGATGGAAATAGTTGCAGAACCTCGTGGTGCCATCAGGTTTGGGCACCAACACTATTGGGCTAGACCACTGACTGTGGGATTCTTCAATGATCCCCATCTCTAGCATTTTCCTGACTTCCGCTTTTATTTCCTCCCTTTTGGCTGCTGGCACCCGGTAGGGCCTCATAGTTACTCTGGCCCCAGGGTTCGTGACGATGTGGTGATATGTCCCGGTTGTGCGACCTGGCTTTGTCGAGAATACATCGTGATATTGGGCGATAATCTCAGTTACCTCTTTCTTCTGAGCTGTCGTTAGATCGGGAGACACCCTCACTTGTTCAGGGTTTTTGTTCCCTGGGTGCAGGTCTTCTCGAACCGCTATGCACGCCTCTCAGGCATGCCAGGGTTTCAGAAGGTTGACGTGGTATATCTGCTCTAGTTTTCGATGTCCCGGTTGTCGCATCTTGTAATTTACTTCCCCTACGGGTTCGACTATTTCGTAGGGCCCTTGCCACTGGGCCAGCAGCTTACTTTCGGCTGTGGGTACCAGTACCATTACTCGGTCACCGGGTTGAAACTGACGAACCTTGGCTTGACGGTTGTAGTAGATTCTCTGGGCCTCTTGGGCCTTCTCTAGGTGCTCCCTCACTATGGGAGTGACCTGGGCTATCCGGTCCCTCATCCATAGCACATGCTCTATTACATTCTTCCCCTCACTGGGGTCCTCCTCCCAAATTTCCTTGAGTATGTCCAGGATGCCTCGGGGGTTGCGTCCATACAGCAGCTCAAAGGGGGACAATCCTGTGGAAGCTTGGGGGACCTCACGGATGGCGAACATGAGGTACGGGAGTAGGTTGTCCCAAACTTTCCCATCCTTGCTTACCACCTTTCTTATCATGGCCTTGAGGGTCCAGTTAAATCTTTCCACCAGACCATCAGTTTGTGGATGGTAAACTGAGGTCCGCAGGGTCTGGACATGGAGCAGGGAACACAGGTCCTTCATCAACTTGGACATGAATGGTGTTCCCTGGTCTGTGAGGATTTCTTTTGGTAGCCCTACCCGGGCAAAGATTGCCACTAATTCTTTGGCAATGCTCTTGGAGGCTGTGTTTCGTAAGGGGACAGCTTCTGGGTACCTTGTTGCATAGTCTAGGATGACAAGCACATACTGGTGGCCTTGGGTCCTTTTCTCTAACGGCCCCACAAGATCCATAGCAATCCGCTTGAATGGAACTTCGATAATCGGCAGGGGTACCAAAGGAGCTCTTAGATGTGGACGAGGGCTGTGCAGTTGACATTCAGGGCAGGAGGCACAGTACCGCTGTACATCTTCATGTACCCCCAGCCAGAAGAACCTGCGTAAGATTCGTGCCTGGGTTTTCTCCACTCCCAGGTGCCCTTCAAAAAAGTGACTGTGAGCGAGGCTTAATATTGCCTTCTGGTGTTTCTGGGGTACTAGGAGCTGGTGTACCTCTTGCTCCTGCATTTTCACGAGCCGGTATAGGAGATTCCTCTTGATCACAAAATAGGGCCCTGGCCCCCAGGCCTTTCTTTCTATAGGTACCCCATCTATCTCAGCCACCTCCTTCCTGGCGTTATCATACCTCGGGTCTTCCACCTGGTCCCTGTCAAGGCTGTATCCCCACTTTGAACTTTAGGGTACAACTGTGGGGGCCTGCATGAAGACTTCTAAGCTTAACTACCAGCTTAGATCTGGTCCGCTGCCACCATTCCCAAAAATTAATTCCCTTCCCTGGGAAGCCTTGAGAAACCTTTCACCAATTCCCTGGTGAATACAGATCCAAACCCCTTGGATCTTAAAACAAGGAGAAATTAACCATCCCCCCTCCTTCCTTTCACCAACTCCTGGTGAATACAGATCCAACCCCCTTGGATCTAAAACAAGGAAAAATCAATCAGGTTCTTAAAAAGAAGGCTTTTAATTAAAGAAAAAGGTAAAAATCATCTCTGTAAAATCAGTATGGAAAATAACTTTACAGGGTAATCAAACTTAAAATGCTCAGAGGACTCCCCTCTAGTCTTAGGTTCAAAGTACAGCAAACAAAGATAAACACTCTAGTAAAAGGTAGATTTACAAGTTGAGAAAACAAAGTAAAACTAAGACGCCTTGCCTGGCTTTTTACTTACAAGTTTGAAATATGAGAGACTTGTTTAGAAAGATGGGGAGAACCTGGATTGATGTCTGGTCCCTCTCAGTCTCAAGAGCGAACAACCCCCTAAACAAAGAGCACAAACAAAAGCCTTCCCCCCCCCCCACAAGATTTGAAAGTATCTTGTCCCCTTATTGGTCCTTTGGGTCAGGTGTCAGCCAGGTTACCCGAGCTTCTTAACCCTTTACAGGTAAAAGGATTTTGGAGTCTCTGGCCAGGAGGGATTTTATAGTACTGTACACAGGGGAGCTGTTACCCTTCCCTTTATAGTTATGACAGTCCCGTCCAAAAGTCTCTCTCCCGGGGCTTATCAGCCCAAACTCTGAGGGATCTGTCTCTGCCTTCTCGGCCGGCTCTGTGAGGTTGGGGTTGGAACTGGTCTCTGACCCCTCCTCTGTCTCGGGGCCCTCCCCTTCAGTTGCCCGTGTACGTCTGCCTACACAGGTCGCCCTCTGTCCTTGTATCAGGATTTGGGTACCCAAAGCCTTGGCCGCCCTTCTTTCTCTTTTGGTCTTCCTGCCTTTCCCCGGGACAGGGAATAGTTCCTGAGACATTTCCGTGAAATATGGGCGGTGACAGTCCGCCGCAGAAGCCTCCTGAAGTTTGGGGAGCTCCCCTCCCTCCAATCCCTCCAGTGGGAGCAAGTTTCCAAACCCGGGGAAATCTCTACCTATGAGCACGGGGTGTGGGAGGTTTGGGACTACCCCTGCTTTCACCCCGGTGACATTTCCCTGAATTTCAATTTTCACTGGTATGATGGGGTAGTAACTAACAGTCCCATGGACACAGGTTACCCCCGTACGCTTAGCCTGCATTAACTGGCTGCGCTTCACTAATTTACCCGAAATTAGGGTGATAGCACTCCCTGAGTCTATGAGTGCCATGGTTTCAACCCCATTCACCTTTACCTGCCTTGTATATTTATGAGGGGTGACTGCGACCCCTACAAGATTGAGTAGGCTGCATGGGTCTGCCCCATCCCCCAGGTTACACTGCATTGGGGCACTGGGCAGCTATGTGCCCCAACTCCCCGCACCTATAACACCTATAATTGCTTCTAGTCACTCCCCTATCACGTGGAGTTAGGGGGTTTAGTCCCAGGGTTCCCCACATTCAGGCCTTCCCCTTCCTTCTGGGTTCCCGACTGGTTTTCGGCCTCCCTCTTCTTCCACCTAGGACTTCCCGGGGGTTTGGCCACCCGAGCCTCCACGGTCGGGGGTCGAGTGTTTGATTCGTGAAGGGCCTTCCTTGGGTAGTTGGGTTAATTCCCTGGCTGTCAGACGTCTTTCCACCAATGTGATCATTTCATCGTAGGTGGACGGATCATTCTGGCATACCCATTTGCGGAGATCTGGCGGCAGTCCCCGCATGTAATGGTCCATGACCAAGGTCTCTAAAATCTCCTCCGGCTGCATGCCTCAGGCCGTAACCACTTCCGAGCGAGGTGTATGAGGTTGAATAGTTGGGACCTCAGAGGTTTCTTCTCCCTGTATTTCCAATCCTGGAACCTCTGGGCCCGTACCGCTGCCGTCACCCCTGATCGTGCTAGGATCTCTGCCCTCAGCCGGGAATAGTCAGCAGCATCCTCGGTGGGCAGATCAAAAGTAGGCCTTCTGGGCCTCGCCGCACAAAAAAGGGGCGAGAATGCTGGCCCACTGCTCCTGGGGCCACGCCTCACGCTGAGCAGTCCTTTCAAATGAGAGGAGATACGCCTCTACATCATCCTCTGCCGTCATCTTTGGCAGACAATCGGTGGCCCTCAGGGTTCGCGTTCCATTGGACGCCTGGGTGGTGAGGATCTTCAGCTGGTCCACAAACTCGTGCAGGAGGGCTTGATCTTGGGTCGCCTGGCTCATTAATAATTGGTTGGTTTCCTGCTGTAACCTCATGGACTCCTGTTGCGCCATCGCCTGAGCCCGGGTTGCCCCCTGCTGGGCCACTGTGGCTTGCACCAGCACTCTCACCACCTCCTCCATTGTGGTACAAACAAAAACCCTGAACCAAAAACCCCAGTGCACTTTTTTTTGGTTTTGTTTTGTTTTGTTTTTAATAAAAAACCTCTTTGTTTCGCCACGCTGTGAACAATCACGATCCCACCCCGACACCAGTTGTGGCAGAGCTCTGACCTTGTCCCCGTGGGTCCCGCGCTTCTAGGCAGTTTATGCTAGCCTCAGTGGCTCACTGCGACCCTCCACGTAGCCCTTCTCTCTCTAGGGCCAGGGTTACAGTCTACTGAGCCCTTTTCATCATAAGCCAGCAAGGAGGTTGGTGAGAGAACTCCCACAGTCTCTGTTATTTCAGAACAGTTTAGCCTCCTGTCCTGTCAGGGGCCTGTCTTCCCTTCCCAGGAGGTGTTTCTGTAGTGGCAGGTTGGGGGGAACCCGGGCCCGCCCTCTACTCCGGGTTCCGGCCGAGGGACCCTAATGGTAGCAGCTGTTGGCAGCCAACCTTTCACTGCCAGCGTTGCTACATTTCCCTGGGCCACTTCCCCACAGCTCTCCTGCTTCTCCCTTCTTCACCCTTACCTTAGGGCTCCCTTACCGATGGTTTGAGGGTGTCTTCATTAACCAGCCCTTCAGCCACACTTCCTCTCCTCTGGCTCCCTGGCTCTCCCCAGCCTGACTGGAGTGAGCCCTTTTATAGTATCAAAAGGGCCTTAACTAGAGTCAGGTGTTCACATTACCTTAATGGCCTCACCTGACTCTTTGCAGGTTAATTGGAGTCAGGTGTTCTCATTAGTCTAGAGCAGCCCCTGCTCTGGTCAGTCAGGGAACAGAAAACTGCTAATCCAGTGGCCAGTATATCTGCCTTCTACTACTTTGTTGTACCCAACTGGCCTGGTTCTATCACAATATATACATGCACATACAACGCAAGGCCATCCACAGCCTCAGAAACAACTCTGACATTATCATCAAAGGAGCTGACAAAGAACGTGCTGTAGTCATAATGAACAGGTCGGATTATGAACAGGAGGCTGCCAGGCAACTCTCCAAGACCACATTCTACAGGCCACTATCCTCTGATCCCACTGAGGAATACCAAAAGAAACTACACCATCTGCTCAAGAAATTCCCGACTATAGTACGGGAACAAATCTACATGGACACACCCCCAGAACCCCGACCAGGGGTATTCTATCTGCTACCCAAGATCCATAAACCCGGAAACCCTGGACGCCCCATCATCTCAGGCATTGGCACTCTTACAGCAGGATTATCTGGCTATTTGGACTCTCTCCTCAGACCCTACGCTACCAGCACTCCCAGCTATCTTCGAGACACCACCAACTTCCTGAGGAAACTACAATGCATTGATGTTCTTCCTGAAAACACCATCCTGGCCACCATGGATGTAGAAGCACTTTACACCAATATTCCACATGAGGGTGGACTACAAGCTGTCAGGAACAGTATCCCTGATGAGGCCACAGCACGCCTGGTGGCTGAGCTTTGTGACTTTGTCCTCACCCACAACCACTTCAGATTTGGGGACAACTTATACCTTCAAGTCAGTGGCACTGCTATGGGTACCCGCATGGCCCCACAGTATGCCAACATTTTTATGGCTGACTTAGAACAACGCTTCCTCATCTCTCATCCCCTAGTGCCCCTCCTCTACTTGCGCTACACTGATGACATCTTCATCATATGGACCCATGGAAAGGAGGCCCTTGAAGAATTCCACCTGGACTTCAACAATTTCCACCCCACCATCAACCTCAGCCTGGACCAGTCCACACAAGAGATCCACTTCCTGGACACTACAGTGCAAATAAGTGATGGTCACATAAACACCACCCTATACCGGAAACCTACTGACCGCTATACGTACCTACATGCCTCCAGCTTCCATCCAAGACACATCACACGATCAATTGTCTACAGCCAAGCCCTAAGATACAACCGAATTTGCTCCAACCCCTCAGACAGAGACAAACACCTACAAGATCTTTATCAAGTATTCTTAAAACTACAATACCCACCTGGGGAAGTGAGGAAACAGATTGACAGAGCAAGACGGGTACCCGAAATCACCTACTACAGGACAGGCCCAACAAGGACAATAACAGAACACCACTGGCCATCACATACAGCCCCCAGCTAAAACCTCTCCAGCGCATTATCCACGATCTACAACCTATCCTGGAAAATGATCCCTCACTCTCACAGACCTTGGGAGGCAGGCCAGTCCTCGCTTACAGACAACCCCCCAACCTGAAGCAAATACTCACCAGCAACTACACACCACACCACAGAAACACCAACCCAGGAACCAATCCCTGTAGCAAACCTCGTTGCCTATTCTGTCCCCATATCTACTCTGGTGACACCATCAGAGGACCCAACCACATCAGCCACACCATCAAGGGCTCATTCACCTGCACATCTCCTAATGTTATATATGCCATCATGTGCCAGCAATGCCCCTCTGCCATGTACATTGGCCAAACTAGACAGTCCCTCCACAAAAGAATAAATGGACACAAATCGAACATCAGGAATGGTAACATACAAAAGCCAGTAAGTGAACACTTCAATCTCCCTGGTCATTCTATTACAGATTTAAAAGTCACTATCATTGAACAAAAAAACTTCAGAAACAGACTTCAAAGAGAAACAGCAGAACTAAAATTCATTTGCAAATTTAACACCATTAATCTGGGCTTGAATAGGGACTGGGAGTGGCTGGCTCATTACAGAAGCAGCTTTTCCTCTCCTGGAATTGACACCTCCTCATCTATTACTGGAAGTGGACTACATCCACCCTGATTGAATTGGCCCTGTCAACACTGGTTCTCCACTTGAGAAGTAACTCCCTTCTCTCCATGTGTCAGTATATAATGCCTGCATCTGTAACTTTCACTCTACGCATCTGAAGGAGTGAGGTTTTTACCCACGAAAGCTTATGCCCAAATAAATCTGTTAGTCTTTAAGGTGCCACCAGACTCCTTGTTGTTTTTATACCTTTAACATATATATGTATATGTATATAGATAGATAGATAGACATAATGGATATATACCTATATAACCTATAGATATAGATATAATGTAGATAACACTTTCCTAGATGCCTTAGCTGTAGCTTATTTGCAGACAGATATGACTAGCATACTTAGACTATATATATGCTACACAGCATCTGATATCACAGTAGTTATATAATTCTGCACTGTCATGTCAGCAGTGGGCACCCATCCAGTAACATTTAGTAGCTCAAAGGAGTAATTTGATCTGCATCTTACACCTGTGCTGTGAAATGCTGTTCTTTGTCTGTTATGTATTGGAAAATGGAGCCCATTTCTATTGCTGATGTTGTGACTGTCTTGAGCAGTACTGTTAGAAGCAAATCAGAATATTACAAACACAGTACAAGATGCAAATTATAATTTTTGCCTGTGAAATCAAAGTATGCTAGTCATATCTGTCTGAAAGTAAGCTACAGCTAAGGCATCTAGGAAAGTGTTATCTACGTGATAGCGATAAACAGCATTTTGTTTCACTTTATTTTTAGCTTGGTTCCTCCTCTTCCTCCCCACATCTAAGACCATTGGTTCGAGGCAAGGATCCAACAACAATAGAATTGCAAGCCAAGAATTAAGCTCACAATCTTAAAACCAGAGCCTAGATATGATAGACTCCTCTATTTACTATTGCAGAGTACAAAAACAAAAAACAACAACAACCAAAACAAACAAACAAAAACTTTAACATTTAGCCTCACATAGTGGGGAAAACAAGTTGCTCCTTCCCTGGGCTCAAATATGCTGTGATCGTGAATATCCTGAGAAGTCAGATGAAATTTACATAGAACACTAAAACTCTTTTGTGTATGTTCTTTCTATAAATTTAAATCTCACATGGGAATGTGGTTTGAATTTAAACACTTAAAGCTGTGGCCTTAACAGTAGGCACTTTTGTATATTCATGCATCTGCTACTCTCCTTAGTCTCCCTTGCTCTTAAATGATCTGTTGTCTTTAGACAATTAGCATCTTGTGTCCAAAAGAGTAATTTGGCCCTATCCATCCCATTGTCTTTTATGCTCAGCAAATAAATAAATAAATAAATACAGCTTTCAATTAAAAGCATAAAACTGATAAGGGATTTAAAAAATCTTTATTGTGATGTGATGAAATATATAGGAGTTGGAATGCATTATATCTGAGTAATGAAAATTATCATTAAAAGGTATTAAGTACATAGATTACTGACTACCTTACTACAAATAACAGCAGCTTTCACTAGTGCATGTTGCATGTGTTTGCACAATAACAAACCCTGGGAAGGCCAAGTCACTTTAAGAACAGGAATTTCTTGAGCTAATTGGGTGAAATAACAATGGAGTGTAATAGCTGCAATTAGCAACACTAATGTTCAAGACATAAACAGGCAGTTTACAGATGCATACAATAGGACTTACTCAATCATTAAATTGGGATCTTCAGCAAAGGAAAGGGTTAATTTGAGGACCATGTTTTGCCAAATCCCCATAGATAACAGATTTGTCATGCTGTAACCACCAACAAGACCACTTTACTATTATTTGACATGTTTAGTGGCCAGATATTCCTCTGCTCTTACATGATCTGAGGTGAGCAAACAGGCACAGGATGGAGCAGCGCGTCCATGTGGGGAGCAGTGACCCTGCTGTGGGTACTCAACATGCTGTAGGTAAATGTGGAGAGTTTGAACACATGCCAAGGCAGGAAAGAGCCAGAGCCAGAGGAACTGCTCTCTATAACAGTAGTTTTCAAACTGCAGGTCGTGAACCAGTACTGGGTCATGGAATGTAAGGCGCAGGGTCATGACGGCTCTGGTCAGCACCGCCAACCGGGTCATTAAGGTCCCATTGACAGTGCTGCCCGGCTAAGGCAGGCTAGTTCCTACCTGTTCTGAGCAGGTCTGGCTCCTAGGCGGGGAGGCCACGGGGCTCCATGTGCTGCCCTCACCCCGAGCACTGTCTCTGCACTCCCATTGGCCGATTCTCGGCCAATGGGACCTGAAGGGGGCGGTGCCTGTGGGCAAGAGCCGCACGAAGCTGCTTGTGTGCCTCCGCATAGGAGCCGGACCTGCTTCTGGGGCTCAGTATGGTCTGTGGTGCCAGGACAGGCAGGAAACCTGCCTTAGCACCCCCACTGCGCCTCTGACCAGGAGCCGCCTGAGGTAACCCCGTGCCCCAACCCCATGCCCCAATCCCCTGCCCCAACCCTGAGCCCCCCCCAAACCCAGAGCCCCTTCCTGCACCCCAAACCCCTCATCCCTGGCCCCACCTCAGAGCCCTGACCTCCTCCCACACTCCAACCCCCTGCCCCAGCCCTGAGCCCCCCAAACCCAGAGCCCCCTCCTGCACCCCAAACCCCTCATCCCTGGGCCCACCCCAAAGCCTGCACTCCCAGGCCAGACCCCCTCCCGCACCCCAACACCCTGCAAGGGCCCCCTCCCACACCCTGAATCCCTCATTCCCGGCCCCACCCTGCAGCCCTCACCTTGCATCTCAACCCTCTGTCCCAGCCCCCCCGAGCTCCTTCCACACCCCAAACCCCTCATCCCCAGCTCCGTTGGGTCGGGGCATCAACAATTTTCTTCAACTGGGTCACCAGAAAAAAGTTTGAAAACCACTGCTCTATAATATGGTCTTCTAGAAATCCAGAAAATTTCCAATTAGAAATCCATGTGATAGCTAATCCTGGTAGAAGCACTAGCTGTGCATTTCTAATATGCCCTCACTGTAGTAACTAGGTACCAAGATTTTTAAGAAAATCATATTTTACATAAATTACACCCAGAATCCACCTTTATGTGCTTCAACTGATATTATTTAAGATGTTTTTTGGGGATTATTATTAATTCCATGAGAAATGGCAATGGCCATTCATCATGGAAGACAGGTTTGTGCATATAGCTGGGTCCTGTATTGTGCCCTGAAGGTAGACAGATGGACTCTCCTGATCTTTGGGAGTGGGGGAGGAGTTTCACAGCCAAGGCCCTCAACCAAGAATACCTCATCCATGGTTCCCTAGCCTAGAGTATCATCTCAGGTTACAGGTTACATCAACAGCAATGTCTCCATAAAGCATACCGATCCTGGAGACTCATAGAGAGTTCAGTAGTTTTCAAAAAAGTTGAGCCCTCCTAGCAGCCCCTATAAATTATGGTGCCCTACGCAGCCAGAGCACCTGCTTCCCCCTCCCACGGGTGGGGGCGGGTGCTCACGCTCAAGGGCTGCAGAACCGCAGAGGCAGGAGCTGTGGGGGGATGCTTTGGGGGGCCCCATATCGGGTCCAGGGGATTAGTAGGGGGCCTGGCACCAGCAGCAGGAAGCGGAGTGACCCAACCCCAGCCTGCTCCGCTCCCCCCCGCCCCAGCCATGTCACTTGGGGGGGGAGGGGTTGGGAAAGGACCTCCCCCCGCACTCACCGGTAGCGGGAAGTGGAGCAGTCCAGCCCCAGCCTGCTCTGCTTTCCCCGCCCCGGCCTCAACTGTGTTGCTTGGGGGAGGGGGAAGGACCACCCCCCCGCACTCACTGGCAGCGGGAAGCAGAGTGATGCAGCTGGGAGCTGGTGGAGTAGAGCAGGCTGGGGCCAGGTTGCTCCACTTCCCACTGTTGACAGTGAGTGCGGGGTCGGGCCCGACCCCTGCTGCCGGCATAGGCCCCCTGCTAATCCTCCTGGGTCCATTGCTGGGGGAAGAGGCTTGGGGGGGAAGAGGTAGAATGGGGGCAGGCCGGGGGCGGAGCAGGGGGGAAGACTAAGAGGCGGGGCAGAGGGAGTTGTCCCGGGCCCCACAGCCCCTAGGGACAGCCCGGCCCCTTGCAGTGGGTGCAGCCCAGCTGCCTAGGGCACCATGAAATTTGGGGCAATTTGGTGCCCCAGATTTCATGGTGCCTTACGCAGCTGCATATTCTGTGTATGACTAGGGTTGGCCCTGCCTCCTAGCTTGTAAAGAGTTTTCAGATGAGTACAAAGTGGTTCTGGAATCCTATAGCAAGCCTATGGGCACTTGTGTGATATGTTATCTTCGGTCTCTCTTATATGAGATACCAGATGGAGCTTCTGTGTGGCTTTCATATTCATCCCCATGTAGACTGTGCATTTCTTCAAACCTAGAGGAAGGTGTTAAATATTATCAGAGAATCATAGAAATGTAGGACTGGAAGGGACCTTGAGAGGTCATGTAGACCAGTGGTCACCAACCCATCGATTGCGATCGACTGGTCAATCCTGGGGACTCTCCCAGTCGATCGCGATCTCTGGCGGTGTAGCGGGGCTGCCACTAAGGCAGGCCCCCTGCCTTTCACGGCCCCATGCTGCTCCCAGAAGCAGCCAGCATGGCCCCACGGCGCTGGGTGGGGGGGAGGACAGGGGTCTCTGTGCGCTGCTCCTGCCTTCAATCACTGACCCCGTAGCTCTCATTGGCTGGGAACTGTGGCCAATGGGAGCTTTGAGGGTGGTGCTTGCAGAGGTGCAGCACGCAGAGCCGCATGCCCCCTGTTCTGCTCCCAGGGACTGCAGAGGTGCGTTGGCCCCTTCCAGGAGTGGTGTGGGGCCAGGGCAGGCAGGGAGCCTGCCTTAGCCTTGCTGCGCCACCGACTGGGAACCGCCCATGGTAAGTGCCACCCAGCAGGAGGCCACACCCCAACCCCCAGCCCTGAGCCCCCTCCCAGAGCCAGCACCCCAAACCCCTTGTGCACCCCAACCCCCTGCCCCAGCCCTGATGCCCCTCCCAGAGCCTGCACCCTGCACCCCCTCCTGCACCCCAACACTCTGTCCCAGCCGGGAGCCCCCTTCTGCACCCAAACACCATGCCAGAGCTTGCACCTCTTACCTCCTCCTGCACCCCAACTCCCTGCCCCAGGCTCAGCCCAGAGCCTCCTCCCACACTGCAAACCCCTTGGCCCCAGCCCAGAGCCCGTACCCCCTCCTGAACCCCAGCCCCCTGCCCCAGCCCAGTGAAAGTGAGTGAGGGTTGGGGAGAACAAGTGACGGGGGGGGGGATGGAGTGATCAGTGGAGGGCTTTGGGGAAGGGGCGGGGCCTCGGGGAAGGGGCAGGGTAGATCCTGAATTGCCCTGAATTCAAAAAGTGATCTTGGGTGTAAAAAGGTTGGAGACCGCTGATGTAGACTATCCCCCTGCATTGAGGCAGGACCAAGTATAGTGTAGGAGCATAGGTGGATATGGCTGTCCCTTGCTGTCAGTCTCTGAGGGAGGCCACGCCCCTTTGTTGACACACTCCTAAAACAACAGTCTAAGCAAGGGAGAAGTTAGCAGTCTCTGGCTCCAACCCTGTAGGTAGAGTAGAGCCATGAATAGTTCAGGGGCCCAGGGACTTTAACCTTCAGGCAGTGTGGCTGAAAATAGTTCAGGGGCCCAGGCCCTCAGCCAGGGCGCAGCACCACACAAAGAGTCTAGGGCTTACGCCGGAGCTGAGCCCCAAGCCAACAGTCTAGGGCTCGGGCAAGGGGTGAGCACCAAGCAAACAGTCTACGATCCTAGTTCATCGGATGGTAGACTAGACCAGGTCTTCTGGTGGGGAGGCTGCCACCCCAGGGGTGAGGTGGCAAGGTGTAGGGGGAAATGGGCCCACCTGACTCTACTGCGTCCTAGCCCAGGGCCCTAACACTGGCAGAGTGGTCTGCCACTGGGTCAGTGGGGATCCAATCGCAACACGCTGACCTAGAGTCAGCCAGCAACATAGCCAGACAGTAGTCGGTTCCCCCTGGGCCACTTCCTTCCCTCCCCTCAGGCTGTAGCTGAACCCTGGGGTTGTCCGTCATCTCTCCGGGGTACACTGCCAGTGGTAATCCCAGCAGCTCCTCAGCATTGGGAGTGTCTGGCAGTTCTGATATCTTGAATGTGTCCTTAGGACAGCAGAAGCCTTCTGTGGTCTGGCTCCCTCTGCGGCTCCTGCTCAACTGAGCTGCACGGCTGCCTCTTATACTTCCTATTCCTGTCCCGCCCTTCTGCTTCCAGTGTGGCGGCCGAGGTTTTCCTGGTTCAGCCCACCAGGTGGTGTCTGGCTGTCACTCACTGTCTGGTTCTGAGGGACGCCACACCCCTTTGCTACAGCCTCTCAAGCACAGCTCCCGGTCTCCGGGACTGGTCAGGTTTCCTTCCCCCAGTCATGACAATGCGTCCACGTTGGCATGCTCCTTACCGGCTTGATGTTGTACGGTGAAGGCGAATGGCTGTAAGGCCAGATACCATTGCATCGGCCAGGCATTGATGTGCTTTATTTGTTGGAGCCATTTCAGGGGTGTGTGGTTGGTTACCACTACAAAGGGGTTATTGAGGAGGTAATATTGAAGGGCCTCTACTGCCCACCTAATGGCTAGGGCGTCTTTTTCAATTACCAAGTAGTTTTGTTATCTCAGGAATAGCTTCTGGCTAATAAAGAGGACTGGGTGTTCCTCCCCATTGATGTCTTGGGAGAGAACAGAACTCAGTCCCACTGCTGAGGCATCTGTTTGGAAAATGAGCTGTGCCTGGCTATATCACACCGGTTCTTGGCAGAGATGGTCTTTCAATGTGGGGAATGCCTTCTCACAGTCGGGGGACCACCGGATGCTCTGTGGCTGGTCTTTGGTGAACAGGCCAGTTAAGGGGGCAGAAATGGTGGCAAAGTCAGATACGAAGCACCGGTAGTATCCCACCAGCCTCAGGAACTGTCGGTCCTGCTTCTTAGTGATCGGGGTCAGGTGATTTTGGAGACCTTGCACCTTCCCGATTAGGGGGTGTAACGTGCTTTGCCCCAAGGTGTAACCGAGATAGATTGTCTTTTGCCACCCAATCCGGCACTTCTTGGAGTTCACGGTGAGACCTTCCCCCCTTAGGGTCCTCAGGACAGCTGCCACCTGGTTCAGGTGGTCCTTCCAGCAGCGGCTGTATATCACCACGTCATCCAACTAGGCAGCAGTGTACTTGACAGTGTACTTCCTCATTCGCTCTGCAGCAACACACCTCATACCTAAGCTAAAGATCCCTGCAGTGCCTAAAAATTCTGTGGGTTACTACCAGAACAATTGTAATGTGAAAGTGGGGATAGGGACGTGCTGAACCTGGGGCATATGAGGGTGGCAGCTTAGAAGTGCTGCTCGACCCAGCCTATTGAGTCCAGGGACATATAAGGGGTCAGCTTGGGAGTGCTGATTAACCTGGTCCTCTCAGACATTGTGTGTGTGCGTGTGCGTGTGCGTGTGCGTGTGCGTGTGCGTGTGCGTGTG
>NW_020665093.1:491452-503168 GCF_002925995.2 Terrapene triunguis
GTGCGTGTGCGTGTGCGTGTGCGTGTGCGTGTGCGTGTGCGTGTGCGCGTGCGCGTGCGCGTGCGTGTGTGTGCGCGTGCGCGCGCGTGTGTGAGATTCTAGGGCTGGAAGAACCCAGCCCTAGGGAACTTAGGTCCTGCAGTATAGCTCCACTGGTAGGGAACTTGCAGAAGGGAGAAGTAGAGCTCCGTATAAGAACACAAGTGATACAAGGAGTACATTGATAGAATTACAGAAAAAAACCCTCCCCCAGAAAAGTAACCCTAATAAATGAGCATACCCCAGAGTAGCGGGCAAATCTGGTAACTAATTGGTGGAGAATGTGGGCAGCATGTGACCCTAATCACGTGGTACTTGTTGAGTAGTTGCTGCAGAGTGGGGAAACCAAGGCACAGACCTAAGCAAACTGTCTCTTCCTTTTTCAGATTAAGATCCTTTAGCGAGGTCCCTCTCTCATAGAATATTTGGTAACATCCTGTAACTGTGCAATAAGGAGTTAAAGAGTTCTGCCTTAAAAATAAAGAATTTAGAGCAATACTGTGACTGTGTGATTCTACAGCTGATGCATCCCTACCTGTATGTGTGTGCTCCCAGAGGCCGGATAGCCTAATTCAGCAAAACAGAGAGAGGGAGCGCAGGCTAGTGGAGCAGGCAGGCTCAATGAAATCCCAGTACATCAGGTGTCATCCCAGAAGGGGAGTCCAACCCATCACACCTATAAAAGATGGGGAGTGACATCATGATTTGTCTTCACTCCCCCACAATTCAATACCTGAAAGAACCTCTGGAAGACAAAGAATTTGGAATGGGGGAGGGGAACCCAGCAAAGGCAGCCTGTGCCTCAAGAATCTGCAAGCCTGCTTGTATCATAAGTCAGGGTGAAAGATTGCTAATTCATATCCTATCTATCTAGTATATTAGTCTTAGTTTGCATTTTTGTTTATTTGCTAGGTAATCTGCTTTGATCTGTTTGCTATCACTTATAATTACTTAAAATTGACCATTCTGTAGTTAATAAACTTGTTTTATCTTAACCAGTGTGTTTTTGAAAGAAGTGTTTGGGAAAATCTCAGCTTAGTTAACTCAGGCTTGTTGCATATCTTCCCCACATCAAGGGGGAAGCGAACTAATTTAATGAGCTTGCACCAAACAGACCCCTGTGCAGTGCAAGATGGTATAATTCTGGGTTTATACTCCAGTAGGGGTGCAAGGCTTGGGGGCTGGGAAATTGGCTGGTGCCTGATGTTTGTCCATGAATGGTTTAGGTAAAGCACTCAGGTGACTCTTTTGTGTGTGTGGTGCCACCTGCTGTTGTATTGGGTGATAACAGGGCCTGGAGAAGCTGGCTGGCATCATCAGCAGAGCAGTGTGAGAGAGGCCAACCCAGCTGAATTATTAGGGGGCACAGCGGTTCCAGTGGCTACCAGACTGCACGCTGGGGAGCCAAAAAGCAGCCAGTTGCAAACTGAGTGAGCGGCGAAGAGAGGACAGGTAAACAGAGGGAGTTTGTGTGGGAACTGTCTGAGAGGAGCTATGGTGAGTGCTGCATTGGGGGGGCTGTGTTGTGAGCTGGTGAATATCCGAATGTCTGTCTTCTGTGACTATTTGTTTGACTGGAGCTAGTTGCAGGGACTGTTTGACCATGTGGTTGTTTGTTTGAAAAGTGTGAATTGGGAGTGCTTTGTTTCAGGTGGGCCTTGAGTGGTTGATTGGAGGGAAGGCTTTGAGCCCGGCCAACTGCTTCGAGCCAGCAGCCTTATAAAAAGGCAGCCAGCGGTGAACAGAGGGAGTTTGCTTGGGGGGAGTTCCCACAGAGTTGCTTTTTGCCTTTCAGGCTTCTGTGAGCAGAAAACACAACATATGCAGAGGCTCTTAGAAGGAACATATTATGGATAGTGAGCAATCAGCTGTTATGACCTGCACAGAATGTGCCATGTTTGTCTTTCTCCCCAGATAGAAGCAACTTCATCTGTACGAAGTGCAAGCTGGTCGCCATATTGGAGGAGAAGGTTAAAGGACTAGAGACCCAAGTATCAACCCTGCGTTGCATCAGAGAAAATGAAGACTTTCTGGATAGAAGTCACTGTTTTGTACTGCAGGCACAGCATGCTGAAGACTCAGAGAGGGCAGTGCAGAATGGGGAAGAAAATTGGCAGCATATGACCTCCAAAAGAAGAAAGGGGAGAACCCAATGCAGATAGAGGTAAGAAACCGTTTTCAGGATCTATGGTGGAGAGTGGTTTGGAAAAGTCATCTGAGAGAAGGGATCAGAAGGAGTTCTCGTCCATCCTCCCTGTTGAAGGAAAAGGCCCAGGTAGGGATCATTGAATTGTGGAGGTAAATGCATGGTTATGCAGGTGGTGTCGGAGAGAGGGCTTTGGATTCCTTGACCATAGGATGTTGTTCCAGGAAGAAGAATTGCTAGGAAGAGATGGGATCCACCTAACTAAGAGAGGGAAGAGCATCTTTGCAGGCAGGCTTGCTAACCTAGTGAGGAGGGCTTTAAACTAGGTTTGCCGGGGGGTGGTGACCTAAGCCCAGAGGTAAGTGGGCAGGTGGGATACCAGGAGGAAACACAAGAAGGAGGATGCAACAGGGATGGCCTCCTGATTCATACTGAGAAAGTAGGGCAATCGGCTAGTTATCTTAGGTGCCTGTACACGAATGCAAGAAGCTTGGGAAACAAGCAGGAAGAATTGGAAGTCCTGGCACAGTCAAGGAACTATGATATGATTGGAATAACAGAGACTTGGTGGGGTAACTCACATGACTGGAGCACTGTCATGGATGGGTATAAACTGTTCAGGAAAGACAGGCGAGAGAGAAAAGGTGGAGATGTTGCACTGTATGTAAGAGCAGTATGATTGCTCAGAGCTCCAGTGTGAAACTGGAGAAAAGCCCGTTGAGAGTCTTTGGAATAAGTTTAGAGGTGAGAGCAACAAGGGTGATGTCGTGGGCAGGAATCTGCTATAGACCACCAGACCAGGAGGTGGAGGTAGACGAGGCTTTCTTCAGACAACTAACAGAAATTTCCAGATCACAGGCCCTGGTTCTCATGGGGGACTCCAGTAGGGTGACCAGATGTCCCGATTTTATAGGGACAGTCCCGATTTTTGGGTCTCTCTCTTATATAGGCTCCTATTACCCCCCCCACCCTGATTTTTCACATTTGCTGTCTGGTCACCCTAGACTCCAGTCACCCTGACATCTGCTGGGAGAGCAATACAGCAGTGCACAGACAATCTAGGAAGTTTTGGAGAGTGTTGGGGATAACTTCCTGGTGCAACTGCTGGAGGAACCAACTATGGGCCGTGCTCCTCTTGACCTGCTGCTCAAAAACAGGGAAGAATTGGTAGGGGGAAGTAGAAGTGGGTGGAAACCTGGGCAGCAGTGATCATGACATGGTCAAGTTCAGGATCCTGACAAAAGGAAGAAAGGAGAGCAGCAGAATATGGACCCTGGACTTCAGAAAAGCAGACTGACTCCCTCAGGGAACTGATGGGTAGGATCCCCTGCGAGGCCAATATGAGGGGGAAAAGGAGTCCAGGAGAGCTGGCTGTATTTTAAAGAAGCCTTATTGAGGGCGCAGGAACAAAATATCCCGATGTGCAGAAAGAATAGTAAATATGGCAGGCAACCAGCTTGACTTAAGAGAAATCTTTGGGGAGCTTAAACACAAAAAGGAAGTTTACAAGAAGTGGAAACTTGGACAGATGGCTAGGGAGGAGTATAAAAATATTGCTTGAGTATGCAGGGCTGTAATCAGGAAGGTCAACGCACAATTGGAGTTGCAGCTAGCAAGGGATATGAAGGGTAACAAGAAGGGTTTCTACAGGTATGTTAGCAACAAGAAGGTGAAAGAGAAAGTGTGGGACCCTTACTGAATGGGGGAGGCAACTTAGTGACAGATGTGGAAAGGCTGAAGTACTGCATGCTTTTTTTGTCTCTGTCTCCACAGACAAGGTCAGCTCCCAGATTGCTGCACTGGGCAGCACAGTAGGGGAGGAGGTGAGCAGCCCTCTATGGTGAAAGAGCAGGTTAAGGACTATTTAGAAAAGCTGGATATGCACAAGTCCATGGGTCCAGATCTAATGCATCTGAGGGTGCTGAAGGAGTTGGCTGATGTGATTGCAGAGCCATTGGCCATTATCTTTGAAACCTGGTGCTTGGGTAGGGTGACCAGACAGCAAGTGTGAAAAATTGGGACAGGGGGGTGGGGGGAGGGGTAATAGGAACCTATACAAGAAAAAGACCCAAAAATCGGGACTGTCCCTATAAAAATTGAGACATCTGGTCACCCTACAATTGGGAGAGGTCCCAGATGATTGGAAAGGCAAATCTAGTGCCCATCTTTTATTAAAAAAAAAAAAAAAAAAAAAAAGGAAGAAAGAATCAAGAGAACTACAGACCGGTAGTCAGCCTCACCTCAGTCCCTGGAAAAGTCATGGAGCAGGTCCTCAAGGAATCCATTTTGAAGCATTTGGAGAAGAGAAAGGTGATTAGGAACAGTCAACATGGATTCACCACGGGCAAGTCATGTCTGACCAACCTGATTGCCTTCTATGATGAGATAACTGGCTCTGTGGATATGGGGAAAGCGGTGGATGCAATATACCTTGACTTTAGCAAAGCTTTTGATACGGTCTTCCACTGTATTCTTGCCAGCAAGTTAAAAAGGTAAGGATTGGATGAATGGACTTAGAAGGTGGATAGAAAGCCGAGCTTAACAGGTAGTGATCAATGGCTCAATGTTTACTTGGCAGCTGGTATCAAGTGGAGTGCCCCAGGAGTCGGTCCTGGGGCTGGTTTTGTTCAACATCTTCTTTAATGATCTGGCTGATGGGATGGATTGCACCCTCAGTGAGTCTGCAGATGACACTAAGCTGGGGGGGGGAAGAGGTAGATATGCTGGAGGGTAGGGATAGGGTCCAGAGTGACCTAGACAAATTGGAGGATTGGGCCAAATGAAATCTGATAAGGTTTGTGGAAGAAAACATATGTCCTCACTCTCAGTTTGAAGCAAGAAGCCAGAGGCAGCTTTATTACGAGCAATTTCAATTGCACGGGAGAGTACTCACGGTCAGGGATTCCCCTCCCTAGGCAGGTCTCCGCCAGATAAACAATTAGGGCAAACATTTATAACTTTTGTTACATACAGCTACATTTTGTTTATACATATTCCTTCCTGATATCTTACTTTTCTCAGCATTTTTCTGCTACAGTCTGCATTCCATTCTTATCTAACACAAGGTCAAAATAACCTCTCACCATTTTTTCCCCCCCCACTCACCCAGGCCCTGCATTAAAGTCTCGCGTTATTAACTAGAAGTTAGCCTGACTCTTGCTCCCCCTGGAAGACTAAGATGTCCACACTTCCCCCTTTTGTGCTTCCAGCACAATTATCAGTCTTAAACCTTCATGTTCATCAAACCTTGTATTTCTGATTCTAGATCAAATGATTCAGCCTCATGGGTTTTGGTTGGATGCAATGACAATGCATGGTTAGTATGAACATGAAAGGTATTAATTACATCCTTTACAACAACATAATCCTAAACTAAACAACAATACTAAAAGCATTAACATTCCCATTGTAATAATATAATGGGGTTGTTGTATAGCCTTAGTCACAAAACACAATACATCGTAATTAGTACATGAAGTAGACACTCTATAGGCTGTATAAAAGGCATACTTTTCAATTTGATATATATTTTGGAGCATATGAATTTGCCCTTGTAATTCAGAGATTTTTCTGGACCTCTGGTAGGAGTAAAAGCAAATTTTGGAATCGATCAGGCAGTCCAATTAAAGGGTATCTAACCTATTGGCAGGCCAATAAAGGATATTATTGCCTGCAGCAGTGGTGAGATTAAAATGTATGTCCTGCAAAGTGTTGGCCTTAACATACACACAGCTGTTATTCGTTTGGAAAAGCAGGTGTCCTGTCAGGTTAGTTCCTTGTCCCATACCTTCCCAACAGACATTGTCAAAAACAGTGACAACTTCCCCGGGCTTCAGTTTACGTACACACTGAAGCTGTGGGGGTTCTAACGTCCAAAAGTGTCCATTGACTCCCTATCCAAAATGTCAGGTGTTATTCCAGGGGCACTGACTATAAATCAGTTAGGCATACCAGGTGGTTTAATTTCCCAAATATCACGGTGAATTATCCACTCCCACATGCATCCTCCCCACGGACCCGGTAGGATTTGGTATGTGGGAGCCCACACCCCTTCAATCGGCCTGTATGCTTGGAAAGAGCACTGTGAGCATCTGCACTTCCACCCTGAAAAATCTCCAAGTATGTCTCCATGGCCACAGATCAGATGGGATTCCTGAAGCACTAGTAAGGGCAGTGGGCCAAGCCTGATGTTCAAGGTCACTCTGAATGGCCATGAGATGGTCATTCAGAAAATCCTGAATTTCTGAACATGCCAGATCCCACGGCAATTCCTTTCGTGCCTCAGTGATATTCAATACCATCTCTGTCAACAGCTTCTGGGTAATTGAACTAAGGGCAGAAATAACATAATTCACCAACCCCAGCCTGTACCTGGGTTAACTGTGCTCCAGTAATAAGACCAGCGGCCTTTTTCAGTTGCTCTAATTTCTCATCAGGTTGTTGGCCTTTGTAAATATTCCAAATTGCTGCTGCACTATTGGCACCATTCCCTAGGGATCACTAAGGTATAAAGGCCTTGGCCATTGGGTTTCATCAGAGTATACGGTATTGTCTGTATTAGGATGTGTTACAGGGGTGGTAGTGGTAGTGAGTATAATGGTGGGGGCAGTGGTTGTGGCAGTAAGGCGCCTTTAGTATTCGTCATCTAAAAGCCAATTAGGGAGGGCTATACATGCTGAAGGTACTTGTCCGAAAGCACAGAACCCAGTCCCCGGAATAAACCCAAACCACCACT
Source organism: Terrapene triunguis (assembly GCF_002925995.2). Lineage (NCBI taxonomy): Eukaryota > Metazoa > Chordata > Testudines > Emydidae > Terrapene > Terrapene triunguis. The sequence continues at coordinate 498,373 of NW_020665093.1, forward strand.
CAATACCATAGTCCTAAACGCAGTTCCCACAAGTTCCTCCCTGCCAGGTTACGATACTCCATCTCTTCCACCAGGGGCAATTCTTAATGTCTTTTGTAGTCAAGAATCCCTGGACTTTGGCAGTTTCAGCGGAATGAACATACCTTCTTTCCTGGAAGAGTTGTGGTTCAGCATCATACAGGGGAGAGGTTACCAGCACATCACCCTGTAATAACTGGGTTCCTCCAGCAGATGGTGAATGTATGGTGGTTCTGTTAGTGGACAAGGGAGAGGTTACCAGCACTTCACCTTGTCCTTTTCTCCTGCTGTCCAGAAGGAGGAAAAGAAGTACCAGAAGGAGGGACAGGCTGATCTGCAGTCAGAGGGTCATCTCAAGGTGGAGGGGCCTTTTTGCAGTGAGAAGCATGGGTCCAGGCAGTCAGTCCTTGGCACTTCACAGCGGTATTGGTAGTTAACAGGACTTGGTAAGGGCCCTTCCAGCGTGGGGTCAGAGCGGTCTTTCGTTGATGGACCTTTATGTAGACCCAGTCTCCTGGTTCCAGCGAATGGCAGGGTTGCTCAGGATCCTTGGGTAGTGCGTCTTTCACCTGTGTATAAAAAGACCTGACACATTTCATTAGTGCCTGGCAGTAATTAAGCATTGTATCACCATCAAATGAATGTCCATCTGGGCAAGGGCCAGTGGGGGCACAGCCGGTAGTTGCATCGGGCACCCTGTCAGGATCTCATGTGGGCTAAGTCCAGTCTTTTGATTAGGAGTGGCCCTCATATTCATCAATGCTAATGGCAGGGCATTTGGCCATTTTAAGTTTGTTTCTGCACAAATCTTGGCCAGTTTGTTTTTCAGAATCCCATTCAGATGTTTCACTGTCCCGGCAGACTGCAGGTGGTGGGGACAGTGGAGGTTGTGTTGGATCTGCAAGGCTGCACATAACTCCTTTACAATCTGTCCAGTAAAAATGAGTACCATGATCACTGTTGATACTCACAGGTATGCCAAAGCTTCGAATGAAATCCTTAAGCAAAATTTTCACAATAGACTTGGCGTCTGCCCTTCTGCAGGGGAAGGCTTCAACCCAACTTAAAAAACATCAACTAATACTAACACATACTCATAATTGCAACATTTAGACAGTTGAATAAAATCAATCTGAATATTTACAAAAGGTCCCCAAGGGGTGTGCTGCTTTTCTAGCTTTAACTGCTTTTCCAATATTATGTTGCTGGCAGTATTATTCCAATATTATATTGCTGACCCTCTTCCCTCAGTGAGTCTCCAGGAAAGGCAGATCAGCACTACACATGGCCAACACTATTACAAGCATCGCAAAGCATTTTGGGGGAGGGTCAAAGGTGTGTGAGTGGAAAGTGGAAGTTTCCTTTGCAGGTACGAGAGGCTGAGGGGAGGGAGGGGGGAGAGAAGAGAAGAAGAAAGGAGCAGAGAACGAATGAATTCAAACACTGCAACTAGCAAACTCAGTTCAAAGATAAAATGCTGGCTCCCGCTCAAGGACACTGCTCATAGCCGAGACTTGGCTGACAGCCGAGAAAGACGGGGGTTTGAACGTGCCCGAAAGAAATCCAGCTGCACAGACCTGCAAAATAGCAAGGCCAACAGGAAGGAAAACAACAAATCTAAGACTACAGAGATGGAAAACACCAACTACCAGGCAAATTAAAATTAGGTGCATACCAATCTCGTTAACTGCATCAATCATCCCCCCTTTACTCACAAGTGCCATCCAGTGGTGCACGCGAGCAAATAGGGCAAGAGCACCTGAGGCGCAACCAGGTGGCCGTCCGGGGAGTGCCAAAGGTGATCAGGGTGTAAAGTGCACCCAGCAGCACTCCAAGAACATTTCTCAGCTTTTGGCGCAGCCTCTGTCACGTATATTAAAACCTTAGTATTCCTGATGGAATACAAAGTGGTTTGGATACTAAGTTGGATAAAACAAGTATACCTCTACCCCTATAACACGCTGTCCTCCGGAGCCAAAAAAATCTTACTGCATTATAGGTGAAACCGCGTTATATCGAACTTGCTTTGATCCGCCAGAGTGCGCGGCCCCACCTCCCCCCTGGAGCACTGCTTTACCACGTTACATCTGAATTTGTGTTATACTGGGTCGCGTTATATCGAGGTAGAGGTGTATCTGCATTTAGCTCTAACTCTTCCATTTGGTTTTGAACTAGGATGTCTTGTAGAAAATTAAACACAACAATTCTAGCCACAAGACAAAACACCACAAGGACATAGAACACAGAACACAATTTCTATTGTGCCAGTAAATGCATGGTATGTTGGATTGCTCTTTAGCTGGCATTAGCTTTCTTTAATTTTCTAAAGGACAAAAACATATTTCTACCCCTTCTGGGGCAATCAGTCATTGTTTAAATGATTTCTTTCTTATACAAATACCCTTGCTGATTGCAATCAAAGCAGAGGAATTACAGAAAAAATGGGGGTGTTTGTTTCATAGGCAGGCCAGGTTTCAGTGGCTTCTACCTTATCAATTGGGTAATTTGCATTAGCACACAGATGCTTCCTGGCTTGCTTTTAGATCCAGAGCCATTCACAGGTTAAAACTTTCACTTAAAAGGGACACAATTAACTTTTACCAGAGTTCTGATTGCCTGTTACCTTTAACTCCTGTCTCAAAAACACACAGTAATCCAAAAAGGAAAACACCACCTATTGTAGCCCCTTGGAGCCTAATAGGATTTTTATTAAGTAGCAGTGCATATTTGTTTTTTCCTCACCCCTTTTACAATATACACTACACACGTTCTTTTCCTTGACATTCTTTCATACAATTTGGGTGATTAAATTCCAATAGACACCCCACATGTTTTTTCTAATCCAACTGAAATGTTCATAGCCAAATGATTTTAATTAAATAGTCTCTTGCCTGGATTTATTTACAGACATTTCTTTGGAAAAGGGCCCATTTTTCCTTCAGAATGGCTGCAAAGAAACCAAGAATTCTTTTTCTTTTAGCATTTTTACAAAATCCAACTGAATTCCCTCCAGCAACTACAGAGTTAACTTCTTACTTTTTTTCCTTAAAATCACTTGTTTATTTTCCCAAAACGACACCCCAATCAACTCAGATTTTGCCATTCAAATTATTGTTCCAGGGGTTTAAATTCCCCATGCCTATACTTACTGCTTTCCCTTAGTCCTGCCCCCATGCCCCTCAGGGCTTCCAATCGGTGTTCAATTTTTTTTTCCTTCTCTGCCTGCGTGTCTGCTTGTCTGGGCCTGATCCTTTTTTCCTTGCTGCACCATCCCTTTCCATGGGCACAGGCTTTGTTCCACTACCAATTTAGCAAGGAGGGTGGTCGTCTCAGCTAACCCCCACCCCTCCTGGTCCTGTTCTTAAACATTCTCACTCACAAGGCTACCTGAGTCCTCCCCCACGAGGCTTACCAGCTGGACAGAACACACGACCAATTGTCATTTTAACTGTTCAATTTTCTCTAGCGGTCAGGTACACATCTCTTCCCTTTTCCCCCCCAACTCCTCTTATTGCCCGGTCCTGCTACGACCAGGGATAGACCCACCTGCAATTTTTTTTCCCCCCTCATACTCACAAACACACTGCCCAGGCCCGGGGGTAGGAGAGACAGAGAGAGAGGTGGACGGGAGGTTATCCTGTGCACAGGTTGTCCAGAGGAACACTGCAAAAAAAAAAAAAAAAAAAAAAGACCCCAACACCCTCCCCCTCTTGGGTTTTTCGCCCTGGGGTCTCTTGGGGCATCCCTTTCAGAGACCTTTGCTCAGTATTCCAGTCCAGGCCGGCTGCCTGTGGTTTCTTCAGCGTCCCCAAACCACACCGGCTCCAGGGTCGCAAAGGCAGACTGTTGGGCCTCACTGGGCGGCCAACCTTTGCAAATGTAATCTCAGTCCTGTAACTTGTGTTGCCTTTGTTTTGACTCTGTTTATATTTTTCACAGCCAGCTGGGTTTTTTGGTGCCTGGCATGCAGAGCAAGGCAGACCGTGTTGATTCTTGACCTTGAACACAGAGCAGCCATCTCTAGGCCGAGTTGAATTTTCAAATTAACCTGTTACTTTCCCTCCTCCCTTTCAGCCTTAACTAATTGGGGATTGTAGAGGAGCAGACTCATCCCTGCGGCACCTCCTGCTGGTCCCTTCTGGGAATTCGCTCTTCCAGCATCCTGGAGCACCCCCTGCAGGCCGGTGATCCACCTGTCCTCTGGCCCCTGTGTCCCTCCCGGATCCCGGTGCCCTTGTATCTGGGGTGCTGCCCCCTGGCAGTACACCCCTCAGTACTAGGGTCTCCCCTCCCCAGGGAACCCCCACACACTATCCCTACCTCACCTCAGAATAAGGCCACAGCCAGTGTCCAACTAGCCCCTGCAGTGAATCGCAGTATAGGCCACTCATCACAAGTAAGGTTGGGTTTGGACCTGCTGTCTTGGCCTACCCATGGGCTGCCCTCTGCAACCCCCAGTACCCCTCAGCCTCAGCCTGGGACTATCCAGGCTAGAGCTCCCCAGCCCTACTCCACTCAGGTACCTTGTGTCTCACTTGCTGCAGCCAAACTCTTCTCTCTCTGAGTGCAGAAAGAGACTATTGAGCTCCTGGCTCCCAGCCTCTTTATACTGGCCATCTGGGCTCTGATTAGGGTGTGATCCAGCTGCAGCCACTTCCCCCAGGCAGCTGGGGTTAGCCCTCTGCAGGGCTTTTCCAACCCCTTCCAGGCAGGAGTGGGTGTCCACCCCGCTACAGAGCGTGCTCAGTGTCCTCTGTGGCTGCCTTGCTGGCTGGAGC
>NW_020665093.1:518168-535741 GCF_002925995.2 Terrapene triunguis
CTGAGTTGGCACTCTCAGTTGGGTTCCGCCAGAACCGCATTGTTACACCCCCCCATACGCTGCGAGAGGAGCTGCGGGAGTTTTTAGAAGACGTCCGTGGCTCCCGCAATAAGGTGCCGCTCGCTCTCCAGCGATGGGGGGATTTCCACCAGAACCTCTGGGCCGCGAGGGCCCTCATGGGGGAGGGTAAAAGGACCGGGAAGCAGGGCACCGCGGCTTACCAGCGGGTCCGCAGCTTCTGTGACTCCTTGCTCACCTTCGGGGTGGGTCACGGTTTGCTGCGCGGCCCAATGGGGGCCGTGAGTGTCCCTGCCGACGAGGATCCCCCCCAGGCCTCCTCATGCCACCTATCACCTTTGCAACATTGAACACCCGGGGCTGTAGGGTGGGTCTCCGCAGGTGCCAGGTGCTCTCCTTCCTTCGGGAGGGGGGGTACTCCTGTGGTTTTCCTGCAGGAGACCCACATGGATCCGGCCGCCGAAGACAGCTGGTGGCTGGAGTGGGGGGACAGGGTCTATTTTAGCCATCTCACAGTTTGTACAGCTGGAGTGGCTACCCTGTTCTCCCCCGACCTACGGCCCGAGGTGCTGGGGGTTGCCGAGGTTGTGCCGGGCCGCCTGCTGCACCTCTGGGTCCGCATGGAGGGGCTTGTGGTCAACCTTGTCAATGTCTATGCCCCGACATCGAGCCCGGAGCGGCTACCTTTTTATCAGCAGGCGTCCGCCTTCCTCGGCTCCTTGGATCCTCGTGAGTGCCTGGTCCTGTGCGGGGACTTTAATGCTACCCTCGAGGAGCGGGACCGCTCGGGGACCGAGCAGTGCCGGGCCGCTGCGGACGTCCTCTGGGAGATTGTGGAACATCACTCCCTGGTGGACGTCTGGCACGACCACCACCCGGACGATGTCTCCACGTTCACCTATGTCCGGGTGGGAGGCCATCGGTCGTGCCACTCCCCGTTGGACCGCATTTACTTGTCACGTTTCCATCTTTCACGGGCCCACTCCTCCGACGTCCGGCCAGCCCCTTTTTTGGATCACCATCTAGTCACCATGATGTCCTCTCTCTGTGCGGAGAGGCCAGGGCCGGCCTATTGGCATTTTAACAATAGTTTGCTGGAGGATGTGGGCTTCGTGGCATCCTTCCGGGAGTTCTGGCTGGTCTGGCGAGGGCAGCGGCATGCCTTTCCCTCGGCGCGACAGTGGTGGGACCTAGGAAAGGTGCGCGCCCGGCTCTTCTGCCGCGACTACACCCGGGGCGCCAGCCGACGGAGGGATGCGGCGATAGAGCAGTTGGAACGGGAGGTCTTAGAGCTACAGAGGGGTCTGGCCGCCAGCCCCAGTAATCCATCCCTTTGCGGAGCGTGCCGGGAGAAGCGGGAGGAGCTCCGGGCCCTCTACGATCATCGGGCCTGGGGTGCTTTTGTTCGATCCCGCATCCGCCTCCTTCGGGAGATGGATCGCGGCTCCCGCTTCTTCTACGCCCTGGAGAAAAAGAGGGTGGCCAAGAAGCACGTCATCTGCCTCCTGGTGGAGGACGGCACCCCCCTCACGGATCCGGTGGAGATGTGCGAGAGGGCCAGGGCCTTCTACGCAGGCCTTTTCTCCCCGGATCCGACCGATCCTACCACTTGCAGAGTGCTCTGGGACGGACTCCCGGTGGTCAGCGCAGGCAACCAGGACCGGCTAGAGTTGCCTCTCTCTCTCTGGCCGAGTTATCGGAAGCCCTCCGCCTCATGCCCACCAATAAATCTCTGGGCATGGACGGGCTGACCATGGAGTTCTACCGCGTGTTCTGGGACGTCCTCGGCCCAGACCTAGTCACCGTCTGGGCTGAGGCCTTGCGGAGCGGGGTCCTCCCTCTTTCGTGCAGGCGAGCCATGCTCGCCTTATTGCCGAAGAAGGGGGACCTCCGCGACTTACGGAATTGGCGTCCCGTCTCGCTCCTCAGCACGGACTACAAAATCTTAGCCAAGGCCATCTCGCTGCGGCTGGGGTCCGTGCTGGAGGACGTGATCCACCCAGACCAGACCTACATCGTCCTGTGCCGCACCGTCTTCGACAACTTATATCTTGGAACTCGGGTGTAGGGATGGTCTGTCGTTCGCCCTCCTGTCCCTGGATCAGGAGAAGGCGTTCGACAGGGTAGACCACGGGTATCTCCTGGACACTCTGCGAGCATTTGGCTTTGGGCCCCAGTTTGTGGGTTTTCTCCAGGTGCTGTACGCCTCTGCAGAGTGTTTGGTCAGGCTCAACTGGACCCTGACTGAACCGGTCAGCTTCGGGCGAGGAGTATGTCAAGGGTGCCCCCTCTCGGGCTAGCTGTATGCTCTGGCGATAGAGCCCTTCCTCTGTCACCTCTGTAGGAGGTTGACGGGGTTGGTGCTGCGGGAACTGGAGCTGTGGCTGGTCCTGTCGGCGTACGCCAATGATGTGCTCCTCGTGGTCCAGGACCCGAGTGACTTGGTGCGGGTGGAGGCTTGCCAAACCATCTATTCGGCGGCCTCCTCCGCCCGGGTCAACTGGGTCAAGAGCTCTGGCCTGGTGGTAGGGGATGGGTGGCAGGCGAGCTCCCTCCCACCCGCACTTCAGGCCGTCCGGTGGAGCGCAGGTCCCCTGCTCTATCTCGGCGTTTACCTTTCTGCCACGCATCTGTCTCCGCCGGAGAACTGGGTAGGTTTAGAGGGCAGGATGTCAGAGCGGCTCCGGAAATGGACAGGACTGCTCCGGTGTCTCTCCCTTTGACGGAGAGCACTGGTGCTCAGTCAACTAGTCCTGTCCATGCTCTAATACCGGCTCAACACCCTGGTCCCGGCCCCGGGTTTCCTGGCCAACCTCCGGACGTCGATTCTGGAGTTCTTTTGGTCAGGACTGCACTGGGTCCCTGCGGGGATTCTCCATCTACCCCTGGAGGAGGGAGGGCAGGGCCTGAAGTGTCTGCACGCTCAGGTCCACGTCTTCTGCCTCCAGGCCCTGCAGAGGCTCCTTTGTGGTGCAGGTAGTCCGGCATGGAGTGTATTGGCGCACGCCTTCCTGCGCCGCTTCCGAGGGCTCCGATATGACCGGCAGCTCCTTTGTATCTATCCGAGAGGTCTTCCGCGAGACCTGTCCGGGCTGCCGGTCTTCTACCAGGACCTCCTCCGGACCTGGAAACTGTTCTCAGTGACCAGGTCCGTGGTGGCCACCATGGGGGCAGATCTCCTCGCGGAGCCCCTGTTACACAACCCCCAGCTCCGTGTGCAGGTGGCGGAGTCCCGCATGGTGCGCCAGATGTTGGTCCTGGCACAAGTCACCAAAGTCGGAGACCTCCTGGACTACGACCGGGGAGACTGGCTGGATCCCCTGACGCTCGCTCAGCGCATGGGGCTCTCCAAACCTCGTACTTCCTGGCGCGTCCTTAAGGAGGTGAGGGCCTTTTTGCCACCCGCTGCTCGGGACTATCTCGACCGGGTCCTGCGAGAGGGCACGCCCCACCCACCCTCCACTCCGAGCCCTCCAGACTTTTTCATCGGGCCCCTGCCCCGTGGACCCAACCAGCCCCCCCACCACGTCCCTTCACCATGAGCCGGCTGCATGATTTGCAGCCGGTTCTGTTCCGGACCACCCCAAGGAAACATCTATACACGCTCGTGCTCCATGTTCTTCATGTCCTCTCCCTCGCATCTCACCCCAATACGAAGTGGCGGGACCTTCTGCCACCTCTGGAGGGTGAGGAGCCCCGGTGGGCCAGCCTTTATTCTACTCTGATCCCGAAGCCCACCGGGGACATCAGTTGGTGGCTCCTTCACGGAGCCGTGAGCACAGGCATGTACTTGCCACGGTTTATCCCATCCCAGACACCTGTCCCTTCTGCGGCGTGAGGGAGACCCTGGCGCATGTTTACCTGGAGTGCGCCAGGCTGCAGCCCCTATTCCAGCTCCTCACAGATATTTTGTTAAGATTTTGGTTGCACTTTTCTCCTCACCTTTTTATTCATGCACTCCCTATCCGTCACCCCACAAAGTCACAGGACCTCCTGGTCAACCTCCTCCTGGCCCTAGCAAAACTGGCCATCTATAAAACCAGAGTGAGGAGGTTGGCTGATGGAGTCTCCTGTGACTGTGGGGCCTATTTCAGGTCCTCCGTTCGTTCACGTATCCGGGCAGAGTTCCTCTGGGCGCCGTCCACTGGCTCCCTTGATGCCTTCGAGGAGCAGTGGGCGCTGTCCGGGGTTCTCTGCTCGGTGTCCCTGTCTGGTTCGCTTCATTTGACCCTTTGACTTCACTCCTGTCCCCGTTCTTTTATTAGTTGTCCCCTGTAACTTTTTGGTCTCCAGGTCCTGTGGACCCCCCCTTAGGCTGGGGGGGATCCTTTAGCAGTGGGCGGGCTTTGCACACCCACTTCCTGGATCCCAATAGGATCACTCTCCTGCTGCCCTTTGGCCTGGAGGGAGGTAGGGGGCTGCTCCTCCTGCTACTAGGCCCTGGGCTCTCCCTCCAACTGCTGCTGCTGCTCCAGCTACTCCCCTGGCTGGGCCAGACCCCCCCCTCCCTTCTCTGCTACCTGCTTGCTGGCTGGCTGGCTGCTAGACCCCCCCCCCCCCTTGGTTGCTGCTGCTCCAGCTACAGCCCCTTGCGGGGGGCCTGCTGGCCCACTCCCCAGAGGAGGGGAGGGAGGGACCCCAGCCATTGCTCCTGCTGCTGTGGACACCACCACGACCACCTGAGAGGGGTCCTTCCTGCTGGCCACCAGACTGCCGCCTAAAGCTGTTGTGTTTGCTGCTGGGGAGCTGCTGGAGCCCTGAGGAGGAGGAGAAGAAGAGGCCCACCTGCCAGTGGGGGAGCGCATAGGAATTCTACAGACCACCGTGGAGGGGGCCCTCACAGACTGAGTAACTGTTTGAACTGTGCTTTTGTGGTGGGGGTCTAGACTGTGTTTGTGGGGAAACAGGGGGTCTGGCATGGAGCCTGCCCCCTGGTCCCTCTGTGTCCCCCCCCCCGATCCCCACCACCACCATCATCATTGCCCCCTCCACCACCCCCACCGGCTACTCACCATCTGCCTTGAGCTCCTGCCTCTGGGACTCAGCTGCTCACCTAGGCTTGCCACGCCCTGTTGCCACCATTGGGCCTGATGCAGCAGCCAGCTTAAAAGGACTTTCTTTTTGTTGCAAGCGCACGTGGGTGCATGTGCCCCCCCCTTTGGACTGACCTACTCCACCTTGCAGCAAGCCCCCAGCTTTGCCCCTGTTGCCTACCCATTTGCCCCTTGCAGCATTTTGCCCCTCTCCCTTACCCCGGCCCCTCGCTAGCTCCAGTTTGTTTGTCTGCCCCGCCCTTTCCCTCTGCAGCCTTTGTCTGTTTGATCCACCACAGCCTCTGAAGCTAACCCTGTGGTTCCTCTGCCCCACTCCCAGCCTTGTTGTTCCCCTCCCCTTGCGGTCCCCTTGCCCTGATTAGCCCCTCCCCTCGTGCGCCCATGTCCCCTCCTATGCGCTTGTGCCCCTCCCCGTTTTTAGTTTGAACCTGTCTCACTGCACTCCCCAATGCTGTTATATTCCCCCTCCCTTAGTGCAGCTAGAGGAGCTGGAAACCCTCCCCGAGTCGGTAACTGACCCCTAGCCCTTCATAGTGCCCCCCATCCAGCCCACCCCTTTTTGGCACCCTCCTCCCCTGCCTGCAGCTTAGCGGGGAGGAGTGGTCGACCTGTTTCCCCTTTCCCTGCCCTCCCTCCGGTGTTTGTCCTTCCCCCGTCCTCATTATGGCGGGGAACAAGGTGGGTGGGACCCCTTGGGCAGACCCCGCTCCCCCTCCCCCACCCGCCCCCCCATCTTCCCCCCAGCCTCTACCTCAACCGCCGCTGCCGAGCCACCTGCTACCGCCCCCGCTGGAGTGCCGGCAGCGGCGGGTAACGAGGTGACCTCCGCTGCTGCCACGTCCCTCGCCCCCTCCGACTCTGGGGGAACCCCCCCCCCCAGCTGGCAGGAAGGGCCAGGGCACAAAGAAGGGTAAAGGCCCTGCCAAAAAGGCCAGGCCCTCCGTGGCGGGGGCTGTCCCCCCTGACACGGCCCCGCCACTGGCCGCGGCGTCCCTCCCCACTGTTCCCTCCACCAGCTCTGTGGGTGTCCCTACCCCGGCCCCCAGGGCATACGCCCAGGTGGCGGCGGCCCCCCCCACCTGCCGCTATGTCAACATCTCTTCTGACCACTGCCTCTGCTACCATCTATAGCAGCCAGGGCCCCTTCCCCACCTTGACCAGGAAGCACAGCGTCCGTTGCCTCCTGGTGCCCACCTCGCCCCACGTGGAGACCTACGTGCGGGCGTTGGCAAGGGTGGTGGGGCCCATGGCCATTATGGCGGCCTCCAAGATGTACGGCCCCCTGGCTGCCCGGCGCCCGAAGCCACCCCTCCTCCTTTCCAGCTCACCAACGCTCCCGCTCGGGCCCAAGGGGTATCTCCCCCAATGCGCCCAGACGAGCGGAAGGGCCCCGCCTCTGCTGCCTGCTATCTGGTGGGGCCTGTGGAGGAGGGTGAGGTAGGGATACCGCCGGGCATAGCAGAGATCCCGCCCCAAGGGGATTCTCCCCTCCCTTGTGCTGCCCCACCTTTACCTCCCTGAGTCCCTGAGCCATCACCCTTGCTCCCCAACCCGACCCCTGTTAGCCAGCCCCCAGATGATGCCATGGAGGGCTGGTCCTTAGCACAAGGGAAGTGGGGCAAGTGGAAGGCTCGGTCTCCGATCCATCCTTCGGATTCGGACACCCCCTGGAAGACCAGGAAGGGGGTCACCGATGCTGAGCCTTTCAATTTGCCCCCTGCTGACTCCCCTTCAATGGTGCCAGCTGGAGACGACGTGGCAGCACCGGAAGGTAACATCGCCCCTCCTCCGGAGTCCCTTCCTATGGAAGCCCCTGATGGAGGCCCTCTCGCCCCCTTACAATCTAAAGCCCCTGCATGCACCAAGGCGAGCGTTGCTTCGGGTGCTGCCGGGGAGAGCCCTGGGGTGGTGGAAGGTGATCTCCCCTCCATTTATGAGGAGATCGAGGCCCTGGGTCTGACCCCGGTTACCCAGGGGGAGGACGACCCTCTGCCAGTGGGCCTCGATCTGAGCGACCTCGCCTCAGCCCCCCTTTCCCCGTGTTCCGTGCCCCTTCCCACTGCTTCCGCCCCTGCCTCCGAGGAGCCCCTGGACTCTTCCACCAACCCGGCCGCAGCTGGTACCCCACTAGCGGCCGCTGGGCCTCTTGAGGCGACGGCCAGTGCCATGCGGCCGGGACCTGAGTTCCCAGGAGACTCCCTCGTGGCAGCGGGGCAGCCGACCTCCTTCCCGAGTGGGGGCCCCATTGTTGATTCTCCACCTACGGATGCCGTGGCCTTACCATCTGCCCTGGAGCATGAGCCTGGCATCGCCAAGGGCCCCCCTCCCTCCCCGCGAATCCCTGAGCCCATTTGTGGGGTGCCACTCCCCTAGAATCATAGAATCATAGAATATCAGGGTTGGAAGGGACCTCAGGAGGTCATCTAGTCCAACCCCCTGCTCAAAGCAGGACCAATTCCCAACTAAATCATCCCAGCCAGGGCTTTGTCAAGCCGGGCCTTAAAAACCTTAAAAACCTCCGCCACCTCCCTAGGTAACGCATTCCAGTGCTTCACCACCCTCCTAGTGAAATAGTGTTTCCTAATATCCAATCTAGACCTCCCCCACTGCAACTTGAGAGCATTGTTCCTTGTTCTGTCATCTGCCACCATTGAGAACAGCCGAGTTCCATCCTCTTTGGAACCCCCCTTCAGGTAGTTGAAGGCTGCTATCAAATCCCCCCTCATTCTTCTCTTCTGGAGACTAAACAATCCCAGTTCCCTCAGCCTCTCCTCATAAGTCATGCGGTCCAGACCCCTAATCATTTTTGTTGCCCTCCGCTGGACTCTTTCCAATTTTTCCACATCCTTCTTCTAGTGGGGGGCCCAAAACTGGACACAGTACTCCAGATGAGGCCTCACCAATGTCGAATAAAGGGGAACGATCATGTCCCTCGATGTGCTGGCAATGCCCCTACTTATACAGCCCAAAATGCCGTTAGCCTTCTTGGCAACAAGAGCACACTGTTGACTCATATCCAGCTTCTCGTCCACTGTGACCCCAGTCCTTTTCTGCAGAACTGCTACCTAGCCATTTGGTCCCTAGTCTGTAGCTGTGCATGGGATTCTTCCGTCCTAAGTGCAGGACTCTGCACTTGTCCTTGTTGAACCTCATCAGGTTTCTTTTGGCCCAATCCTCTAATTTGTCTAGGTCCCTCTGTATCCGATCCCTACCCTACAGTGTATCTACCACGCCTCCTAGTTTAGTGTCATCGGCAAACTTGCTTAGAGTGCAGTCCACACCATCCTCCAGATCATTAATAAAGATATTAAACAAAACCGGCCCCAGGACTGACCCTTGGGGCACTCCGCTTGAAACTAGCTGCCAACTAGACATGGAGCCATTGATCACTACCCGTTGAGCCCGACGATCTAGCCAGCTTTCTATCCACCTTACAGTCCATTCATCCAGCCCATACTTCTTTAACTTGGCAGCAAGAATACTGTGGGAGACCGTATCAAAAGCTTTGCTAAAGTCAAGGAATAACACATCCACTGCTTTCCCCTCATCCACAGAGCCCTCACCCAGTGGCTTGGCTGCTGGGACCCCCAATCCCACTATTGCCCCTTCCTCTGTCCCTATTCCTGACCCTGGCCCTGCCCCTGATACCGACCCCGTCCCTATCCCCTCCACTTCCCGTGATTCTATTGCCACCCCTGGGGCTATCTCCTTCCATATCGCAGAGGATGACCCCCAGGGAGAGGCCTTTGTTTTTCCTTGTCCCGGCTCACTAGGGGCTGCTATCTTCCCTCCGCCGCCCCCCATTGAGCCAGGGTGTGAGGCGGGCCACGTGGACGCCATGTCGAGGGCCTGCCCCCTGCTTGCCCGTCTCGGTGGGCCACAGGGCTGTGACGGGGCCCCATTGGGGGAAAGTCATAGATCAGTAACCCCGCCCCCATGCGCTGAGAGAGGAGCTACGGGAGTTCCTTGAGGACGTCCGTGGCTCCCGCAACAAGGTACAGCTTGCACTCCAGAGATGGGGGGATTTCTATCAGATCCTCCGGGCCATGAGGGCCCTCATGGGCGAGGGTAAGAGGACTGGGAGGCAGGCCGCCACGGCCTACCAACAGATCTGCCTCTTCTGTGACTCCTTAATCACCTATCGGGTAGGTCACGGATTGTTGCACGGCCCAATGGAGGCCGTGGGCGTCTCTGCCGGCGAGGATCCCCCCCAGCCCTCCTCATGGCACCGATCATCTTCGCAACATTGAACACACGGGGCTGTAGGATGGGTCTCCGCAAGAACCAGATACGCTCCTTCCTTCAGGAGGGGGGGTACTCTGTGATTTTCCTGCAGGAGACCCATACGGATCCGGCCGCTGAAGCTAGCTGGCGGCTGGAGTGGGGGTACAGGGTCTACTTTAGCCACCTCACAGTTCTTACGGCTGGAGTGGAGACCCTGTTCTCCCCCGATCTACGGCCCGAGGTGCTGGGGGTCGCCGAGGCTGTGCTGGGCCGTCTGCTGCACCTCCAGGTCCGCATGGAGGGACTTGTGGTCAATCTCGTCAACGTTTACGCCCCGACATCGGGCCCGGAGAGGTTGCGTTTTTATCAGCAAGCATCCGCCTTCCTCGGCACTTTGGATCCTCGTGAGTGCCTGGTCCTGGGCGGGGACTTTAACACCACCCTCGAGGAACGGGATCGCTCGGGGACTGAGCAGTGCCTGGCCGCCGCGGACGTCCTCTGGGAAATCATCGAACATCACTCCCTGGTGGACGTCTGGCGCGACCACCACCCGGATGACTTTCGACGTTCACCTTTGTCTGGGTGGAGGTCCATCGGTCACGCCACTTCCAGTTGGACCGCATCTATTTGTCACGCTTCCATCTTTCATGGGCCCACTCCTCCAGCATCCGGCCGGCCCCTTTTTCAGATCACCATCTAGCCACCGTGACAGCCTCTCTCTGCGCGGAGAGGCCAGGGCCGGCTTATTGGCACTTTAATAATAGCTTGTTGGAGGATATGGGCTTCGTGGCATCCTTCCGGGAGTTCTGGCTGGCCTGGCGAGGGCAGCGGCGTGCCTTTCCCTCAACGTGGCGGTGATGGGACCTGGGGAAGGTGTGCGCCCAGCTCTTCTGCCGTGACTACACCCAGGGCGCCAGCCGACGGAGGGATGCTGCGATAGGGCAGTTGGAACGGGAGGTCTTAGAGCTGGAGAGGCATCTGGCCGCCAGCCCCAGTGATCCATCCCTCTGCGCAGTGTGCCGGGAGAAGCGGGAGGAGCTCCGGACCTTCGAGGACCATCGGGCCCGAGGTGCCTTTGTTCGATCCCGCATCCGCCTCCTTCGGGAGATGGATCGCGGCTCCCGCTTCTTCTACGCCCTGGAGAAAAAGAGGGGGGCCAAGAAGCACGTCACCTACCTTCTAGCAGAGGACGGCACCCCTCTCACGGATCTGGCGGAGATGTGCGGGAGGGCCAGGGCCTTCTACGCAGGCCTTTTCTCCCCGGATCTGACCGATCGTAACGCTTGCAGAATGGTCTGGGATGAACTCCCGACGGTCAGCGCGGGCGACCGAGACCGGCTGGATCTGCCTCTCTCTCTGGCCGAGTTCTCGGAAGCCCTCCGCCTCATGCCCACCAATAAATCTCCGAACATGGACGGGCTGACCGTGGAGTTCTACCGCATGTTTTGGGACGTCCTCGGCTCGGACCTTGTCACCGTCTGGGCCGAGTCCTTGCAGGGCGGGGTCCTCCCTCTTTCATGTAGGCGAGCTGTGCTCGCCTTATTGCCGAAGAAGGGGGACCTCCGCGATTTATGGAATTGGCGTCCCATCTCGCTCCTCAGCACGGGCTATAAAGTCGTTGTGAAGGCCATCTCACTGTGGCTACAATCCGTGCTGGCGGACGTGATCCACCCAGACCAGACCTACACCGTCCCGGGCCGCACCATCTTCGACAACTTATATCTGGTCTGGGACCTCTTGGAACTCGGGTGTAGGGATGGTCTGTCGTTCGCCCTTCTGTCCCTGGATCAGGAGAAGGCGTTCGACAGGGTAGACCACGAGTATCTCCTGGGCACTCTGCGAGCGTTTGGCTTTGGGCTCCAGTTTGTGGGTTTTCTCCAGGTGCTGTACGCCTCCGCAGAGTGTTTGGTCAGGCTCAACTGGACCCTGACTGAACCGGTCAGCTTTGGGTGAGGAGTACGTCAAGGGTGCCTCCTCTCGGGCCAGCTGTATGCTCTGGCGATCGAGCCCTTCCTCTGTCTCCTCCGTAGGAGGTTGACGGGGTTGGTGCTGCAGGAGCCGGAGCTGTGGCTGGTCCTGTCGGCGTACGCCGACGACGTGCTCCTCGTGGTCCAGGACCCGGGCGACTTGGTGCGGGTGGAGGCTTGCCAGATCATCTATTCGGCGGCCTCCTCCGCCCGGATCAACTGGGTCAAGAGCTCTGGCCTGGTGGTAGGGGCCGGGTGGCAGGCGAGCTCCCTCCCACCCGCACTTCAGGCCGTCCGGTGGAGCACGTGTCCGCTGCTCTATCTCGGCGTTTACCTTTCTGCCACGCATCTGTCTCCGCCGGAGAACTGGGTAGGTTTAGAGGGCAGGGTGTCGGAGCAGCTCCGGAAATTGATAGGACTGCTCCGGTGTCTCTCCCTTCGAGGGAGAGCACTGGTGCTCAATCAACTAGTCTTGTCCATGCTCTGGTACCGGCTCAACACCCTGGTCCCAGCCCCGGGTTTCCTGGCCAAGCTCCGGATGTTGATTCTGGAGTTCTTTTGGTCAGGACTGCACTGAGTCTCTGCGGGGGTTCTCCATCTACCCCTGGAGGAGGGAGGGCAGGGCCTGAAGTGTTTGCACGCTCAGGTCCACGTCTTCCGCCTCCAGGCCCTGCAGAAGCTTCTTTATGGTGCAGGTAGTCAGGCGTGGAGCGTATTGGCGCACGCCTTCCTGCACCTCTTCCGAGGGCTGCGATATGACCGGCAGCTCCTTTGTCTCTATCCGAGAGGACTTCCGCGAGACCTCTCCGGGCTGCTGGTCTTCTACCAGGACCTCCTCCAGACCTGGAATCTGTTCTCAGTGACCAGGTCCGTGGCGGCCACCATGGGGGCAGATCTCCTCGCGGAGCCCCTGCTACACAACCCCCAGCTCCGTGTGCAGGTGGCGGAGTCCCCCATGGTGCACCAGAGGTTGGTCCTGGCACAAGTCACCAAAGTCGGAGACCTCCTGGACTACTACCGGGGAGACTGGCTGGATCCCCTGACGCTCACTTAGCGCATGGGGCTCTCCAGACCTCGTACTTCCCGGCGCGTCCTTCAGGAGGTGAGGGCCTTTTTGCCGCCCGCTGCTCGGGACTATCTCGACCGGGTCCTGCGAGAGGGCACGCCCCGCCCACCCTCCACTCTGAGCCCTCCAAACTTTTTCATCGGGCCCCTGCCTCGTGGACCCAACCGCCTCCCCCCCCACACACACACACACGTCCTTTCACCATGAGCCGGCTGCATGATTTGCAGCCGGTTCTGTTCCGGACCACGCCAAGGAAACATCTATACGCGCTCATGCTCCATGTTCTTCATGTCCTCACCCTCGCGTCCCGCCCCGATACGAATTGGTGGGACCTTCTGCCACCTCTGGAGGGTGAGGAGCACCGGTGGGCCAGCCTTTATTCTACTCTGATCCCGAAGCCCACCGGGGACATCAGTTGGTGGCTCCTTCATGGAGCCATGAGCACGGGCATGTACTTGGCGCGATTTACCCCTATCCCAGACATCTGCCCCTTCTGTGGCATGAGGGAGACCCTGGCGCATGTTTACCTGGAGTGCGCCAGGCTGCAGCCCCTATTCCGGCTCCTCACGGATATTTTGTTAAGATTTTGGTTGCACTTTTCTCCTCACCTTTTTATTTATGCACTCCCTACCCGTCGCCCCACAAAGTCATGGGACCTCCTGGTCAACCTCCTCCTGGCCCTAGCGAAACTGGCCATCTATAAAACCAGAGTGAGGAGATTGGCCGATGGAGTCTCCTGTGACTGTGGGGCCTATTTCAGGTCCTCCGTTCGTTCACGTATCCGGGCAGAGTTCCTCTGGGCGGCATCCACTGGCTCCCTTGATGCCTTCGAGGAGCAGTGGGTGCTGTCTGAGGTTCTCTGCTCGGTGTCCCTGTCTGGTTCGCTTCGTTTGACCCTTTGACCTAACTCCTGTCCCTGTTCTTTGATTAGTTGTCCCCTGTTAGTTTTATTAGTTGTCCCCTGTAATTTTTTGGTCTCCAGGTCCTGTGGACCCCCCCCTTAGGCTTTGATCCAGGAAGTGGGCGGGCACTCTCCTGTAGCCATCTGGCCTAACCCTGTCGCAAGACATCTAAGATACTGATTTGATTCCCCCTCCATCTAGGTCTGTCTTGTCTCTCCCTTATTTCTGCTATAACAGCCCATGCTCTCCCCAGATTCCAACCTTTCTCCCAGGTCTTCATGTTTTTGACTTACCTGTGGGCTTTGGTCACGTGCCCCCATTGAACCTAGTTTAAAGTCCTCCTCACTAGGTTAGCCAGTCTGTAGCCAAATATGCTCTTCCCCTTCCTCGATAGGTGGACCTCATCTCTCTTTAGCAATCCTTCTTCCTGTAACAGCATCCCATGGTCAAGGAAGCCAAACCCCCCGGCAACACCATCCTTGCAGCCAGGCATTCACATCCAGGATGCATCTGTCTCTGCCGAGGCTCCTACCCTTGACTGGAAGGACTGAAGAGAACAGCACTTGCGCTCCCAACTCCCTCACCCTCACTCCCAGAGGCCTGTAGTCACTTCTGATCTGCTGAGGGTCATACCTTGCAGTATCATTAGTGCCCACATGGATGAGTAGCATGGGGTAGTAGTCAGAGGGCTGGATGATCCTCAACAATCCCTCCATAACCTCTTGGATACGGGCCCCGGGCAGGCAGCATATCTCCTGGGATGCCATGTCAGGGCGACAGATGGATGCCTCCGTCCCCCTCAGAAGAGAGTCTCCAATTACCACTACCCTACATTTCCTCCTGAGAATGGTGGCTGTGATCCTCCCAGCCTTGGGGGTACATCGCTTCTCCTCTTCAACCTTTGGGGGTGATTCCTCATCACTCATTGCCAGGGCAGCATAGCTGGATAGCGTCCTTAGCCTTGGAAGTCTCCATATAAATACTGTCAATGAATTCCTCATGTGCATGGATGCTCCTCAGCCTAGCCACCTCCTTCTGTAGCTCTCCCACCTGTTTCCTGAGAGATTCTACCAGCAGGCACCTCTCACACTGGATGGTTCCCCCAGCCTGGCTTTCTGAGAGTGGGAAATGCAGGCCACAGTCCCTGCAAATCCACACCAGGATCTGGGTAGAGGCATCCATGGTTAGGTTGTCTGTATACAGGCACAGGTGGAGGAGACGGGAGCAGTGTTGGCACTGGTGATCAGGAATATTTAATAACCTGGGAGGTAATGTGTCCGATTCTTTGGGATTGGTAGAACCTTTTCTTTTATATGATGAAATATGATTTTCAGAAATCTTCATCATATTTGATTTGGGTAACTGGATGAAGGCCTGAGGCTGGGTTGCTTTAAGGGAACTGTGTTGTTGGTTTTTGGGCAATCAGTGAGGTAATAAAGAAGCTGTTTTATGCTGGCTTGGTAAATTTAAGTATTGAATTATCCACCAGCTTTGGGGTTTGTCTGCCCCATTCTTTGCAGTTTACCCTAATTGAGTGACCTCGGCTGGCCCCCACTGGGACCCTGGTCACACCCTCAGTGCCAAGTGGCAAGAAGTTCATTGTTCTGTAACAGTAGCTCCTGAGAGGCCTGACAAACTCACTACACCCAACACATTGCTTTCATAGTATTTATCCAAAGAGGGTCAAGTGAGGTATCTAATAAAATCTTATATCATACTAATATTCATAAACATTGTGAGGTATGTCTTGTCATGGAAGGTGGATGAAGCTTCCACTTGGGGAGGCAGTAGCTCCCCAGCCCACCTCTTCTGCCTGTGGCCCGCCCATACTCCACCCCTGGTCTGCCCCGGCCCCGCCCCCTGCTCCACCCAGGCCTCGCCCCCTCTCCACTGTCTCCCTCCTCTCTTCCCTCCCCCTCCTGTTCACTTCCCCTCCCTGCTCACTGCGTGCACATTCCCTTCCAGTCAAATCCCTGAACCCAAGCAAATGATATTTGAAAAAAACCCTCCATTTTTCTGCAATTTCTTTCTAAAGAAAATGGAGTATGTTTTCCACTGTGTGCCAGATGGTGTTTGTGAAGACTGGACATGCAGAAGGTACCTAATTAAAAGCACTAAACTTGGGAATAAAAAATGTCAGTTACGGGTTTTTTGATATACCCTGACATGCAGGCAGGCTGCAAAACAGCCTTTTCAAGTGCCCAGACCCCCTCTCATTGATCCCGGGGAATATATAATGGCAAGCAGCAGTTAAAGCTAATTAAGAAATCTCTGTCCTTTCTTCACACAATAAAAAAAGGTGTTAGGCCTCACCATCAGCTGGCATTTGCACCCTGACAGGAAGAAAATAGCTGGAATCAGACTGCAAAAGCTGCCACCTCTTTTTCACTTCTTCACACAAACAAGCTTGAGCGCTTCCTACATTTATTGTTTCAACAGCAATAAGCACCTCAGGCAATGAATAAGAACTGCCAAGAGGAATGGCTGCTGCTGCTGCTAGAGATGAATCCTGGCAATAAAATAAAGGCTGGCTGCTACTTTAACAACAATAATACCCACTCAACTCACAGAACCAATAAGGCAAAAAGTCCCACTTTGGCAGCATGGTGGTGCCATGTATCTGTACCTGACCAGAAGACCCTATATCCCCAGGGGTGAAGGAACCAAATCCCCAGTCCCATTCTCATGAGAAACTAGCCACCAGGCAAATGTAATCTCCCATCCACTGAAAAGAGTTGGGTCTTATCCTACCAATGAATCATAGAATCATAGAAGATTAGAGGTGGAAGAGACCTCAGGAGGTCATCTAGTCCAACCCCCTGTTCAAAGCAGGACCAACACCAACTAAATCATACCAGCCAGGGCTTTGTCAAGCCGGGCCTTAAAAACCTCTAAGGATGGAGATTCCACCACTTCCCTAGGTAACCCATTCCAGTGCTTCACCACCCTCCTAATAAAATAGTTTTTCCTAATATCCAACCTAGACTTCCCCCACTGCAACTTGAGACCACTGCTCCTTGTTCTGTCATCTGCCACCACTGAGAACAGCCTAGCTCCATCCTCTTTGGAACCCCCCCTTTAGGTAGTTGAAGGCTGCTATCAAATCCCCCCTCACTCTTCTCTTCTGCAAACTAAATAAGCCCAGTTCCCTCAGCCTCTCCTCATAAGTCATGTGCCCCAGCCCCCTAATCATTTTTGTTGCCTTCCGCCATGAAAATAAGCTGCCCACCGGGTCATGGGAATGATGCCGCCGGATCGCTAGCTGGCATTGTTTATGGTCGGAACTAAGACTGTATCTGATCATCTTCGAACCTCTGACTTTCATTCTTGATTAATGAAAACATTCTTGGTAAATGCTTTCACGTAGGTCCACAATGCCTCCTCTCCTCCCCGCCACTACGTGCCTCCTCCCTCTGCCTTCCCTTCTTTCCCTCCATACCCCTCTCCCCCCAGACTCCCGCCGCTCAAGCTCTTTGTCTCCTTGCCCCCAGATGAGCGCTCCCCCTGCCCATCACAGAATTTGAACAAGTAGAAAACCTAATTATCCCTGGCCCATTGCTTACCTGTAGGAATGCTCTAAAGGGCTCTGGCTCAGGTGGAGGGAGATCCATTCCTCCTGGCCATTTATTGCTCAGCCTCAGCTGCCCAGTCCCGCTTAGCTGGCACTGGCCCTGAGAACAGGACAACATAGGGTGCCTGCTGCCACAAGTGGTCCAGCCCTCCCTGAAGCACACTGACTGACTGCAAACATAGCATAAGGCTGGCTGGCCTACCTGCGTCTTTGTCTAACCCTCCCACCTCCTACTTTGAAATGTGATGATGGGGGCAGGTCCGGTGGGGCCCTGTTCCCCTCCTTCTGGCAAGTTGCTACAGCATCACATAGTGGGAGGAGGAGTTGTCTGATAAAGTCCCAAATTGAAATTCTCCTGTGATCCAGGAAGAGTGCCTACTGCATGAACGAAGCATAAAGGTTTTGGAATTGTAAAAACTACTTGGCAAAATTGCACTTCTGAGCACTTTCCATCTAATGACCTCAAAGCACCTACCCAAAAACAATGAATTTACACAAACTCCTGTGAGGCAGGCAAGTATTATTATTATCCATGTTTTTCGGCTGGAGAAACTGAGGCATGGGCTAATTAAGTCCTCTATTCCCTGTCTTTTTAAATCAATGGAAAGACTCCCCTTGAGATCAAGCCTTAAATGATGGGTCCAATGTCACACTGGAAGTCTGTGACAGAGGGGCCATTAACAAAACCCCAGTTCTTCACATTTCTAGCAGTGGGGAGCACAGGCCACTGGCTGCATTGAGGTGGGAGATCACCCTGAAGCCCCCATCTCC